>NC_092432.1:12174426-12498975 GCF_036169615.1 Heliangelus exortis | reverse complement strand
ATCTGTGTGCTTTACTTCCCATATACTTAAAACAGGATCCATATTGCCACTTATTTTTTTGTTCTTTTAATGGCTGAGTGGTCTAAGCATCCCTGAGCTGCAGTGTCCCTAAAGGATGATGAACTTGAAGTCTTAATGCACACAGAAAGAAAGCACTGAGTAATGATTTGGGGTATGTTTTATGCTCCTTTGCTATCCAAATATTCTTAAAATTTATCTCTGTATAAACTCTCCCCCAAATTAAGGAAGATTATTTCACTCATGTGGCTATTTAAAATATACAGTTTGTACATTTAGATTAGCTTACACCCTATAGCTGTCTTGAAGAATGGCATTTTACTGCATTATGCACTCAAAATCCCAAAGAGGTAAAGTCTCATGCTGCCACAATACTGGGCTCAAATGTTTGCATCATGAAAACAGGGAATGGAGAAAATTCTAAAAACTGCACTCTCTGCTTAGTAGGTTAATTAAACATAAATTTCCTTCTGAGATGTGTCCTTGATATCTATCAAGCAGATAGTAGTCCACACCTCTTATTTTTTCCAAGAGCCAAGAACTGTCCTGAAATCTTGTTAAAAGGAGTCTGTTTTCTTATCTAGGTGATAACTTCTCATACCCTTACCATATGAAGCTCATAATTGAATTTAGCACAGAAAATCATCAGGCGTCAGAGAAAATCCATCAACTGCCTGAAACAAATGGAGATCTCAATAAGGAAGAATTCAAGGTGAGATATTACAACAAATTTGTATAAGGACAATGTGTTTCTCAAATTTACATACTGCAAGTGTCTTTTAAGCTTGGATATCCACATTGTGAAGGATGTCTAACAAAAGACAGGCATGAAGGCAGATGCCAGTAGCTCACAAGTTTCAACATGCTAGTGACTGACAGGTGAATTTTTTTAATACAGTTGTCAAAATTCTTTCCATTACCATTTGCTGAAATTCCAACAAATGACTGAATCCTCTTGTCCTAGAAATACCTGCAGTGAAACTTTAGCTTTACATTTTGATTTTATCCACTGAAGTCTGTCTAGGATTAATTATATACTAAAACAGCTGGTAAAAACTCTTGTCCTGATGGTGAAAACACTATTTGAGACACTACACTAAATTTCAAGGAAAATTTTGCATTCCCCAAATCTCATACCTCGTTTGCAACCAATAGCAAATTCCCATGAGAACCCCTGTTCTCCTGGATGAGATACTCCTACAGAAACTGGCAAAGCTGTGTCAGCTGAGGCTTCTGTCAGATGTACCTGTAGTCATACTACAGATTTGTAATTTTGAGAGATTCCAGTTTCAAGTTCATGTGAGAGGAATTACGTTTTAGAAGACTTGCATGAATAAAGTTACTGTGAAGCTTGGAAGAACACACACACAGACACACAGACACCCCCAACACTGTTCTTTCATTCTACTATGGCACCTTAGTTCCCAAGTTTCCTCTTTAAGCTCTCCAAGAAGTCAATTTCAATGGAACATAAAGATTCTCACTGTGTGATTAATTTTTATTCCTGTCTCCATGGCAGACATAGTGTCAGTGATCACAGATCCTGAATCAGAACACTGTAAAATCTGTATTGCAAACAAGGAGAGAATTTAGCACATGGACATTTAATGAAATAGTGCAGTACCCCTAAAATAATTTTGAGATACTAAACAATATGTGTCAGATGAGTTTAGATGTTTACTTTTGTTTGGAAGCTAATGTGTCCAATCTTCATACCCCCGGGTTTCAGGGTTTGGGTTAAACCTCGTCCAGCCTGTAACAACAGCTGGCAAAGTGACTGCTCCCACAGCAGCTCAGCCCATGGCAGAGAACTGTTAAATCTCGAATCCTTTCTTTCTTTTCTTTTTATTTTGTCCATTTATAGCACGCTCTTAACCTTGGGGCTTCTTTACTCTTTTTATTTTTATTTTTTCCCTTTCATTTAATGTGGCATGGAGTTAATTTGCCCTACGCCAAGCGCAGCTCCCCCCAGGGAGCGGGTTCTGGGGACTCACCGGGTGTAATCTTGCTCCGGGGGGCAGAGGACAATCTGCTGAATCAACGCAATCTCTAATCCGCATCCTGTAACCCCGCGGCTGCTCTCTCCGCACCCCGTTACGTAACCGCGGTGCCTGCAAAACCAGAACAAAACACAAAAACAAGAGGCACAACTTTTAACAACCTCCTCGGCCCGGCCCGGTCCCGATCCACTCCGCTCCCCCTTCACCTCCGCCCCTCGCCCCGGGGCTCCCACCTGCCCGCCCTGTCCTGCCGGGGGCCCGGCGGCTGCTGCCGGGAGGGGGCGGTGCCGGGGGCGGTGTCGGTGTTGTTGCCGGTGTCGGTACCGGGGGCGGTGTTGATGCCGGTGTTGTTGTCAGTGCCGGTGTTGGTGCCGGTATCGGTGTCGGCCCGGCCCGTGCCGTTCCGCCGCCGCCCGCCCTCCCCTGACACCATTGGGTCGGCGCCGCCCGCGTGACGCGGGACGAACGCGCGCGCGCGCCACCTCCCTCCCCCCCCCACACCCCCCCCGCCTGCGCGCGAGCCCGCTGTTTCCTAGGCGACCCGCGAGGAAGGGCGGGCGGGCTGGGCGGGCTCGCGCGCAGGCATTTTCACTCCCCCCCCCAACTCCCTCCTCGCGCCGGCGAGCGCGCGCCGGACCGTTAGCGGAGCGGGAACTGCGCGGTGGCGGCGGGGCGGGCAGCAGGTACGTGCCGTGTCCCGGAGCGGCCCGGGAACACACACACAACCCCCCCCCCTCCATCCCCCACCGCTGCTGCCGCCGCCCCGCGGCGGACCCCCCGCTTCCCCTCCCCGGGGACGGGCAGGGCGGCGTGCCGGGGTCTCTCCGCATCGCGCTGGCGGGGCCGCGCTGGCGGATGAGGAGCGGGGAGCCCCTCGGCGGCGGAGAAAGTTTAGCTACGGGCGCCGCCTCCCGCCAACTTCCCGGCGACGGGGCCCGGCCTGCGGCGGGGGTCGGCGGAGCCGGAGCACCTTCCCTCGGGGTCAGTCTGATGGCGGGGCGGGGGCGTCCCCTCGGGCCGTGTCCGCCCGTGATGCGGAGCGCGAGTGACCGCGCGACACTGCTCCCTCAGGGCAGGGCTGGGGGTGTGCGTGGGTTACCTCAGGGGGTCTGGGGGAAGCTCTGGGGGCTTCGGGGGGGGTCTGAGGGTGGAGTTCTGGTGGTTATCTCCGGGGGAGCTCGGACGGGTTACCTCAGGGGGTCCGGGGAGTTACCTGAGGGGGCTTTGGCAGCCGCGGCCCCCTCAGCCTTCCGCCAGCGCTACGCGGCCGCGTCCCCACAGCCGCGGTCCTGCGCCTCAGGGCGGGCGCCGGCTGCCAACTTCTGGCGTGCGGCTCCCCGATGTCAATAACCCCAGTAACGCCTTAGCGTAGAAGTTGCTTTTATTCTCTCGTGTGGAAAACCCACTTAACGCGTACTACCGCTACGATACGGCCGCTCGAACAGTTTCTTGGCAGGGAGTGCTGTGGATCCGTAAGATGCTGCGGCTCTCTTTGAAGCCCTCTGCCCTAGACTAGCATCGTTCCTTGCCACAAGAAAAGGATCAGTAGTAATTTGTTTTGAGAATATCCATTTCGTTTACCCTAACCGGGGAATTTTGAGTTTGCGTTCCGTAAAAATGTTACGAACTTAATGGGCCTTTTTTTTACATCTGTAGATATACTGTGAGGACCGATGTGCTATAACGGGATAGCATGTCGCGGGAACTTTACTTCAGGAAAATTGAAACCAACGAGCCTATCTTTTCAGTTTGTTAGCGTGCTGAAGTTAATACAAAGATCTGTTAAATCTGTCTCAAGCATGATTGCCTGGTTTTTGCATGCAGGGTTGAGAGCAAACCAACCTACAAGCTCTGTACTATTGAAGTAGAGCATGCACCTGAAACCATTGTAACAGCTGCAAATGATTGTTGCATAGATAAAAGGAGTAAAATGGGTTCTGATGTAGGGATACTTTACAGCTGTGGAAGCAATCAGCAGAGAAGCCTCATTTCTCTGAACAAGGGGCACCTCTTGTTACAGACAGTCAGGAACTGCTGTTTTGTGATATGACTGTCAGGATTCCTAGGTTTTTTGAAAGGCTACTGGAATTTGCACAATCTGCATAATCTGTGCAGAGCAGGGAAGGAATACTTCTCATTTACAGAGGATGTTGAATAAGAAGCAAATATGTACTACTTCAGAGGTGTTATTCCTCCTAAACACTGTGAAGTGTGTGCTTACAGTCAGTGAAGCGATTGAATGATATAAAAGCCTGCATTCCTGAAAGAATGCATACACAAAGTCATTGTAAAATGTTTCTGAACAAAGTGGAGTTTTTGCAGCTCTGTTCTAGTGTTGCTCATTGGATTGCAAAATCGTCTTTCCTCTGTGTGCAAAGGTTTTTGTTCGAAGGGGAAGAAGAGGTGTAAGTTGTACAGAAAGTTAGATGTGGTAAGCACGTAGTAATTATGCCAAAGGCAATGGTGGGCAAAGAGAACGTATAGCAAGAATAACTGTTCTAGTTTCAGAACTGGAGTAGCAGGTGAGATTAAGATCTTAACACCAACCAGTTTATGAAAAGGTCAGTAAGAAAATTAAGATGTGAGCGATGTGTGCTTGCAGTGCAAGTACTAGTGCTAGCCTGCTACTTAGCTGAAGTATTTTCAGATTGTGACTGACAGCATAAATGCAGAAGATAATGCAGAGTGTAGCTGGTTTACGTATTGCTGTGTCTGTTCTAAAAGGTTACTTAGGTATGTGCCTAATTACAATTCTGAAGGTGCCCTGGAAAAGATGCATACAGCTAATTATGCTTCCCCTCTCCTCGGCTCTTGGTGCTGTTGTGCTCTTGCTCCAACTTGGGTTCAGTGGTGACTCCCTGAAACCTGGGTACCCAGCAGCTTGCTGTTTTGTCTCTGCTGGTCTATATACTGCAGGTTCTGACTCTGCAGCAATATTGCATCTCATTGCTTTTAGCACAGAGGGACACAACTAAGAAAACCTCAAGTGTGATCAAGAGCATGGTTTCACTGTTATTAGGTGTGATTACATCCAAATTAGGAGAGGTTTCATTCCCCATGAGGTTCAGATATTACTAAAATTTACCTATAATATATCATCAGTATTGATTTGAATTAGTTTCATTACCTGGGAATAGAACAGCAATTAACTCAATTGTACTATGTCATATAAAAATGCATACTTTGTAAGTGAAGGAAATGGGTATTGTGTCAGTATAGTGGTGCTCAGCTCATCTGCTTCCTTGACAATGGTATTACCTAACAAGCAAAAATACTTTACCCTTATGAACACCACAGAGCCAATATTGACACAGAAGAGTGAGATGGAGTCCTTTCTGCCTTGTGTGTCAGCTAAGTGCTGTTTGCAGAATCCTCATTGCTACTTGGCATGTGAGAGGAAGACCGTAATTTGATTCCTTCTTTTTCTTCCCTCACTGCTTCTACCCTGATACTGTGTGCTGCTGGAACTCACTTGCCACATGCTCATTAGGTTCAGTAATATGAGTGCCAAGTCTGGAATCTGCAGTGTTGGAAAGTAGGGAGTTTGTGGTTTTTCAACTTGAAAAAAAATTCCAAATTCTGTCAATACTTTAGGAGTATTTTTGTAGTGAGGTAGACTTGAGCATACCTCATGGAATACCATCTTCAAGAGAAAAATAATGAAATGTAGGTTTGTTATCCATGTGGGGTGGAACTTGGCCATTGTGCATTCTTGAGCTCTCAAGGCTCCTGCCCAAGGTGAATTGGAAGATTTTTTCCATCAAATTCTTAGATAGTACAGCGGGAGCAGAAGCTGTGTGGAAGATGGCAGAAGTTTACTTCAGTTTCTCTGTCATATTTCAGTCCACCTATTTGCTGCTCTTATGTCCGAGCTGCACAAGAATGATTTATTAGGGTTTAATTCTTAATTTAGGAATAAGGTCACAAGGAGCTCTGTTACATCCATGTAATCCTGTTGAAATCATTGGTTTTGCGTGAGTTTAAAGAAAGACCTTGTAAACTTAATTAGGTTTCCTTTAACTTTTGTTAATAACTAGACATAAAATGCAGTGTTGGCTTCTTTTTTGCTCTGTTCAAAATCATAATATTTTCAGCAGAAGTTTTTTCCTGTCATCTTTGTTTATGTTCTCTAGGGTTCAGTGTTGCTTTGATATATTTCAACTGGAAGATTATTTTGTGGCCTTTGCTGTATCTTTCCTTGCATCATGTAAAGCACCGGGTGCACCCAGAGCATTTCATACCAGTGAAGCTGCATTTTAAAATGCATGTTGAAATCTTTTGGTTGCAAAGCTGAGCTGAAAGTCTGAGAATGCCTGATTTAGAGATGTAGCTGCATGTTGTGTGGCAGCCTGTTCACTGAATAAGCCAATGATTCGCCAGAAAACCAGTATGTGATCTTAACAGGTAAAAAGAGGATTAATGCAAATGGAGCTTAAGTTATATGCTGTTTTAAATATGATGCTTCCTAATTTTCAAGAGCTTAACTTTGAACCCACATAACCTTCTTGCAAATTAGCTGCTAACATAGAACTTCTTATTATGCTGTGTTTTAGCTTTTTATTTTTTTTTAAACAATATATCGAGGTATAAATTTCCTTTGTTGACCTTAACAAATCCCTAAGTGGGATCTGAGCCTTCAGTAGTAATTTCTAATTCAACTAGTTGCCTTGCTTGGCAATGTGGTTACTTTGTGAATAAGGAAGAATCTTTGGGGTCTGTGCTTTGTCTGGGGAAACAACAGATGAAGTCTGACCTATTTCATTCTCCTTTTTGCTTTTGGCCCTGTCATACTTTCCCTTTTTGCCTCAGCAACCCTGTAAGAGCTCTGTAGCAGGCTGCTTGCCACTCTGCTGTTGGAGATGCAAGCTGTCCAGCCATTGTGTACATGGAGTTCATGTCCATTTGAATTTAATTTTTTTGAGAGGCCACCAAATACCTGGTTAAAAACAAGCAGGCACAGGAAAACAGTTCAGTTTAACTTGAATAGATTGCCATGAGACAAAGCATCTCTGCTGTTCCAGGGAACTTCAAAGGCTGCCTGCAAACTAGGTGAGTGTCAGAGATTCTCAAAAAAAGTTACAAAAGTCTTTGTAGTGGGAAGAGTTAGGTGTTTGATATTTAAGTGTGCCTACCAGTTTTTTCCAGTAATAGGAATTAAAAATTCATATATAAAAATAGCAAAAGTCAGATTTTATTGAAGTTGGTGAGACTTTTGCTGTTGAATTATTTTAGTATTTTGCCTTAAATACACTAGTTCATGACTTGCAAATAATTTCTTTTAGAAAAGTACAGCATTTGGACTATCAGTTGACTTAGCTTATGGCACGAATTTAAAGAAAGATCTTTTTAAAAGTGAATTAAAGTGTTGTTGTCTGTAATAATTAAAGTTAACAAACTTCCAGGGTGTAAATATGAGGCATGCAGTATGGGTGGGCTAGCAAGTGGCCTGTAATTTTTCTCTGTATATAATAGCTGCCTAGATCTTATGACTCACATCTAGTAAATAATTGTGTGCTCATCTGGAATGATAAAATTAGACAGCTCTGGAAACAACTTTTTAACAAGAAAGGTTTAGGGCTCCCATGTGAACTTTCACAAGTCTTGTAAAAATAACCCTGCAGCCTCAAAGATTTTTCTTGCACGCATTTACTGGTTTTCTTTTGTTATCAGTTGCTACCTCCAGAAATCTGAATGCTCTTTTTTTTCTTTTTTCCTGTTTGGTCTTAAGAAGAGAAGGACTTTCTGAGCAGGGAGCAGTAGTGTAATTAAATAGATATGTTTAACTTTGAAAGGTGTTATTTTTAGGACTAGCTCAAAAGGGCAGGTGCTCCTTGAAGACATTATAGTACGGCCAGATTGTCTGCTTCAACTGAAAGAGCAATGTAAGACTTAGGTGTCATCAAGGTTTACTTAAAAGTTTTTGACACATGCTATCTCTGGGCAAAAACAAGTTCAGAGAAGGCTGCAGAGTGGGCACAGCTTCTGAGCCTCTCGAAAGTGTCAGCTTCCAGAAAGGCTGACCCTATGGAGAGATGTCTGTGTTACCTTCCCAGCACTTGAACAGGGCCATGGCAATGCTGGTTCTTTTCCCTGGGCTGGTACAATGGATCATCTGAGGAGTGGGACGGGGTTGGAGGTAGCAAGGATACATACCTGTCTGGCATGGATTATGCAGCAGACAACAGCTGTTCCCTAGCTGCCCCCCTGATCATTGCCATTGCTTCCCTGCAATTCAGCTCCCAACATAGAAGGAGCAGAGAACTTTGTGTTTCTGGTAGGAAAGGTTGTGTGTATGGATTAATGGGCATACTGCAGAGATGTTTGTCTCCCCAGTCCCCTTCCTTTTTTCTGATTCATATTTGCTCACTTTTCCACCTTTCAGCAAAGGGGAGCATATGGCAGTGTGCTGTCCAGCTGGTTGCCACTTACTGTGAAATCATTATGCAGATAAATTTGGCCCCATCTTGAATTTCTTATATAGGTAAAACTGTTCACAGAATGGCAGCTGAAATGTTTATTCTGAACTGTAAATGGGAATTAAGCACATAGAGCGAACACAGAGTGCTTTCTGAATATTTTCAATCTTCTCCTATATTAAAAAAAAACCCTTGTGCTATGATAGTCTTTAAAGAAAAAAGACTGGGACCTGCTTTGTGCTGTAAAGGCAAATCCTCTCCCAGAGGATTTGCAGTCTAACTAGACTTTAATGAGAACATTGCAAATGGTGATGGATGCTTAGGAAAGCCTTATATAGGTAACACTGGTTCTGGAGCATGAAATATTCTGTTGACATTTTTGCATCCCAGCACAAGCTAGTAACACAGTCTCTTTAAATGACTAGCAGGTACTAAATTCACTAGTAGTTTCTTTTTTAAAATTATGAAGTGTGATACTTTCAAGAATCTTTGTTAATTTAGGTCTTGTGGGGTTTTGTGCGTATCCAGATACTTCTGTTTCTCTTTGTATCAAAGATCAACACTGGCAGGGTGACTTTGTGTATATTTCTGTTGTCATCAGATTTCACATTACTGACATTTCCATCCTAATAACATTTGTTCTGGTTATCTAAGGGGGTGCCACTGAAAAATTAATTAGGCTATAATTATACTATAATATTCTGAGATCTTAGCTGAAGATAAGGGCTACTTTTGTACATTGTTGTGAGTTGATAACTTGTTTTTCATGTAGCCACAAGGAAAATGCTGTGGTTGTTTACGTTGGAAGAAGTTGTTAAAAAAGCAGAAAGTAAGTGGGAGTGCTGGAAGAAAGTAATTTATCTAAAACAATCCTTCTTGCTGCTTAGGTCAGGGATCCTCACTTTTGATTGTTACATGTGCTGTAATGACCTCACTGTGATATGAGAGTGCTTGTGAACTGGTAAAAATGCCTTTCAATTTCTAGAAAATGTTTCTCCTGTATTGGAGCAGGCAGTGAGATAGAGTTTATTGTCCAAGAAAACCTGAGTTTGAGATTTACTTTGAACAAACTGTTTTTGAACAGAGCATTACTGTGTCTTGTAAATATTTTTAAATGGAAATCCAGTCCTTGGTACACAGCTGTGAAACCAGATTGACAGTGGGAATCCTGAGTAGTTTTTGGAAGAAGGGAATACTTAATGGCTTCTCTTACAGTCTCCTGAGGGCTGTGATCCATTGGTGATCTGTAACTTGAATAGTGTAGTAGTGGTATCACTGAGGACAGTCAGCTCTGCTCTCTGGAACTGAATGGCAGGGCCTGTTAAATTGCTGATGATCTGTATCTGGCAGAACTTTGGAGCTAATTTTTCTTGGAAACATTGAAAGATTTGTGCACAGAGGAATTTTTTTCCAATTCAAAAGGAGGACGAAAAAAAGGTACAGAAAACCCCAAGGTTTAAGAGGCTAGTTAGAGTAGTGATTGGGGTTTTTTTAATGCGTGGTGTTGATGTCTTCTGAGAGATGTTATTTAAATATTCAGGAGTTTGTTGAAGGGTAAATCTGTGATGGATGTAACTATGACATGCTCAGAGTCATGGATATCTTTGTCAAACTTGGCTCCCTGCTACTGTTTTTTAATGTGAAAATGAGGAAGAATTCCTTCAGTACTTTGCTGCTTGTGAGACAGAAATAACTGATAAGGCTACATAGTTTCTCTGTGATCAGAGAAGTCCGGATCAGGTGATCAAAGTGACTCCTGAGACTTGTTTAGATGTAGTTAGACCCTAAAGATATGTAGGTTCAAGGTACTGACCATTTTCTTGCATCTATTATTCTGCTGTAGAAAAAGTAGTAACTGTTGTGGAGGTAAAAAAACATGGTTCTAGCTAAACAAGAGACTGTAACAGTTATCCTGAAGTGCTGCTTTTAGGCTGATACCTAGGATTCATACCCTGTCAGAAAGTAGAGGATTTTTGATATGTAAATGATGATATACTTTGAAATGCTGGGAAAGCCTGGAGCACCAGGCAAAGGATTCCCTCAACAGTCAGAAGTATAGGAGCACAGGGACACTTACAAGCCTTTGATTATTGAACTACATACTGTCCAGTTGTAAGGGTGTTTGTTCGTTTGTTTTAAATTACATTCTGTTTGGATAAAGAAGCCTTGTCAGCAACTCGTTGTTCTCTTCTGAAATTTGGGAGCTATGGGAACAAAATGTGTCCTTTTTCCTTTAGTGGCTGGATGCCATTCCCAATCTGAATGCACTGTTTCAATCTAAAGAATAATGAGGCTTCTTGCTTTTGAAGAACACCTTTCTGTCCAAAATTATTTCCCTTTTTGGGGGAAGGAGGGAAGAGATTGCAGTCAAAGTAGTTGGTAGCCTGCCAAGGTCTGTAGATAAAAGCATTGGATACAGTGACCAGAGACTAACTGGTTGTTCACTTGGCACATTTGGAAGCATGGCCAGTTCTTGATGTGCCTGGGTGACTAGCATCAGCTTAGTGTCTGATTGGTATTTGCTGGGTTAAATGAAGTGCTTGTAATATCTAATGAGAAATGATCTGCCTCCTCAGCTGAAAACACTGTTAATGAACATCTTCACAGAGAGCCTTGGTGGAGAGTTTTCATAGACTGAGTGAACATGTGAAGTGAGCTTTCTTCTCCTTCAAGCCTTCAAGTAAGTTTAAAGGTACATAGGATAAATTGACTGGGAAATAAAGGCTTGCACAGTTCACATTGTCAAGAGAGGGTAGACTTCATGCCCTAGTGCCAGAATATTTCAGATTTAAAAAATCCTGTTCATACATATTCACTTTTTCTTGTTGGCCGTGTGGGGCAGGAGTTTTCTTTCCAACTAATGTCTAATGTAATGAAGTACTTACCTTGATTATGATGCTATCAGAAAGCAGAGTGGTTTATCATAGAATTAAGATAGAAAAAAGGAAGGCTGGCATTCAAAACACTGTATTAGAAAAAGAAGAATTTGGTATCAGAGGAAAAAGAGGTGGTAGTGGTATTTTGCTTCCTTAATAGAATATCTGATCTTGGGTCTTTACGCTGGTTTCGTTTAAATGGCTTAACAAAGCACTTTGGTCAGAAATAGACTGTTTTTCTGTTAGTTTCACTGGGTATACAAAGCCTACTGTATGAACAGCACTTGGCAGGAGAAGAACATAATGTATCTGAAACCTTTAATTATATGCTGTAGGTAGCTCTGTCTAGGTCAGACACCAAATTATCAAATAATATATTATAGGCCTTCAGACCTTGCTCAATACCTTGATTATTGAATAATTGGTCTTTGTTATGCAGATAATGGCACTGTTTCCATTCTGAGCATAGGTTTGAAGTATTTTTGTATAGAATATTTGTATTTTAAATCATCTGTTATGCAGCTGATTTAAGAACTAAGAACAGAGTTCAGTGAAAGCTTGTGCAACAATTCTAGTGTGTGTGTGTCACACTTCTACTTTCTGTGTGCTAGCAGCAGTTCTGGCAGTTTCCTAAAGGGTTTTTTTTTGTTGTTTATTGCATTTAGCTTTGTATGGGTGCTTGTGTTCAGCAACACTGAGGACCATACAGGCTGTTTAAATATAGATTGTATTAAAAAACAAAACAGAAAATGCCCTGAAGAATAAAGCAGTTCAGATGCTTCCCAAACTGCTTGAGGGCAGAAGTGAAAGAGAACAAGTAAAGGGTTAACACGTGCAAGGAGTTCCAAGAGAAATGGCATGTGTTTGTCTGTCATGCATTGTACCTTATTTTACTGATCTATAGAAGAGAAGACATTTCTACCTTACGAATAAGTATTTAGACTTTTAAATGCTTTAAGATCCCAAGGTGGAATAGGAAAATATTGACTGCAGTGCCAATAGCTGATAACTTTTGCAAGTGTGTCAAGATCTAAGGAAGTTGGCAGGTTTCTCTGGACACTTACTTCTGTAAGCTCATGCTTGGGGGTAGCCATCAGCTTGGTGAAATCCCCAGTTGCTCCAGTATTCTGTTTTAGAAAGGCTGGGGAACAATGTGATCATGAACAGAGCTTTTCCTCTGGATTTCATCCTGCTTAAGACAATCTTATTTTCTTTCTCCCTGACTGGAGCTTAAAAGAAAGCAATAAGGTGATAAAATTATTGCCTCAAAGGACAACAAAAGTGATCATACCCACTCTAATGGTTTTATTGTATCAGGTGCAGCGTATTCAGTTAATCAAAACAGGTGTTCTGTATCTGTGACTGTTTAGCCTGCAGAAGATCAGTCTGCTTTGCTGGAGAGAAGTTATATTTTCAGTTTGAGCTATATACCCATTTGAGCTGTGATCAGCACTCTGCCTTCCCTAAGGAGATGGTGATGATTGTAGCATTTATCATATATAAAGGAATCTGTCCTGCTGTATATAGCTGCCATAAGATGTGAAAAATGGGGAAAAAGAAGGCAGTTTGCATGATCTTGGTAACCCGTTAGACAACAAAACTGGTGAAGTAAAGAAATCACTTCCCCACTTCTCACCCAAACCCCATCTTTATCCACAGCAATAGTTAGGAGCTGGCTGATTTGGTGGTGTGTCTGTAAAGGAATCTAATAGCAGAATATTGTCTGCAGTGCTGGTGTGGTGTTCTGGGCATGAATCAGTTCACCCATCCTGCTAAGACATGAACTTTTAGGTAAAGGAAATGCTCGTTCACTCTAGAAGCTGAGTATGCAGATGGGATGCTGTGCTTTGCATTGATAATGGTTACTTGAAAATGAAGTGCAATGATGGGCAAGAGGCTGAATTGCTCAAGGAAAAATCCAAATGGTACCAGTGTTTTAGTAAGAGGAGAGAGTTTGTCTGGCTTACTTAGGACGAAAAAACACAGAATGTAGTGCATGTTCTGCTACTATCAAGCAACCCTATGGCTAGAGCAGAGATGTGAAACCAAAGGCAAAAGTTCTATTTGGGGAAGGGAAAATGGAGCAAAATGAAATGGCTGAGCGTTTTTCCAAGGAAAAACACTGAACAGCTGAACATAACTCTGGTCTTAGTGTGGTTTGTAACATGTAGCAAAGGTGATGGATTGGTGATTCTTCTGACTTGGCAAAATTAAAGCAGCTTTCTGGGAATTGCAGCAAAACAGCTTTAGAGGCTGCTTACAGATTTAATCTCCTATGAGAAGTATGTGCCTGTGCGAGGGGAGGAGAAAGAAAGTACATGTGAGCCCAGATCAAAATAAAACCTGAGATCTCAAGGTGCTGTATAAGGCCTGATTTTAATTTCTCTCTTTTAGACAATGGAGCTACATGTTACTTAATTTCTAATGACTTTCCTCAAATCAGCCTAAGTTATGTTTCCCTTTCAGCCCCCAAAGACTGAACTAAAATGGTTCTTGTGATTTAAGCAAGAAGAGGAGATATATGTAGCAACAGCTGCTGAATGAACATGCTGGACCTGGCTGCTCCCCTTCTTGCCTATCATGACATTTGGTGTCAGTGGCATTCAAGCTGCTAACTGTTAATTTAACATCCAGGTGGCATGATGGGTGAAGATAATGCCTATGTCCATAGCTAGAGTGTGTATATCCCCTATACAAGGCATATATCAATGTGGGATCCAAGCTTACATTTTTGCTGGTTTTGAGATAGTTTTGTGTTTTAGTGCATGTTTAAAGTTATTGTCATTTCTCCAAAGTGTAGTTTTGTATTTTATATTAATTTATAACGGAAGTGTTGGAGGAAACCTTTCAAGGCATGAGTATTTAATAAATTAAGATCAAGTAACATGTTCACTGTTGCAATCTATTTGCCTAGAAAATTCTACCAGGTTTTTCCTTAAACAAACAAATAAGGTCTTTTGCTCTTCCCTGGTTTTCCCCAAGTTTTGACACAGTATTAACTGAAAAAGTGCATAGGTTAGGTTAGGGAGAGCATGTTTGCCTTGTAGAATTTTTGTCATTATCCAGAGTCTGTGTATGTACATGTGGATCCTGTAATTTTTGTGCCTTTAGTGCTCTCTCTGAGGTCATCCCCTTGTAGAGGTTCAAGTTTGATGCATACTTTAGATCAAGTTGTCTCCAGGACCACCTTTCATCTCATTGATTTGCTGTGATATTTTTATGCTAGCTGTAGCAAAAGGAGAAAATGCTTAAGGAGAAATATTTTAAGAATTGTACTTTTCATCTTTTGGACACAAACTGGTATAGCACAGGGGAGAAGAGTCAGCAGAACGTGACCTAACCATCTCTAAGTTGGAGCAGAGTTTGAGAACATCTGGACTGTAAAATGCACCTCTTGAACTTTGATTGATCGGTTCCTTCGGCTGTCAGCCATGAGCTATATTTTTAGATACTTGCAGCAAATCTTATTGCATGTGAAAGAATGCCAGAACCATAGTTTGTCAGAGACTGTTTTTCAGTAAGTGGGGAAAAAGGATTTGGGGTTGAGTTAAACAGTTAATTTGCTGCTGCATTGCAGACTGCAGTTTGTACAGCTGGACCTGACTTAACTGTAAACTGGGCAGCCTGGCAAGTAGTATCAAAGTCCAGCTGCAGCAGTGCTGGCTCAGCATGAATTGCTATAATCCTTCTCTAATAGGAAGAGGAAAACCATTGGCCTGGGTGCAGTAAAGCAATGTTTTCTTCAGTAAGCCATTTCCTCTCAAAGCAGAGGGGGGGGAAAATGTGTGTTTGTCCTTAAATTTACAGCTCACATTTCACCATGGTTTGATAGGGTTTGTTTGTTTTGTTTTGTTTGTTTTCACACAAACAAAGGGAGGTACAGTGATTTAGTGGCAAATGACCAGGTTGACTCTTTATACTGGTTAAAGTCTGATGTGTGCTGTGATTACACATCACACTATAGCACAGGGGGTATTCCTTGGGACTTCTGACATGGGGCTACTCTTGTTGAAAGTAGGAGAAATTAGTTCTGCCCTATAAATGTGTGCTCTGTCTGCCATCTGCAGCAGTACACGACTTAGTGGGAAGATGCTTCAAAAGGGTACAGCTGCCTGAATGGATCTACAGTCATTGATTGTCTTAGTCCCAGAGGAAACAGAAGTATTCTGCTCTTGGATGTGCACAGTGTTTCAGCCTGCCAGCGAATTATTTTTCTAGCCTTTGGTTTGCCTACTGCTTTTCTCTGAGTTTTCTCAGACGTTCATTACACTTGACTTAGTCACAGATCTGTTTTGTGCTTAGTAGAAGCTCTATTACCAGCAGCTAAGGAAGATTGATGTGCATTTAAAAAAAAATTACTCCTTAACAGGATATTTTTTCAAAAACTTCAATCTTTGATTCAAGACAAGTTTTTCTGTCCTGAATCATTCCCTGTTTCTCATCCTACATATCCTTCGATTTTTCCTGAAAGATGCTATCTTCAGTACCACAGTAAGTATGATAGGTTTCTTAAACCAACCCATAATTTCTATAAATAATTTATATTTATTTAGTATATACTTATTCAAGCCTGTGTAATCTTACTACTGCAGACATTGTCTCAGATTAGATCTAGTACTTTGGAGCAAGGTTTATGTTGCTTCAAAAAAACACCTTCTAAATGACCCAATATGTCTCTAAGCAGCATGTGAATATCAAGTATGGGACAATTTTTCTTGCCCTGAAAGATTGTTTCTATGACCTACAAAAATCATACAATTCTGGCTGTCATCTTGGTATTTTCCCCATATCAGTCTGGCAGTAGAGTTTGCTGTGATTGCCTTTGACAGCTCTCACTGAGAAGAGATTCTTGATACCATCTGAGAGCTTTCTGTCCTGTGTTTTGCAGATGTTGTAAACTCAACTGGTCTTAAACATCAATTGTCAACCTCATGTTTGAAATCAGTAAATTGAGAGTGAGGAAGATAACACAAGAAAAACAATTTTATTATGGACCATTGTTTTGGAGCCATGAAAATTAGAAAGGAATGATCACAAAATACTGCCTCTTTAAACCCCTCGTTGCGTTTTGGAGCAAGCAGTTTGTCTCATTTCTACTGCCTATTTTTACAGTGTCAGGGGCAATAAAATTCTGACCTGAGACCAGTATAATCTCAAATTCCTTGATGATCTTATTTTATTAGAGAACTTTTATTGATTTTGCAGTCTTTTATATTTCTGATTCAAACAAAACTTTTTAAACAGAAGTAATTTTATTTTTGCAAGATTTATATATGTATTCTTTAAAGTCCAACAACCTATGCTTATTACTGGAGACTTTTCTTCCTATTGGGAAATGGCATTTTTCACTGACTGAGTGTCATACTGAAAGCCAGAAATAAGAGTTCTCATCTAGATCCTGACACATGTTTACCAAGTGGTCCTGGACCTTGGGTTTGGTTAGGGAGTAGGGACTCGTTAGTTTACGTAAATTTTTAGAAGTGGTAGTTATTCTGAGGCTGGAGATTGATACATTATTTAGCAGATAGTGCTGGAGTTGGAGAGGTTCACACAATGTTGATATAAAAGTCTTCCTGAAACATTTTGAATGGCTTGATCAGCTCTTCATGTTTCTAATCCAGAAGCTACTGCAGATATGCATCATTGCTCTCAAATGTCTATCTTTAGACACTTCTTTCTGAGTCTCCTACTTCCTAGAAATGTTAATGACTCTACCCTGGTAAAGGGTTTTCCATTTTAATAAAGGTGAATTGATAAATCTTAACAGGTCTGTTTGCAGCTGTAAGAGACAGTTCAGTTTCAAGCAGGTGGCCAGTATGTGTTATGGGTTTAAGAGCAAAACTGTGTTTTATTTGCAACTTAGCATTTGTTTAGTGTTTCAGGGCTTGCCTTGCAGTTTGGATTCCTTGCATAACCATTGCTTGAAAAGCATCCTTTTATCTGATCAGTGTATTAGACAGAACCTCCTTACTGGATATAGGTCATGGGACTTCAAGTATTAAATAAGATCCTGCTAAATTAGAGCTGTGGAGGGTGGCAGAGTGACTGCTCTGTTGGGTCAAACAGTAGTGGCCAAAGGTTTTCTGAATGTGTGTTGCCAAAAGAGGCAGAATGCCCCAAACTTGCTCTGATGGATGCTTAGGAGCAGCAGCACAGAATGTTGGAGGGTAACAAAGATTTTTCTGTGGTTAGGTTTTCCTGTTTTCATTATTGTCTTCTGTTAAAAAGAAAATGGTGACCAAACAAAGTTTTGTCAAACATCTGCTTTACATATTCCCTGGAGTCAATTCCACAGTAGCAGTGTTGCATAGATTAGTCCATTGTGCTGCATTTCTCCAGCTGACACTGTCATGTGTGAGAAGTGTTCACAGAGAATTATTGTATCCCATTTAATAAACATTTATTATAATTATTTAATACACAGGTAAAGCAGGTATGGTCTGATTCAGAGCTAGTGCAGGGGATTTTTCTCAATCAGTTCATCTTTCCAACTATTTCCATCTGTAAATAAACTATGACTATATTTAAAGAGCAGCCTAGGAAATAGCTGAAAATACATGAGGGTTTTTTATGCTATTTGTTTCTCCCCATTTTGCTATGATTTACTAAGTATTGTGGGAAGAATTATTTTCTTACTTAAGCAGTTCACAGCAGACAGTCTGGGTAGATTCTGGTGCACACTAACCATGTGTGGCTGAGCTGTGTTATTGTCTTAGGGGCTGCAATTAGAAGCTGGGAGGGGAAGGTGTAGGTTTATCTACGACTGCTCAGCAAATTACTGGATTCCTGCAGACTGTATGTAGTACTGTCAGAGCTGAACCTACTCCCAGCTTCCATCCCTCACTATCAGTATTTTGTAGAGGAGATCTGACCTATGATATGTAGTAAGAGCATTCCATCACCAGCTGAGAGAGCCAGGGTTATGCAGATGAATGCTCCAGCTGTATATTAAAATAATGGCTGGCTATCTGCTGCCCGGGATGATAAAGCAGTTATATCTTGCATTTTAGGCTCCCAGTCGTTAGGAAAAGTTTTCCCAGCCACGAGCAGTCTAACTGCTGTGTCCCCATGTACTCTGTCAAATAACTTTCCTCTAAACTACCAGACAGGATGTAAATTGGACAATTTTATTAGCTATCTGACCTTGCAGAGGGAGGTTGACAAGATGTGCATTGCCAGGATGAAATAATGCAGCTATTTGCATATTTGCAGTCAAAACAGCTGGGCTATTTGTTTCCAAAAGCAAACTACAAAGCACAGCACTGTATTGCACATCAATGGGCTAATTATTATACACTTGTTCTTAAGATACACACTAAAGCATTACATGTATTGCATTTTGCCTGGAATGGTCCAGAGTACCTACTAGGAATAATAGAGCATAGATATGTCTCAAAAATGTATTTGTACCATAGTTTCCTCTTATAATAAAATCTTGACTTCCAGATGCCGATTTTGATTTGGCCAATAGTTTGACTGGACTTCATACCAGGCTACTTGGCTTTGGCTTGGTTCTCTTCTGGTGATCATGTGAGAGACCCAGAATTGCTCTGAAGTTCATTTTCAGTGTCTTACTTACTGCTATACAGGAATAGAGTAAGGACAGTCCTCACAGAGCCAGAATTGGTAAAATGCATTGAAATCATCAGCTCTGAGAGAATTAATAAAAGCCAAGAATTTTTCATGACGTTTTCTCTGTATTTCCCCCCCACACTCATGCTGTAGGGTTTTGAATCATTTCCATTTGGTTGACACTAGCTCCTCTAGAAAATGAGAGAATACTTAAAAACTTTTCCACAGATGTTTTGATCCAGAACCTATTAGACCTAGGCTTCTAAAGAAAATCAAAACAAGAGCTTGAGGAAGGGGCTTGAGACTGAATTCTAATGGCTCCAATCTAGTGGCAGTTGTCAAGTTACATTACTCTAAGGGTATTGGCAGATACTCAAGCTTGTATTTATTAGAAGGTTAACTTTCAAGTAAGATAAGCAGCAAATATTGTGGATGGAAGTGAAAATGTACTGAGTTTGAACCATTTTCATGGCATACACAGGGTGACCCTAGTACTTTGACATGACCAAGTGTCTCTGAAGACGGATTGACAGTGTCACCCTCTGAATTGAGACATACGTTGTACTGAGGGGTCTCAAAGCAGGCTGACCCAAGTGTTTGAGTTACTCTGTGACTAGTTTTAAAAGTGAAATTCCAGCTCTGTTCAAATAAATTTTGCTCTTGGATTCAAACAGACTTTTATTTTAATTTCAAAAACCATTAGTGGATTGCAAGAAGTGCATGTGTGATTAACTCAAATCTAATCAGAGACAACCTGCCAGGTATCTACATGGAACTAAAACCATCCATTCTAGCATGTTGAAAAGTGTGTACATTTTTTCTTTACTATTCTGAAGACTGCCTAGACTTGTCTTGCTTAGTGTGAAAGCAAGACGTAGTTGTAGGTCTGTAGTTAGTGGCTTTTCACT
Organism: Heliangelus exortis; assembly: GCF_036169615.1. NCBI lineage: Eukaryota > Metazoa > Chordata > Aves > Apodiformes > Trochilidae > Heliangelus > Heliangelus exortis. The sequence continues at coordinate 12,479,185 of NC_092432.1, read as the reverse complement.
GCAGTTCCAGAGAGTAAGAAAAAGAGAAATAGAAGCAAAATCCAAGAGTTGACTTTTAAAGGACACAAGCAAACCAGACTTTCTTGAAACTAAATTGGCACTTGATTTGCTTGCAGTAGTGATAATCTGGCTTAATGTGACTCAGCTAGGTTAGTGTCATCCCCAAACATTTAAAATTCAGAAATGGAATTGTAGCCAAGCAAATATAAACCCAGCTTTGTTTAGGTTTCAAATTTAATATTTTACTATTTAATCCAAGGGAGATTGGAGTTGTTTGTTGTTTCTTTTAGTTTTAAGGACCAGAATTTGTGGCACAGAAAAAAATAGTGGTTGGGTTGAGAGGAGTACCTGTCTTTGGAAATTTGTCCTTGTGATTGCCTACCCACATGCTGGCTAAGCCTAAAGTCATTTGGTTTCCCAGACTGGGAAAAAACCAGATGTTTTCAGTCCAGTGGCTGGAAACTGGCAGGCTTGTTCCTACCAACATGTGCAGTGGCACATCACAAAGCTAAACTAATACTGAGCTTTCCGACTGTGAGCCCAGAAGCAGAATCAACACAGCTTCCTGCCAGACCTGTTTATCTAAGCCCATGTTAGTATCCTGGTGCTCAACTTTAAAGAGAGGTTGTCTCACTAGCAGCTTCTATGTGTAGATATGATCTCACTTTTCTCAAATACAAGTGCAATCTCCAGCAGTTGCAGCCACCAGCAGAGCAGGTGTTGAGATGTAGTGAAATAGCATAAACTGGCAGCCATGGGAAACACTAAGTGAGCTTTTTCTCAATTATTAGGCAGGTCCACAATTGAAGACTAGACAGATCAGCTTAGGGACCTCTTAAATAGGAGATTGCTCTTTTTTTTTTTTTTTTTTTTTTTTTTTTTTTTTTTTTTTTTTTTTTTTTTTTTTTTATGTTTTCTGCTCTCAAAAGCTGTATAGTATGGGGTGTTTTTTCTTCACTTCAAAAACATGGGGAAACTATAGAGAACAACTGTTGCGATTACCAATTTATTACAGGTAAATTGGGACATTTTGTAAAGGCAAGGTACATAGCAAGCTTGGAGAGTTACACCACAGTAAGAGATCGAATGAGTAACCTTTGTACTGAATGAATGTATGTTCTTCATTAAGGAGCTACAGGCAAACTTTGCATGTGAGTAGTCTGGACAGTTCCTCAGTTCTTCCAGGATTTTGAGATGCCATATCGCTTCCATTATTAAGCCACAGAGTGTTACAAGTTTGACTAGCAGAAGGCCCTCACTTGAACGAAGTGCTTTTTTTTTTTTTTTTTTTTTTGGTTTTTTTTTTTGTCCCGTGACATCTTCAGAATTAGCTACACAGGGTTGCTGCAGTGCCTGCTGAATGTGTGCCCTTCCTGTGTCATGGTGGTAACGTACCAGAGCAAAGGGATTTCAGTAGTGCCAGTACAGGCTGTGTAGTGTGAGCTGGTACCAGAGCCCAGGGGAGCTGGCAGGGCAGCACCAGTGTGTGGTGAGAGCATATTCATGCAAGAGTGTTTGCATGGCACAGGGCCCTGTTTGTAGAACTGGTACATAGCCACTCCTGCCTGCCCAGATTCCAGGTGAAGAGATGGCAGAGAGAAAGAGCATGAGTGGAAACTTTCCTTAACCATCCTGAGCAGTTCTGTCTGTTTCTCTCTGGAAGTACCCTGTGCTGCACATCTGCAAGCTCCTTGGGAAAGGTTTGGCTTGTCTGGGCTCTCCTGGGAGTTTGTATTGGTCTAATCCTTTTCTAAAGGCTTTCTTGCAACGACTGCTATTTGTCTTATGGACCAAATTAGCAGTGAACTGAGTTCCAAGATAAAACCAACGATTGTGATGTATTTGCAGAGAGATTACTAGTTGTGCACATGATAATTTTATTTTATTTTTTGTCTAAACTTTTGTCTAGAAAGTATGAGCTTTACTTTCAAATAATGAGGCAGCCTTTAGTTGCATGATTACATACGCTTATTTTTTTTCTCTGCAAGCAGTGTTCTGCTTAATTTCATCATACAGGATGATCCCACAAAGGGATAGAATTATGGCTGCATGAGCAAGTTCAAATCTGCCATTTCCTAATTTCTGAATGCCTGATTTTTTCCAATCTAAATACCTTAATTGTGATGCATGTTTTTTATGTACTTGACTTGTTAAGGAAGTTAATTTGCTGTTTGTTTTCTGTGTGGCATCTCTGCATTCAGAGTCTTCTGACAAATTTAATTATCCTATTTTTTTAAAACAAATGAAGGAAGTACTCCTTATCTGCCTATACAGAAACTTATAAACAAATACTTCATCACACACTTGTCTTACGTGTTCTTTGGGAGGGTCAGTTTAATCAAAAGAAATTTTAATTTTTTGTATTACAATGAACCTGCTTACCCATTAGAGGAAAAAACACACACAAAAAAACCAAAACCAAAGCTGAAGTGAAGCAAGGAAGTGCTGTGACCTCTTCTGGAGGATATTTTCAGCATTTCCCCTTCAGAAGTGCAGGTTGCTGAGTTTCTGATGGAAGCAGTTCTGACAAAAACAACTAATAAAACCTTCTAAATGCTGCAGTGTGGAGCTGGTTAAAACTCTCACAGAGAAGTTAAAACAAAAAGAGCTGTCAGAATTGTCAGGTTGCAGTCCCACGGAGCCTAGTTGCAGTTCTTGGAGAAATGAGGGATCAAATGATGCTCATGTCAGTCCTCAGGGTGTTAATCACCAAAGAAATACAGTCAGTCTAATTCACAAGAGTTAAATGTGGCAACCCCTAAATCACATTTCCCCTTTCTCTTTGAAAACTTCTGGGTTAATGTCTGGTTAGGTATTTCCCCCACCCCTATTTCAAATTATTCTTTCCTTTTCTCACTGTTTTTCTGGATAGCTCTGTGACATCCTTAGGATTGCCCTGGAGGAACCTTAATAGCCATTATTTGCATTTGAGCCTTAGACTGTAGAGTAATTTTAATTTCTAGACTGAAATAAGAAAACTTTTTTGCACAAAGGCAGCAGAATTCTATTTCCTGATGTGTACTGGATTTGGAATAAAAAGCTCCAACATGCCATGTTTGCCCCCCTTCCCCTGTTAAGTGTTTTCCCGTTCGGTGCTTACCCCAGCTCAACAGTGCCAGTGGCCAGGGCTCAACACATCATCTTTGAGCTGAGTATTTCTGATCTGAAGTCTCTCTTCACTCTGGTGTTTGTTCCTATGGCTGTGCTCACACCTCACTGCCCTACACTCTCGGGTTTGCTGATGTAAATATTTTTGGAGCTGTACTGTGACCTGTATCAGGGAAAAAATAGTGCAGGATAAGAAAAATAATTTTGTTGTTGATCGAAGTGCCAAATCAGTTTCCTGGGCCAGCTCACAGTAATGGCCATGCAGGTGCATGGCTGGGGCATGTGCAGAGGAAGGAGCAGAAGTTGGGCAAGAATACCTGCAAACCTGGATTGCACCTACCAGCAGCTCCCTCAAATGTATCCTGTTGCGTTTACCTGGAATGCAAGTGGTGAGCCTGTCTATGTGTCTAAGCTGCTGTTGGAGCCCTGTGTGAAAGCAGTTCCGTTAGAAGAACGGGTCAGAATTTGGTTTTGTAGCTTCTCAGGTGTTTCACTTATTGCCTGTATTTTGTACAGGTCTTTACAGCTTCATGATAATTCTCCTCAGAATGTGAGCAAATGCAAGGGGCAGCTCTTGAACTACATGGCATTGCCTTCAGCTCACCTTACCAGGGTGCCAGTTGGTAGAGACTTTGTTTCAAAGGCTTAAATGATCTTCCTGCTCCCTATCTCAAGCTGTGGCCACAACTGTGTATTTTGCAAGACTGTGTTTACACCAATACTAAGGCATGATTTTTTTTTAGGTTGGATATTAGAAAGAATTTCTTTATGCAGAGGGTGATCAGGCATTGGAATGGGCTGCCCAGGGAAGTAGTGGATTCTCCATCCCTGGAGATATTTAAAAAGAGACTGGATGTGGCACTCAGTGCCATGGGCTGGGAACCACAGTGGTAGTGGATCAAGGGTTGGACTTGATGATCTCAGAGGTCCCTTCCAACCCAGCCAATTCTATGATTCTATGATTTTCATGAGTGAAGAACTGATTTTTAAATTTTTTTTTATTTTTAAGGTTGCTCTTGAGGCTTTGGGGTTTTTTTGTCTTCTTAGCTTAGAGAATACATACAAATAACAAAAATCATCTCACACGTGCTACACTTTAACATATGCTTTCCAAACTGTTCTATGATTTGTGTTGTTTAAGGTGGACTTTATCTCCTTATTAACAAGCTCCAGCCAAGGTGTGGTGACTGACACTAGATGGCTGATCTAAACATTAACAAATTAACTGGGGCAGGATGTGTGCTGGGCAAGGGCAGCTGCACAAACCTTTGCTCAGTTGTAGTGCATGACCCCACTTCTCAGCCTGCATGGTGCTGGGCATAACACAAACTGTGAAGCATTTGCTTGCCAGTGCCTCTGCAGAGTAAAGGCTGAAAGAAATAATCAAGCAAAGGGTACCTTGCAAAAGCTCAGAGGAACACTGACATGTATTACCTGTGCAAAGAACACAGGACTTTGAGGGTCTTCACAGAAAGAGATCAATGAACTGTGTACAACTTCCTTCACCTCCTGCAGGAGGGGGTGAAGCAACGAGTCAACTTTGTTGAGGTTTGAACTGTGATCCTGCACATTTAAAGCTGGTCTACTCGTTTACAGGAAACCTGATGCAGTAATACACTTCCCATCAGATTGCACTGTCCTCTTGGTATGTACAAGACTACATCAGTCATTTATTCTAGTGAATGTTTCTGGTTTTTAAACAACTTCAAAGCTTGCACTACTTTTGGGGATAATTATTTCTGTCATCTCTCCTTTTTAAACTAATTCTGTTTATCTTGGGAAACTCTGCTCCTTCTGTCACCATCTCACCTTGAAAACACACCAAAGAACAAATAGAATTGCTGAACTCTCACAAAATGGGCACTGCTCATACTCACATGGCAACTCAGCACACACCATGTCCTTGTCTGGTCTCAAAAAAACCCCAGCCCTGGAGCTGTTAACTAATCCCCTCCAAAGAGACCATGAGAGATGAGACTTTTCAGTGATCACTGAATGGGAAAGGGCTGGAAAGGGAAAAAATTCCACTCTCATGTGGTGGGCAGAATATCCAAGGGTTGCTCTCTGTCCCTGCAAGTCTCTGTTGATAGGGAGGAGAGCTGCACAGTTGCTCGTTGCCTACACTGTATCCTGGAGGAATGCAAGCCAGACATAAGTGCAAAAGAATGAAATTTCCCTGCTCTTCCTCATGGCCTTTAAACACCTCTTGGTTGTACAGAAATTGCCTGTGGAAGTTGGAAGGGCTTTATGCTACTACAAAAGTTTCTTTTTTTAAAGAAAGTTTGAGCATAATAGATAAGGTAGAGTAGTAGATAGAAAGAATAACTTCCTGCAAAATATCAGTGTATGTTAAGACATTTCTATTGCTTTCACAAAGTCTCACAAGAAGCACAAATCATAGTAATCCCCTTATGATAGATACCACAGCTATTATGTCTATTTTGAAGGTTACGTTTGTGCTGCCCTCCAATAGTTCATATTAACTACGTTTCTTTTTGATTCTTTACATCAGATAAGACATTAGTTATCTGCATCAGAAATTACTCACTTTTTGCCACTTTTTTTCTCAGGAAAGCTTTGCTGAGTCCTTTGGACACTTGACTCCCTCTGTCTCCTTTCAGGTCTCTTTCCAGGTTACTCATCTGACCTTTACAACCTCCTTATGTCCTGGTAGCAATCCCTTGGACTCTGGTCTCTGGAACCAGCAGAAGAATTTGCTGCCTGGCTGCAGGTTGCTCCTTCAGTCCTGGGGGTGAGCAAACTTTGTCTGTAGAGCTTCCAGCTCCAGTGAGAGGGACCAGGTCTGGATTATTGGTATTATCAGTGGTCAGATCTAGTTGAGTTGTTAAAACAACAATCCCTATGAATGTGAACATGTTTCCAGCTAAGAAACCCCAGCAAACCAGTCTGTATGCTGGAAAGGTAAAGATTTCATGTTTATGTCCTGTGTGTTACTGGACCCACTGTTAGAAATTGAGTTTCCTCAAAATCTGGAGATATTGAAAACCAATAATTTCTAAAAATATAGCTGTACATTTTTTGTCATAGTTTTGTTTTCTAAAACCCCTTGGGGAGGGAAGTTGTGAATAATAGCACTGTGTTGTGTCTCAAATAAATGATGAGTTCCTTACTGCATTAAAAAATTCCCATATCCACATCTGTCTGCCTATCATCTGAGGCCAGTTTACATCAGTTTTAATCCCATTTCTGAAACTGACTGTATCCCCATTTACCTTCTATTCTCCAAGCCTCGCAGACAGAGGCATAGCAAGGATCCCAGTTTCCTCAGTCTCACAAGACAGGTGCAGCGTACCTCATGCCTTTACAATTTCCTCACACTCAGTGCTTTAAAGATTGGCTTGGGTAAAAATTTCCATTTAAAAAAATGGTGTAGTTTGTGTTTTATTTTTTTTTAAGTGTTGTAAAATGTCAACCCAAAACAAGATGTTAGCAAGCTAACATCATAAAACAAGGCTGATAGTTATATTTTAGTTTTCTTGTGCAGGCAGATGTAACAATTGCTATCATAAAGCTGTCGTAGGTACAGATTCACTAATTCTCTTCAGTGTGTGATTTAAACATGGATAGTCATGGTTGAGAGGACTTTTGAGATCACAGAGTCCAACTGTACACAAAAAAAACACCAAAAAATCAACCCCAAATAAACACCACACACACTCCACCAAAAAACATCCACAAAAAAAAAAACCCTACAATCTTGGCCACTAGAGCATGCCCTGAGGTGTCACATCTACACCTTTCTTAAATACCTCCAGGGGTGGTGACTCAACCACCTCTCTGGGCAGCCCATTCCAGTGCCTGACCGCTCTTTTCAATAAAGAAATTCTTCCTATTATTTAATCTAAACCTCCCTTGGTGCAACTTCAGACCATTTCCTCTGGTCCTGTCATTATTCACTTAGGAGAAGAGGCCAATGCTTGCCTCTTTCCAACCTCCTTTCAGGTAGTTGTAGAGGGCACTGAGGTCTCCCCTCAGCCTCCAAACTAAACAGTCATAGTTCCCGCAGAGCCACTTCTCCCATGACTTCTCTCACCAGCTTGGGAGCTCTCTTCTGGACACATTCCAGCACCTCAGTGCCCTTCTTGTAGTGAGGGGCCCACAGCTGAACACAGCACTCAAGGTGCAGCCTCAGGAGTGCTGAGTACAGAGTCACAATCACTTCCTAACTCCTGCTGGCCATGCTGCTCCTGATACAAGCCAGGATGCTGACTGCTGCCTCATGTTGAGCCAGGTGTCCACCAGCACCCTCAGGTCCTTTCCTGCTGGGCAGCTTTCCAGCCACTCTTCCTGAAGCTGTAGCATTGCCCAAGGTAGTTGTGACTGAAATGCAGAACCCTGGACTTGCCCTTGTTGAACCTCATATAATTTGCCTTGGACCAACAATCCAGCCAGTCCAGCTCCCCCTGTAGGGCCCTCAAGCAGATCAACAGTCCCACCCAGCTTGGTGTCATCTGCAAACCTACTGAGGGTGCACTCAATCCCCTTCTCGAGATCATTGATAAAGGTTTAAATCAAAACTGGTCCCAAAACTGAGCTGTGAGGGACACCACTGGTGACTGGCTGCCAACGAGATCTGACCCCATTAATCACAGCTCTCTGGGCCAGAACTCTCTTGTCTCTCTCCAGGCAGACAATGTCCACAGCCTTTCCCTCATGTGGTCATGGAAAGAGATCAGGTTGGTTAAGCAAGACCTCCCTTTCATAAACCCCTGCTGCCTGGCCCTCATCCCTTGGCTGCCCTGTACTTGCCATGAGAGTTCCCTCAAGATGATCCTCTCCGTGATCTTTCCCCATAGTGAGATCAGGAGTTCCCCAGGTCCTCCTTCCAGCCCTTTTTGTGGCTGGGCATCACTTCAGCCACCCTCCAGTCATGTAGGACCTCCTCTGTTGACCAAGATTGTTGGTAAATAATGGAGAGAGACTTAGGGAGCTCCCTTGTCAGCTCCCTCAGTATAAGGCAAATGTATCAGCATTTTCCTGCCTTGGGGATATAAGAAATAATTCAAGGATTATGAAGTTCAGTAAAGAAAACCCCATGATACTGAGTGGCTGTTGAATCAAGTCTCTGCTCTATCAGGGAAGGCTTATCTGAAAAAATGCTCTGACATTAAAAGTTCTGCAAGGTTACAGATAAATGGAGCATGTGTGTTTCTGTTTTAAAGTTGGCAATGTTTCTGTTCTCCATATGAACAATTAAATCTACCAGAGGAGTGTAATCACAGTCCATATCTTCTCTTTCTGTGTACCCAGGGACAGTTTGGGGGAAATCTGAGAATGCATTGACTACGTTCTACTTTATTACAAGGTTACAAGACATGAAATAAAACCTTGGAAATGGGTCTACAAAAGATGTAAGTTCAGTTTTATTATTTGGTATCAAGTGATTGCTAAGGGTGATTCTGCTGCTGTATTTATACTTGACTAATACTAACAAGTCAGCCTGTAAGTGACTCTAAAGTTAATAATATAAAGTATTAAATATATAAGCTAATTAAATATAAAAGCTAGTAAGCTTTTTTCAATATCATGGGTTTTTTTAATGCTATTGTCAGTAATATTCTAATTTGTCAATGACTATTTCAGTTCAATTAAGAGTATGTTTAATGTTACTTATAAATATTATTTAACATACAATCTTGACAGTAGTTGTACAAAGCCTCTTATGATATCTTTTTCTAAGAATTTTTGCTTCCTATATGGTATTCCCTGTGTATCAGTAGCTTTCATTCTCATAAGCTTGTCCTCTTCCATTCTGCTTCCCATGCACTGATCCACCTACAACACAGTGGAGAGTTTGCCACAAGAAAATGTGGCACCTTTTCCTAATGGGTTAGTGGGTTTTGTTGACCAAAATACAGTCTTGGTAACAGCCCCTCTAGAATGTTGGACAACATGATTAGTTCTTGGAAGAAACTTTCTAAAGTAGCAAAAGGAGTCAGAACAGTTTGAATTGGAAATAGAGGGAAAAAAAATCAAAAACAAACTTGGTTGACAAAGATGAAGTTTATCTCTGTAAAATATATTAAATTGTAAAAAAAAAATAAAAATATGTGTTCAGTTCTGGTAGAATTTGTGCTCCTGAAGCCATGAGCTGTTGCGGCGAGCCTTCTCTCAGGGACACGGCTCTTCTCAGGAGCTCTCTTGCCATCCCTCTCCTCAGGCATCTTCATCTCCTGTCTTCTGCTTCTGGGAGCATGCCTTTTATTTTGCCCTTCAGCCCCGCCCATTTCCGGCTGGGGCAGGCCCTAATTATTGGGCACAGCTGGGCCTAAGCTCCCAGTTCATTATTGGTGACACCTGAGGACTTGTGTCTCTCTACATTTCCCCCCTTTTTGTTGTTTGTTGAAAAATAGCAATAATTTACAATTAATTTAACATTTCATTTAAACATTTCATTATTTCTCAACATTTTTAACATTTCATTTTCAATAATTTAACATTTCATTTCATTTAAACATTTCATTATTTCTCAACATTTTTAACATTTCATTTTCAATAATTTAACATTTCATTTAAACATTTCATTATTTTTCAATATTTTTTCGCCTATTTTTGAGGAGGGAAAATTCGGGCTCTTTAGCCTCTGTTAACAGGAGATGAGGTCTTAAAACACCAGCTCAGTTTTCGCTGGTACTCGCCACCTCGGAATGCCTAGCCATGCAGAGGCTTCTCTGAGCATTCAGCGCACCAGTCTTATCGCGTGTCCCTAGGGCCCCGTTTCAGGACCGCACTATCGCGTGTCCCTGGGGGCTCCGTTTCAGGACCACATCGCGTGTCCCTGGGAGGCTCCGTTTCAGGACCACACTATCGCGTGTCCCTGGGAGACTCCGTTTCAGGACCGCACTGACTTGATGCGCACTCAGAGCTCCGCTTCAGCATTCCTCGGGCTTGAGTTCCGCGCGCCAACTTGCTGTGCCTTTCGAGCCTCATTCTTCTCTCCTGGCTGGCTCGCCATTCCGGGCTGTTGTCTTGCCGTGCTGGGCTTTTACTCCGAGCTCTTCACGCCGCCTACAGCATTTAAGCCTGGCCTTGTGGAGCTTCACTTCTGGTTGCGTATTTGGAGCTCTTTATAGAGCGTCCCACACCAACGTAGTGGCTCCATCTGACGTGGTTGCGTATTTCGAAGCTCTTTATATCACCTTCCGCATTTAAGCCTGGCTTTGTAGAGCTTCCCGCAACCAACGTGGTCGTGTAGAGCTTCTTATATTACCTCAGCATTCACAGCTGCTGTTGTTGCCCGCATTCTCCACCAGATGTTGTGGCGAGCCTTCTCTCAGGGACACGGCTCTTCTCCGGAGCTCTCTTGCCATCCCTCTCCTCAGGCATCTTCATCTCCTGTCTTCTGCTTCTGGGAGCATGCCTTTTATTTTGCCCTTCAGCCCCGCCCATTTCCGGCTGGGGCAGGCCCTAATTATTGGGCACAGCTGGGCGGCCTAAGCTCCCAGTTCATTATTGGTGACACCTGAGGACTTGTGTCTCTCTACAATGAGCTTTCTTTGAAAATCCACTACCCCCTCTGATTGCGGCTTTCTCACCAATCCAATGGTTTAAAGCAAGGCCTGTGCTCTCATGGAAATATAAATGTGAGCCAATGTGTCTAAATGTATAAGTAAATGCACTGTAATATTACAGCTTCTATAATAGGGAAGATATTACCTGGAATAAAATTCTTAGACGAAACCACAACATGACAACATCACTGCAGCCTTTGGAGTTCTTTTGACTGTGTTGGAAATTAACTTTGTTTTACTTCTGACAGAGACACAACCTCAGAAGGCTAAAACTTGTGTGAAGCACCTGGAATTAGTTAAATACTGGAACCACTGGTGATTTTGTTGCATCCTCCAACATGACAAATCCTCAGTAAGTACCATGTGAGGAGGAGAGTTATAAGTTACTTATAATAGAAGGGAACATGTTCCTACTTGTAGGAGAATGATGTGACATCAAGAGAGTTATATCAGTATTACAGAAAGGAAAATTTGATATTTTGAGGAGGAATAGTAGGATTTGGTGAGTTGTCTGATGAGTGCAAACGAGCAGAAAAGACATGAATGCTGTAAGCATGTCTGGTGTGTTAGTTACTGACAGCTGGTGCTTGAAAACCAGTATGTCACACTATTTTCAGATCCATTTGCCTTTTTTCTTTCCTGCCACCAAACCTGTCCCCAAGCTGTTTGCCAACACTGGTCTGGTGGTTTGCTTTGCTTTTCAGTCAAATCAAACAGTGTCTGTCACTGAGTCTGTCTCCCTGCTGGGAGAGGCAAGTCTGCACCAACCCATTTCCCTTTTCCTTTACACTACTGGAAACTGGATCACTGCTCTTCCACACCAAGCTGAACCAGCTTGGACTTTTGAAGGTAAATGTCCAGAGGATGGCACTAAGGGTGAAAATCAAAGAAAGAAAATTGTTGCTCAAATTAGCTCCTCCCTCTGGGCTTCTGATTTCCGATTGTTTATGGAGGAAAATACTTATGTTGAAAATGGAAGAATCTCATTGCTATCCATTATGAGTTAGACAAAGAATAAAATTAGCCTTTTGTTTGCTCAGATAGTGCTTCCTCTTACCTCCACTTTCTGCCATAGCATGACACAGTTGCAGCCTTTTTCTGACAAATACCTGAGATATAACAGCATTTTCTGATTTTTAAAATTACTTTTGTGTGTAATGTTGGCAGCACTTAGCTCCTTTTAATTTAGGAATAATGTTTTTTGTCCACAAGAGTTAGTCTAATGGTGTGGCTCTGGCCAATAAATCTTTATCTCTTTCACATAGAATTTGAGTTTCTTCCCCCACATACTTGGTTAGACTTAGAAGATATATGAGTTAGGAACTCATCTAAATGATTACTTTTTTCTAACCTGAACTGTTATTCAGGTTGCTTGAATAGCTGGGAGATTTTAATAAGCTGTAAAACAAAATCACCAATGCAATTTCTGTCAAATAATAGAGGGAAGTTGGTGCTAAGCACTTTTTAACTATGTAGCTAAGGCAAAAGAGTCTCTTCACACCTGCTGTTGAAAACCTCTGACAAGTAGCCCTAGATATCTTCAGATCTTGACTCACTCCCCGGGATGAGAGCTAGGGAATTTTATGCTGAAATCTACTCTGGAGCAAGTGGAGCAAGTGGCATTCACTGGGGACTGCAAAGGATCAGTCCCTGCTGGAGCCTGACACACAGTAAAGTCCTTCAGATGCACCAGAGAATTTGCTAGCTGACAAAGTTTGAGTTTCTAGATAAATAGTATTTTGGTTAAATGTGGAAGACTTACACAGTCAGACCCTGGTTCTACCTGCATGGAGGTCCCATTAAAGTTCATGGGGCAGAGGATGAATGTGTTCAGATTTAGAAGCTGTATGTAAGAATAGTTAAAATAATCTGTATGGAGGAGTCCATAATTCTTCTGAATCCTTGTTCTCCTTTCAGAATTGTTTTGAAATGACTTGTAACAGAATGATCCTTTCTAATTGAATGAAACAAAGTTGCCATCCATCAAAACTATTTGAATATTGATCCACAGTGGCACACAGGTCAAACTGTATCTATTCATTAACAGATGATTTATATATAATGATTAATAAGCTTAGCTATTGGTTGCTCACTGATGTAACTTAACAAGCAGTGAATTTTTAGTTGGCATAGTTATATGCCTCCTTTCTGCTTTGCACAAGTGTTTTGCTCTTGGGTTTATGCATTGTTTCTGCATTTGCTTGTTTATAACTCACTGTCAAGGTTTTAGACAGTAACTAGACAGTGACAGATTCTCCCTGCCAGGAGAAGATGAGGGAATAAGGGAGGAACAGTAATGTTGGAAGAAAAAACTTCGGTAGGTTTAATGAGGTAGTATTAGTAAATTACAAGTACATATACAAATATGTGAATATGGAACTCACCCTCCTCAGCTGGTAATTACTTCCCAACTGCAAAAACCCCACAGTGGACTGGGCAGCAGACAGGGGTGCCCAAGTCCAGGCTCTCAGTGACAGCAACCAAGCTGGTCCTGCTTGAGAAGGCAGAAGGTGACCTGCCTTGGGGAGTGATGTTCTTCTCTAGTGAGGAAACAGACTTCAGCACACCAGCCAGAGGGCTCTCTTGGGATCCATGTTATACAGAGCACCCTGGGAAGGAACACTCTGACTGGCCCATCCTCTCCTCCCAGAGGCTCAGCTACTCCCCATTCTCACTGACACATCAATGGGCTGGCAGCTGGTGGTAGTGGTCCAGGCAGGTTTCTACTGTCCTGGTCTTCTCAAACCAGGATATGCATCCATTTATATTTAGCACTTGTGAAGAAGATTCAACAGACTGAAATGCTGTTCTTCTTTGAACAGCATTTGAAGTCTGTGAGGTTTCTGTTCATTTTGGTGAGCTCTGTGAAAGACAAGTTGGGACAGATTTGCTCTTTTGGCTCAATGAGGACACTATGGACTTGCAAAGGCCTTTTAAGTTGCTGTCTTTTTAGGAATGAAGTTCTGGTTTCTAACTTATCTTTACGTTCTTATTTATTTATTAAGATTTGTTCTATGTATATATGTGTATGTGTAGAGAGGCACATTTTAATTTTGCTTGTTTTATTTTCAGGCCTACAATAGAAGGTGGTGTTTCAGAAGTTGAGATAATTTCACAGCAAGTGGAAGAAGAGACCAAAAGCATTGCTCCTGTCCAGCTTGTTAATTTTGCTTATCGAGATCTACCTTTAGCTGCTCTTGATCTCTCTGTGGCTGGGTCCCAGCTTTTGTCAAATTTGGATGAGGAGTACCAAAGAGAAGGGTAAGTACAAAGGATGGACTTTTGTTTTATACTTTTATGTTACTTGAGTTTCATAGCCTGTGCAAAAGAAAACTTTGAGCTGGGGAAGTGCAGCCAGTTGTCTACAGACCCTTTAAAACCGTTGTCATAGGATGGAAGTGACTTTTTGTAGTGTTACCAATCTGTGCTGCTTTGGGGCTCTTCACAATTTTAAGTGATTTGGGTGATTCGTAGCTGCTATTTGACCACAGTCTGGAAGGCTTCTGTCAGGGAAAACCACAGCAAGCAGCTAGCCCACCAGGCCTGGGGAAAGCTCTTTGTGAAAGGTGTTCCAAGATAATAGAGAGGTGGCAAGTGTGATTCTTGTGCATAGTTGTACATCTCCTGACTGAGAGATAGCAAGAATCTGTGCAGTTTGAATTGTGTAGTTTGCTTCTCTGAGAACACTGTCTTTTGATAATGTAAATGTGTATTACTCCTGTTTTCATACAACAACTATTCAAGTTTTATTGGAATTAAAGGTCATAACATTTGCCCACACATGATCAGATTATGCACCACTGTTGTCCTACAGAGCATTACAAGTCACCCTTATGCCTGGTTCAGGCTTGAAGTGGCTGTAGGTAGACTGCTATACTAAATTTTTTATGAAAGATTTGGGTCAATGGGAGAGAATCTAGAGGGAGGCAGTGAGAATGATTAGAGACTGAGAAAACTGCCATGGAGTGCTGGTGAAAATAACTGAGTTTCATGTAAAGAACAGAGTTTCAGGGGACCTTGTAAGGACTTCAGTGAGGAACAGAACAGTCTGGTATTGATCTTTATGATGTTTGGGACAAGAAGTAAAAAGCTTGAATTGAAGCAAAGAGGAGAATAATGAAGGTAGTAAAGTGCTGGGGCAGTGTCTGGGCAGGAGAGGAAGAGTCACAATCACTGGATGGCTTTAGGAAGATGCATTTGTCAGGAATGATAACCCTCTGGTTTAACATCCCTTGGGACAGATGGAGGGAGCACTTCCATGGAGTCCCCCTGATGCTCTGGTTGCTATTCCACTGTGTTGAACTGAACCTATATGTATTCCACCCTCAGTGAGATCCATCTAAGAGCACTTCACAGTAAGTCATATGGAGCTCTCATTGATGAAGATATTAAAAAGCTTTATATAAGCATTTATTAACAGTTGAATGTGTTTTAACCTGTACTTGGGAATCATCAGAGACCTGCTTGATCTCTGCTCAGCAGGTGTTCTGTATGGGAGTCAGGAAGCTGTGTGTAGGGAAGGCTCTTGCCTTTAATTTCTTTCCAAATTGGTCTTCATGAGACATCTCCAGAAAGTTGTTACTCCAAACAAGGGGAAATACATTTCAAGTAGGTTATATAAGTATGGTGCAAATGTAACATAAAATACCCTGTATAGCAAAAGAGGCACTTGAAAATTAATTTGAGTATGCAGGTGTAACCCTCAGGCTATTTTAGTACTGAGTAAATACCATTTGAGTTCAAATGTGCATTTTTGGAGATTTTTATGATCTGAAACTCAATTCTTCACTGTGCCAAAGTGCACAGAGAGCTCAGTGTGTCCATGGGAGCAGCTGCTATGGTTTGAGGGGGCCCAGGCTCCTTTTACAGTATCAGTATGAGGACCTGAAGAGAGTTTGTTAAGGACCCTGAATGATCCTGGGGACAGAACAGGGAGGAGTTGGGATTCCATTCCATTTCCTGACATACTCCATAAAAGCCAGGAGGGCAGGGAAGTCCATCCCTTCCTACTGCCTTCTTCGTTGCTGTTTTGCTGCACTCAGAGGTCTGGGAGAGGCAGTCCTGCTCTGTGTCATCAGCTTTCCAGGTGCTCTGCAGAATCCAAATCCATTGGGTGCTGGGAAGAGAGCCCTGTCTTCTTTTCCCAGGTCTGCTCTATCATGAGGGACTTTGGGACACTTGTAGCAGTGACCATAACAATTGGATTTTGTGTCTGTTTTCATATTTTTCATTATTACTGCACGTGTTACTATCCCTTCCCTGTTGTAGATTTAATTTCCAACCTCTAAGTCTTTCTTTCTTATTCCTTCCTTTTGTCTTCCCCTGGGAGAGTGGAGAAGAGTAACAGAGAACAATTCTGTTCTCTGGGTTTTGGTGCAACCTGTCCACTAAACTGAGACAGCAGCTTTGCATCCTGAAGCATGGAAATAGACCTGTAATTCTTTTCCTCAGCAGAGATCTCTTCCTTCACACAGACTTCTTTTTGTGGCTTTATCAGTCAGAGTGGAAAGAAGCAGGTGCCATCCAGACCTTCCAGCTGTAGGGTGGATTCTCTGAAAAAAATTTCAGAGCTTTAGTCTGTGTGTCTCAATGTATTTTGGCTGAGCATGTTCAGCTGAGCCCCAGGACTGCATCTGCCTTGTGGGAATGGTGGCTTCTTGTCTTTCAGAAGCACTGCTCACAACTGGTGCCCTGTGAAATTTAGGAGCAGAGCTGAGCTCAAGAAGCCCATCAGCAAAAGTAAAATACTGTCCTCCCTCATGGCTTTGTTAGGAATATCTCTAGTTTTGTGATTGTGGTGCAATTCTTTTCCTTGTTAGGTGTGACTGGCTTCCACCTGAGCAAGAAGGAGATAGGGAGGATCAGATCCGTTTGGTCCAGGAAATGGCAGCCACGTCTCCATATATATGAAGAAAGTGATGGGGGAAGGGAAGCACAGGTAGTGGCAGAAAATGTCCGGGGTCCCTGTGTAGTTTCTGTCAGCACCCTTATTTGTAACTATGAAGCTCTGTTACCCTGAAGCTTCCTTATGGGTTGCAGGTGGAGATGTGAGAAGATCGTGCTAATGCCAGACAGTACTGAAAGGTGATGTAAGACTCTTCCTCTCCATAGCAATCTGCCTTTGTCACAGATTCCAAGTACTACCTTCTGTCTACTTTTCCCCAAGAAGTTCTTGGAAGGTGCCATCCCATGTGACCTGTTCATATTCTGTATGGCTGTGTTGTTCTAGGCCTGTACCTGACGTAGGCAAGCTGTAGTTTTTCTAACTGCAAGGCTTTGATGAGACCATCCTGGTCTCATATATCCCTGTGCTTAGAAAATGCTGGATTGCTGTGACAAGCTGCATCTGTCCAGGATCTTGTGGTTCTCAACATCATTGTCACAATCCCTAGTTCCTGGTGTAGGTTGTCACAGTCCTCACTAGCAGGTCTCCATCTCCTTGTACAGAACAACAAGAGTCACCAGGCTGGAGCTGAATCAGTGGACACTAAAGGAGTTTTCTGATTTAACCCCAAGGTTTTCCTCTAGCTTTCCTTCTTTAAGGCCCTTCAGAGTCCAAGCATAAGCACAAATGTAACCTGGTTGGTAAGGGGAGTTTTATGTTTCATCTGAGAGAATGATTCTCTCAACAAACCCAGTATTAATAGGCAGCCAGAAATAGGTGGGTCATAGCACAGTCTTCTTTTTGTGCCTGGAAACTCTCAGCTGGCATCAGACTAGCTACTACTCCCATGAGAAAGTTAAAAAACCAAAACATAAGGAAAAGCAAAAAGAAAGGAAAATTATGGTCTATCTTTGTCAAACAGACCGTATGACCACATGTAAACTGGCATTCCCATGGCTTTAAAGATACTGGAATAAAAATCTTATTTTGTGCAGTTTGGTGGGCTTTGCTCTAGCATATTAAATTCTCAGAGCAGTCAGTTCCCATCTGTCAGTGCTGTTGAAGGAATTTTGTGGACAGTTTGAGCTGTTGTCAGAAATTGAGTTTACAATGCTGATCCCTGTGCTGAGCAACAAAGAGAGGACTGCAGATTAGACAGTGCATTAAGACTGTCCCTGAAGTACACCTGTAGATAGTGAATGGGTAATCAGGCAAGAAAAACCTTTCCACTGTCCCAGAAACACTCACACAAAACACAAAATCTGTTGTCTTTTAATGTGGGTTGAGCAAAAATCCTTTTCCCACTGTAGACTTCTCAAAAAGGGAAAGTATAAAGATTTACATGGTAGATGACATTGGTTAAGTTGTGTGGAGTCTGCAGTGGGAGCATTCTCTCTCTGTAAAAGGTGTGGGTGGGCATGGCATTTGCACTGAAAAGGAATAAGATACCACGTGTGGGGTAGGAGGAATTCCAGCATCCTATTTGCTTCCTAGCTGCAGTAATGCTCATGTGCCTGGGGTGAATAAAGCAGTGGGTATTACTCTGCAGAAAAAGGAAATCTGACCAGAAATGCCAGCAATGTTCAACTAAAGCCTTCTGTATGTGATGTGACTATAGCAATTTCTCTTTATGAAGGCCTGACTCTTCCACCCTGTTGAAGGAACAGAAGCTTGGTTTTCAGAACCAGTATGTTCATTACTCACTGGTCCTGCTGATCTGCCCTGTGGTTCCCTTGTTAAAATTACCCTTCCCAGTGCTGCTGGGCACTGTGCTCCCTGCTGAGACATTGCAGAAATGATCAAGGCATAGGCCTGAGACAAGAGTATGAGAAATAAACTAATTCCCAAGAAGTGTCTTAGATGTGAGGGTGAACATGTGGTGTACATTTCAAACATATATGTAACCAATTAGGTGATAATCTTATAGAAAAAAGAGCAACAAAACTGCTGATTTTCTTTGTGTCTGTCAATTTATTGGAGAGGCTGCATCTGTGTTGAACTCATTTTGCATAAATAGAATATGTACTGAGGAGACTAATCACTCAGAAAGCTAAGGAGATTTTAAAATGCTAACATTAGCTTTTTAAGTGCCAATTAGTAATCCTAGTTTATTTTTTTCCAATCAAGTATTCTTTTTTCAAAAAAATTCTTTCTTCTAGCTTTTTACCGATGTCCAATAAAAATGATCGAGAACAGTTGGAAAATTGACAACATGCAGAAAGTGGGGTGTGTGTGTGCTATAAACAAGCAGGGGTTGGAAAAAGCTTTCTTTTCTGCATTTTCCTTAAGTTCTGATTAGGAGATACCATTCATGATAAATTATAAAACCATTTACAGACAGTTGCACAACAGGCTGTATTTTTTTCTTTTTTTCTTGTGAATATGCAGTGAGGCAGTGAGCCTGTCTCTCAATAAGGAACTGTGGCTAATGTGGGTGGGAAGTCAGGGCAGAGAGATACACCAGCTTTCAATTATTTGTTGTATTTATCTTGGATTACAGGTCTGGAATTTTTATATGTTAAATTGAAAAACAAAACCCAACCAAACAGAAGTGTTTTCAAATACTTTATTTCACATCAATAGCTGTAAAGGTTGTGAGGTCATACAGTTAAAGTCACTTGCTTGACATTAGCTGTAGTCATTTATGATTATCTGTTCATAGCCTTAGATTTGTCTGGTCCTAGCTAGAAAGTACATTTAATAGGAGAAATATCTGGAAAAAAAAATAAAAAGACAAACAAACAAACAAAAAAAACCCCAACAAAGCTATAGGATGGGGAAGAGAGATATAAAAAGGAAGGGAAGCCAAAACTGGACAGTGTACAGAGATTTGGAAATTAACACAGGAAAGAATCATGAGCTTTTCATTTTACTTTGGTTGCAAGTTTTCACTCATGAATGCATTCACCTTCCTGGGAGAAAAGGATATCTGTTCCTTCAGTCTGCTGTAGTTGCACCAAGTGGATGCCATTATTTCTGGTTATTGTATTAATCTTTCAATTTTTATTTTGATCTTGTTGAGGTTTTGTGTTGAAGGTGCTTTAAGTGAAAAGAAAGGCCAGCTTCTCACACTCCTCTTGTTTTCTGCTTTTCTTGTCTTTCCCTGGCAGCATAATTAAAACCAATCCCTTTTCAGAAAAGTTCTGTGCACCTCATGCAGATCAGATCCTGGAGCACATGATGTTGCTACATGGTGAATAATGAGGTCCAAGCTCAAGATGAAGTGCAAAGGTGTTGGAGGGCAGAACTATTTCATGTAGTGAGCGAGCTCCTTTTGTTTACAAAAGTGACTAAAATGATTTTTACCTGCAAGCCACAGTCTGAATTCAGAAAGATGGTGGAAAATCTGAACAGCAGAACACAGAGACTGTGGTGCTGATTTGTTCTTTGTGCAGTACTCTGTCACTGCTGCTCTCTGTGCTCTGGTCCAAAACTAAGACCTGCACTGCAGCAGAGAAAGAGCATTAAGCACAACAGAAACTGTGAGGTGACCTGTTCTTTACTAGAGAATCTGTGAAACTATGGGCCATGTTACAGGGATGTTCAACGATATAGAAACTTCTTTTTCTCTACAGATCGTTCTAAATGTTTATATTTCTAACTATTGTTTTCCAGAATAGCTCATTATGGTGTTTATCCAAGTACCTAAATCCTTTGAGTGTGTGCCTGTAATGTCTTCTGTCAATAACACCTATTGGTAGAGGGAACGTTACTATAAGTTTTAAAAAAAAAATAATTTTCTACCTCAATGATTTTCAGACTTTTTTTTTGTTTGTAAATCTTTCTGTATTTTTCCAGCAGAACTTGCTTTCACTAGGTACTTTTTGTGGGTAGATGTTTGCATAGATTTGCATAGATGACTGTTTGCAAAGCACTTTTATTGGACAGTGGAAATGACATGGGTCTAATTTATCTGGCTAATGGTCTAATTAATTAAGTTGGAGAAGATAGAGCTCGGTGGACAAATTGAAAGATGGATAAGCAATATGTTGTGGTTTAATAATATACCAGATAATCACAGAATATAGAATTGTAGAAGAGTTTGGGCTGGAAGGGACCTTAAAGCTCATCCAGTTCCAACCCCCCTGCATGGGCAGGGATGCCTCCCACCAGACCAGGTTTCTCCAAGCCCCATCCAACCTGGCCTTGAACACTTCCAGCAATGAGGCATCCATAATTCTAGTGTCTCACCACCCTCACATGGAAAAATTTCCTCCTAATGTCTAACCTAAATCTCCCTTCTTCTAATTTAAAGCCATTATCCTCTGTCCCATGATTCCCTGCCCTTGTAAACAGTCCCTCTCCAGCTTTCCTGTAGCCTCTTCAGGTGCTGGAAGGTGCTCTAAAGTTTCCCTGGAGCATTTCTTCTCCAGGCTGAACACCCCCAACTCAGCCTGTCTGCATAGCAGGGCTGCTCCAGCCTTCACATGGATCATCTTTGTGGCCCTCATCTGGACACACTGGAGCAAGTCCATGCCCTATATACCCCTATAAAGAAGGCACAAAGACCCTAGAAAGCAGAAAGTACTTCATATAGAGCTGGGAAGCACTCATGTGATGAAACCTTCTCCCCAGTATCACCAGTCTAGCTCTCTGTATTCACATGCATTCACATGCAGCCAGGACCACTACAGCAGTATAGAAACTGAGTGTCAGCTTTATAAAAAGCATGGGCTTTGATTAAATTAAATGAGGGGATACTGCTGCTGTGTATAAATGAAGCATGGATCAAATGCCAGCAAAGGAAAAGAACTAATCAGGCTAATGAACAATATTGGCACAAGAGCAGTTAGGTACAAACTGGCCATATGTGTGTTTAGGCAGAAAACTGGAGGAGTCTTTCTTGCCTCTAGAACAACTGAGCTTTGCAGCAGTCCTTCAAGAAATGTAATGGGGTTAGAAAGAGTAAAACTTTGAGGGGGAAAGAAGAATGAATGTACTCTCAGTTAAACTCCTGTAGATAAACTAACCTTGGAGGACAAGTCCATGAAAGGGTTGCAGATCTGTGTCAGATCTTGGAGTTGCTCGAGGCCTCCAGCTGCTCAGCTGCTACCTGTCCCTGCTGTGAGGCTCTGCTGTCTGCTTTGTTTCAGCCAGGTTTTGTATTGTTCCTTAGCCTTGCTGTGTTCCTGTCACTTCCTGACCATGGCCTTTCTGCTTCTTCAGATAGGGATTTGGATTGCATCCATCCTTCTGTTTTCTGATCAGAGCCATCTTGTGAGATGCAAACACTTGCTGTTTAGCCAGGAAGAAAACAAAAGGCAGGGCAAGGTGTAATGCAGATTCTGGGGTATTTGTTTGCAAGACCAGAAAATAGAAATAGTGACAGCTGTTAACAGCTTGAACAAATTTGTTTGTAGTGGTTTTTTACCAAATAAATATGTTAAACCTTTTCCAGTTTTGCCTTATGTTCTCTTTTCCAAGCTGTTTATTAAAAAACCTAGCAGTGATGATGACAGATTGGTTTTCCACAAAGCCATGTGTGAACATATCTTTAAAAAGAATTATCCCTGGTAAAATTCCACTAAATATATTTTAAAGTCTCATAATGAAACTTCACAGCCCTGTATCCCCATCAACCAATAAATGCCCATGCTTGTAAATTTATATACTTTATCCAGGCATTGTAGGAAAGGTAAATAATATTCCTGGGTAAAGACAGAGTAACCAGGGTACCTAATGAGCCCGTTCGCTGTTTGAAGTCTTGCAGTAGTTGTACTTGTTTGCTGAACAAAATGTGGAGGTTTTTTTCTCTCTTTTTTTTTCTGGAATGAGGGAAAAAGGTTTTTTACTTGTGTTATTGTTCAGTATGTAATAGCTTCGTAAATTCTTCATAAATTTATAAGCTGGGTGAGTTAACTTTTATGTTATTGAAATATCTGTGTAGCCACATTACCAGTCTGAGCTTTAAACTAAGTGTAGCTTTTCAGTACTGCAATGGAAGTGGCCAAGACTTGGAAGGTAAATTTAAAACTACACTAATTCTGGTGGCTGTTTTTCTCATAGTTTGAATGGGTGAGCCCTCACTCATCATCAGGGAGAGACACCACTTTACTGAGACAGGTTACAGGCTGAAGGACATGAGGACTTTGGTTTATGAGGAGTCAGTGTGATTGGCATTTCAACAGGTTTATCTCAAATATATTCCACATGAGGTTATGGGTTCTTTTTTTATTTACATCCGTCCTTTACAAGAGCTAAGAAGTAATAAACTCAACCTCCCCCCAAAAAACCCACCAAAGGCAGGATCAGAACTCTACTATACAGGACTGTAGGGGTAACAGGGAATGAATTAGCTAAGAAGCATCCAGGAAAGAAACCATCCCAATTACAGTGTGATTGGTAATGTCAGTGGATTCAGAGGACTTGGAGGTCTGGGAAGAGGTGTGCTGGGATTTGAAGATGCTAATTGCTGCCTGTTGACAAGTGTTGAACAAAGACACTTTGGTGTAATAAATCAAGATATAAACTCAACATGGTATTTCAGTGCTTAAATTTTAAATCCTTTTGTATTTTTGAAATCAGTGTGTGTACTTAATAAGTGATATATGGGTGATATTTACTTTATGAGTACATATGTGGGTACTTTATAAGTGATATATATAAACATGAGGTCACTTGACCTCTTCAGTTAATTGCTGTTCCAATCATAAATAATGAATAATGATTATTGTGGCCATATGCATTGTGTGCTGAGTATTAGGAATTATTCTTACTGCTACATTTGGTGTTTTTGTAGAGCTTTCAAAGGAATGTTTTTGGGCCCTCTACTGCTTGTTCTGAGAATAGAAAAGAGGAAAAAACTGCCCTGCAATGTTAAAATGCTGGTGAAATGGGCCTTTTTGGGAAAGGGAAGAGAAATGTAGAAAAAGAATGGAACTGAGAACTGTTGTTTTTAACCAGAGTCATTCCCTAGAAGTATTTTCACAAAGATCTAAAAAAACCCAAAACAAACAAAACAACCCCCCCAAAAAATAACAAATACCGAAAGACAAGTAATTCTATTTTGAGATGATGTAAAATAAAATCCACGAGAAGATTAAGTTTGCAAAAAGGCTTTGTACTTTTTTTCCTGATGTTTTAAAAATACCTATTTAAAATCCAGTGCATCCTGTATGCAGGCCAGAAGCCTGACAAAGTTAAATTAAGGGCAAGTTCCTGATTGTAATAGTTATCAAACCTTCTGTCAAGTTTTAAGAGTCAGTTGGAGGAGGTCTTTTACAGTGAGGTGGTCAGGAACACAAGTATTCAGTTCATATGCTTAATTCTGAGGAGCTGCTTGAAAGTGTCAGCTCTGAGAACTGCTTAGTGTTAACTTTCTCCCTGGGTTTTGAGTGTGGGCATGTCATGGAATGTTTTGCAATTTTTTTCAAGTGTTTGATTACAAGTGGACTTATTGGGTGTAGAGCTGATTATTTGGAACTGATCAGTATCCTCAAACCTTCTTGTATACCACTGAGTTTTGTGTACTGGTATTTGGGTTGAAGCAGTGTGGTTGCTGTACCACACTTGTATATGCCTGGAGCTTCTTAAACCCTGCTTAATAAATCACTCTTTCTTAGCTCATGTGTATTTACAGCAGTTGGAAAACATGAATTGCCAGGCAAACAACAGAACTTTTGAGGGTGGGCCAGTAGAGGAACATGACAAAACACCACGATGAGCAATGGTACAAATACTGTATGAAAGTGAAACTATGGGGGAGTCTTATGAGAAGCTATCAAGATGGGCTTTATGCTTCTGAAGTCCATGCTAGTGTTATTCCTATTACAAATATTTTCAGAAGAAAAAGATTTATTTATTTTTTTAACTAACCACTTTAGATGTGTATCCGTACAAATCTAGTGCAACATTTACTGATTCATTAACTTCCTTCATCAACAACTTATTTAATCTTGCCTAAAGGTTCTTTTTTCTCCAAAATGAGGAGAAAGAGAGAAATGTTTGAGAACAGCTCCTGGCAGATGCTGTCCCCCAAAATGTGCTACCCCAAGCTCAGGGAGATACATTTTTGGCCTCATCCACAAACTGGTGAGTTAGACAAATATCCAAGGTAGGAGCCTTGCCCAGTTGCTTGACATTTTGCCAGGCTGTGTGTTTGCTGGTACAGGTGTGGCTCTCCAGTCACCCGGCTTATTCCTCACTGGTTTCAAGATTCCTATTGCTCTTTTCCATGATACCATGAAGTGATTGTTGCAAACCAGGTTTGGCAGCTCTTGGCTGATTTGTCTCCTGCTAGAAGGGGGATGCACAGGGGCACCACCATAAAATTCGGCAGCAGAGAAATTCTTCAAAAGCATAATTGGGTTCTAACCTAATAGCAGAGTCCTGCTTGGTACTCAGCCATCAGTGAGGACAGTGTGGATGTCAAAATAAAACCACAGGAAAAGTGGTCAGGCAGGAAGAAAGCAGAACTGTATGTATGATAATCAGGGTTGTTTAACTCAGAGCACTGGAGGGCACATGAACACCAATGTGCTCCAGAGGGTTGGAGGGACACACAAGATGCCCAGACTTTTTTTGTGAAGTGTTTTTCTTGGGAAGGGAAGCAATGAAAGTGAGTTTTGCAAAGTCTTTGTACGTTGTTGCCGAGTATATCCGTAACAGCAGCACTTGTCATTTTGAGTTCATTGCTCTTTAGCTCTCTTCCTTTTTCACTTCTTTTCTTTTTTCTTTTCTTGTTTTCCCTCTTAATTTTATTTCCTTAGATCTAACTGGCTAAAACCATGCTGTGGGAGACGAGCAGCTGTGTGGCAGGTATTTTTGCTCAGTGCAAGTCTCAACAGTTTCCTGGTAGCCTGTGTAGTATTGGTGGTGATTCTTCTGACTCTGGAACTCCTAATAGATATAAAGCTTCTCCAGTGTGAGTAGGAGGATTATTTTTTTTTGTTTGTTTGTTTGTTTTTAATTTTGATGAAATAAAGGCTTAACTTGCTGGGAAGTTTTTGAAGGGGGGAGGATGGTGTGGAGGATTTCCTACCATTTAAATCATTACTAGGTTAGGAAAGAAATGTGTTTTTGTGGAACCCTGGTATAGTGGAGTCAGTCTTTGCCATATTTTGCTGACCAAATTCAGTGCAGGGCAAATTTTCAAGGGATAAAAGCAGAGTGTACATGCAGAGGTCTGCACATATGGTCATTAGTATGTGAAAAGGTCTGTGCTTAACAGCCATACTCTGCATACACAGAAGAAAGGTATTTTGTGTAACTTTGATACTTTTCACATGTGTACAGATAGACAGAAATTATGAACTTGTTGGGGTATTTGCCACTATTATGAAATTACTTATAAAGAGGTGGGTAGGAATTGAAATTATAGTTTTATAACCTGTAATGTATTGGAATGATATTTTCATTCTGCTTTGCTAATATACTGAATTTCAAATAAAGCAAAACTCAATTTCACTTATTATCTGAATTCACTCTACACAGGTTCCACAATGGAAACTTTAATGTTCTTGTTTTCCTACTGCTCTTTTCCTCCATTCCCCTTTTTTTTTTAAATATTTTTTTTTCCTTTATGATACAAAGCTGACATGAACACATATGCCAGTTACATCTTCCCCTATGCTAAATGTTGAAAAGCAGCCTCTGACATCTCCATATAGTCTTGAATATATTGAAATGGTGGTGATAGGGTTCAGACAACCCCGGAACTCAAGGATATGTAGTCTGGGATCTTCTATGGCAACTTCAAATTGAGCAAGCAAACTTTTATGCTGTTGAAGTTTTGATTTTGGTGGTTTGTCAGTTGTCAAGTGGAGTTAGTTTCCAGTATAAAGATTTAGGTATTGCAATTGTATAAGTCCCCTATAGTTAGAGGACTTTTTTTGATAGTCACAACCATTTTTTATAAACCCTCTAAGACTAATAAATGACTAAATTTTCTTTCCACACTGTTCCCCACCAGTGGGCACTGTCTATCCATACTGCACAGACTGTTCTGAACATGGCCACTCTGTTACACTTGTTATTTTTTGTAGTCTCTAGGGATTTACCATTTTGGATGAGGAAGTCTGCTGCTTTCAAAGAAAGTCAGGAATGCTAATTATGGGGGTGAGTCCTTAAGAATTAAACAAGGAAGAAGCTTTCAACCCTGTGTATAGAGGTGCCACAGCTTTCTGTTTATGTAATTGAATTACTGCTTCCTGGAGAGCCAAAGAGTTTAAAAATGGTTTATGTTGATTTCTCTTTCTTTTAAACACAGCTTTGGAGACTCCTCTCTGGAAGCACCTGCTTTCTTACCATTTATATTCCAAAGATTCTTCTAAAGAAGGCTTTGTTTTAGAGATATTCCTTCTCTGTATGACTATAGACAGTCATACTGAGTGCATGTGATAATCTTATAAGCTCTGCAGCTTCCACCTTGTGTACAACTTGGAGGTGTTGTGTGGAGCCAGGTGGTTTCAGAGGCTGCACCTGCCAGTACGGACTTTCTCAGGTCCTCAGAAAGGATCCCATCCCACTCTGTGTTGCTGCTTTGCATTTTAGCTAATGCACCAGCCCATCAGGTTTCTTGCCTTTGAGTTGAATACCTGATTTTAAATGAAATAGGAGGTAAAGAGTGTCTTGGTGGGGCTGATAAAAGTACTGCAGTTGTGTCGTGAGAGGAATGTATTTCATGTACTTTAATGCTTTAAAAAGCCATTAGGCCATAATTATGTTTTTCAAAAATGTAGTTCCAGTTTTAAATTATTCCCTATTCTACATAGAATCTACCAGTGCATAAGGATATGTAAAAGCACATCACTGCTGATTTTGTTCATAATAGCAACAGCTAATCCTAATTTTGTTCATAATAACAACTGCTAATCCACGTTAGCAAATCCACAAACCGTAATTACTTAGGAAGCCTCCTCTTTGGAAAAAAAAGCCAAAAACGAAACAACAAAAAGAGCCCCCACACTTACAAAAAAACCCCCCAACTAACCAACTTTGGCTGTGACATTTTGAGAATATGATTTTCCTCTCATACTTTTCATGCAGTCCTTCATTGCACTGTGCACATCTCCCATAAAAAAAACTCTCAGAGCTGGAGACCACATTTCCAAGTGTGTCACACACATGGAAGGGACAGAGACCTTTCAGGGTATTTTAACACAAACCAAATTCATGCCAGAATTAGAAACTCCAAAAAACAAAGGGCATGTAAAAGGTCTTTGTTGCAGATCTCTGTCCTCTAATCAGCTTTTCTTGTTCTCCTCAAAGCTTTTCTCAATACTTTGTGATGTTTTGCACATATTTAGTCACCTCATCTCATTTAGCCACACACAGAGCCGTGCAGGTTGTGGTGCAGCAGTGCCCAAAGGGAATCAGGGCTTGTCCAAACCACCCAGGGCTCATCTGCTGCCTGCAGGAGCAATGTGGTTTCCATCTGCTGGGAAGCCCTCAGGGAGAACAACATCCACATAAAACCAATTCTGCTTCTGCAAACTCCTGTAGTAGCCAGGACTTATTCTTCATCCCTCCCTGCCTGGATATACATGTTTAGATGTGGGAGGGAGAGAAAGGGGAGCAGATAGACTGAGACTGGCTCTACTCCACGTGTTATACTGGATCAACTTTGTGGGTAAAAAGGATCCTGGGTCAGCATTCAACCCAAATCCCCAAACTGAATCCCAGTAATGTATCTGAACCACTCCAGAGCAGGGCTATGGGCCCCTTGGAGAAGCCCCTGCTAGTGTTTTTGTATCTTTTCACTGCATTTTTGAAAGGGAATGTTTTGGGAGAGCCAAATATGCAGATTCAGTGTAGGAGCTCATGGTTCAGCTCTTGTTCAGAAGCTTCAGGCTTGGAATTTACTGTTTTACTGGCAGTTCAATTGCAAACTGTCTGGCAGCATGTCCAGGGCAATGCTACAGTGAGTGCAGCATCAAAAATCGATTTTCTCTCCTCACGCATGGGTGCTGTATCTTTTTTGTCCACTAAGGGGCAACTGGAGACTTGAACGTCAATCGATAGCTGTTTGAAAAGTGAATCTCCACTTCTTGTTCTTTATGCCACCTTACAAAGACAGTGTCTTGGGAATATTAAATATCTATTTCCCAGTTGTTTCACCTTTAACTTGCTCCTCTGATGCACCACAGCAAACCCTCTCTTACCAAACCCCAGATGAACCTCAGCTCTGGGAGTTCCAGTGGCAGCCCATACTAACAGCTTCCTTTGTATTCCCATTTTTCCTGCATTCCTTCCCTCCCCTTCCTGTTTTAGTAAGTTGTAATTTTAAAATAAGATGCTTTATTGAGTGCATGTCTTGTATGTGTTCATGGGACTTCATTACTTCTGCCACCTGGAACATAATTATTAAACTTTGCTATTACAAAGTAATTCTTTGAAACAGCAAGACCACACTGACTATTTTAGTCTGTCTGCCATAGGGATGGTAGACTCACATCTACTCTGAAATAAAGAGCAAATTTTTTTCTCTTCAGTTCCTTATTCCAAAGTTGAGAGCATGTGACCTCCAGAGCAGGAGTTGCCAGCAGCTCAGATACTGGACCCTTTCAGCTTTCTGCTTTGTTTTGTCAACAGTGAAGGGAGTTTTGATCACAGAGTTTCAGTTGAAGTTAATTATTAAGGAATCCTCCTAATTTCCAGATACTCATTTAAGCCCATAGAGAATCCCTTATCATAGAGCTTCTTATGCAGACTTTGCAGCAAAATCGTTTATTTCTTTTTACTTACAAGCAAAATAAGTTGAATCAAATGAAATCCTGATTTAATGCCACTGAGTGTTTGTTCAAAGCTTTGCTATTCTGTAAAATCACACTTTTAATGAATTCAGATAAATTTTCCTGACTGCTTCTGCCGGTCCATTCCTGAAAGGACTTTTGTTCCAAGTCATTTTACTTTGAAAGTGGAATAACCACCTCCACAACCTGCATGACTGAAGAGTACCCATTGGGAAGTTAGTGTGTAGAATCCATAGTTTCATAAATCACCACTTTAACTTATCCTTTACAGACTCCTTTTCATTGAGGAGTTTGAAATGAAATTAACATAGGTAATTTTAGTGGTTCCTGTCCTTCTGAAAAAGAGGGCTTACAAAGGAAATTTTATGTTTTAACCAATTACTTAAGCTGGAATTTTATTTCATTTATTATGTTCTTGAGTGTTCCTACAGAAACTTGCTTAAAGACAAAGCTGACCATATGACAGCCACATTTCCTGAAACAGACTGTACAAAAATAGCCACATTGTTGTACAAATTAGAATTGCTGATGTTTTACAAACTCCTGAAAATTGATATATTAAGATTTAATCTTGCTAACAATGACATAGCTTCTTTCAGTGGCTTCTCTCACTTCGGTTTTTCTCAGGTCAGACTTGACTCTGAGAGGAAGGGGATCTTGAGGCAGTCAGGGCTGTTTATGCCACATCTGGAGAGCTGTACAGAACTCTGTTTATGTAGGGTATTTATTGAGATGACAGAAATGGCTTTTGAAGCTCAATCTAAACACCAGTTTTTAAGCACCCATTCCAGGCAATTATTGAACATATGAGCTGAATCTGAGAGACTTAAAACAAGGAATAAAGTGAGGATGTTAGAGCATCCTCTTTCTTACAGAATTCTTACAGAATTCAGTCACATATCTTGCACTAAAGCAGTGCATGGGATGAGAGCATGAAAGCAGTAACAGAGCACCAAAGACCCACAAGGTGTCTGTCACTACTTGGCAGCAGTCTCAGCTCCACTGAACAGCTGCTGTGGCTGCTGGCCCCAGCGGGGCTTAGCAGGTGTCAGGGCTGGGGTTCCATCTCCCATTACATCCCATCACCTTTTTGGTACTGCCATTACAAAAGTTAAGAAAACAAGGCTCATCTGTATTTAAGTTGTAGCAGTTGCAGTTATATTAAAGCTAATTTGCATTCTGCTGCTATAATGATGCTTCATTGTATTGTGTTAATTGCAGTTTCAAGTGCTTCACAGTTTGCAGGAGTAATTCACTGGATCAGCCTAGTCATCCTGTCTGTTTTCTTTTCAGAGGTATGTATAATGCAAGTCTTTCTCCACATACAGAACTGCCAAGTAGTTTTATGCTGTCACTGGGAACTAACAAGACTTTACAGTAATTTGAATAAATTTAGCACAGTGTATTTTAAGAAAAAAAAAAAAAAGAAAAACCAAAATTAACACTTGTTGCTTCTGCTCAGCAAACAAAGAAAATTTAGATTAGCACTGGTTGTCTGTTGCCTAGAATTGGCAAAGAAACAGGAAAGATACTGTCTTCTAAGTTATCATTGGAAAACTACAAAAAGAACTTGTCACCTCCAAATCACTACAGGCATGGAACAGGACTAGTTCCATTCATTTGTGCCAATAGAAATCATATCAGTGTTGCTGGGTATAAAGGACAGGAGTAAGATATATTCCTCAGGAATAAAGATCTGTGGCTTGGGTTTTTTTCTTTGTGTTCAGTTGTTTGTTTTGGTTTTGTTGTGTTTTGTTTTCGTAGTTTTTTTTTTTTTTACAAAAGGGCCCGTTTCAAGAATGGAATTATCTCCTCTCACTTTATGTAGGTAGTTTAGATGCATAAAAACACAGGTAGAGAATGCAACAAATGGTGAATTTCTTTGCAAAATTTTTTCTGAGTGTCTGCATTGGTAAAGGCTACAGTCATGATATAACAAATTACAAAAAGGATAATGTTAAAGTTTTCAACTTTATTCCAAGAAGAAGTCATTGATATTGAGATAATTAGCCTAATCCCGGACTATCCCAAAATGCTTTTAAAGCTATTTCTCCAGATCAGAATGTGTTACTTGTAAAAAAAATGTTTTAGGTTTCTTACACTGAAAGACAGCTTGGATTTAAATATTCTAAAATATTTTTTTCTAATTCCATAGGAGAAATATTGTAATCCAAGCAGATGTTAAGAGTCTTCACTCTGCAATACATTCACAAAGTTACAAAAAAACCACCAAAAAAAAAAAAAAAAAAAAAAAGCCATGAAAAACCAGAGTGCTATGATATCTGCACTATGATATCTGCAAATGATCTAGTAGATTGCTTGTGTTGAATCCCTTCTTACCATAATATGCCACTGCTTATTTCCATGGCTGTATTAATCCAATACATTTATTTCCATGTATCACTTTGTATTTCTGCTTTACGTTTTTGCTGATAACAGGAATTTTCCAACTGGCATTTTCAGACTCTCAGTGGTCACTTTCTGAAAGGCTTCCTTGGTAACAGGTGGGGATCTCTTGCATCCTGCTGCTGCAGTTAACACAGACAGATATGATTACTTTCCTCATCCTTTGATGGTGATTCTGAGTTGTAGAATACATGGAAACTGACTGAAAAAAATACTCTAAACAAAAGATTTTGCAGTCTTTCCTTTGTGAATGGCACATCCTGGTTCTTGAAGACTTTTTCTCTGCTCCCCCAGAATCTTTCTTCTGTGGGGATTAGCAGCCTGGAGCTTGCTGTAATTCTGAGTTTCCCAGTGGGATCAGCTGCACTTGTGTGCTCCCCTGACTTTCATCACTTTCTGTAGCTTATTTCACAAAAAACTTCTCTTGTGGTCCTCAACTTCCTTCTGTTGGGGCATAGTGTCAAGTTCTGTTTTCTCTTACTTGTACCACCAGCCACTCTTATGGAACCCTGATGCAGTCAGTGCCTTCCTCCTCTGTCCCTGATGGAGTTCAGTTCATCTGCTGACAGTTTTTTGTTGTGGCAGTGCAGGCAGATCCTCCAGGCCAGTATTTACCTGTCTCAAGGAAGAAATTAATTGTTTCAGTTCTCCTGAGTACCCACCTAAGAGGATGAACTGGAAAACAAAAAGGAAAACAAAATTTCTTTAAAAACT
Source organism: Heliangelus exortis (assembly GCF_036169615.1). Taxonomy (NCBI): domain Eukaryota; kingdom Metazoa; phylum Chordata; class Aves; order Apodiformes; family Trochilidae; genus Heliangelus; species Heliangelus exortis. Next base: position 12,446,849 of record NC_092432.1, on the reverse strand, counting down.
TTTAAAACCTCATTTGGATTTGTGTTGGCTTTTCTCCTTCTCTCTGTAGTTGGTACTTGAAGCTGCTGTTCTCATTTTTTATAAACCTCTTACTACTATCTTTATTCCCTGGTTTTGTCTAACAAAGTTTCTTCCTTCACCTGTTTGATTATGGCTTGAATTTACACCAAAGATATAGGAGGCCATAAGGCAGCCATGTAATGTGCACAAAGCAGGGGAGACTTTTGGCTATTGATTCATTTGGCAGCTCAGAGTTCTTGATGGGATTAAAGCAACAGAGGTGGCTCCACACTGAGTGAGCTTCAAAGATGACAGATCTGGAAGAGAATGAAGCCTTTCCTGTTGGGTTTGCTGGGGCTGGCCTTTGCCAGGTTGCATTACTGAGCAACAGCACATCTGTTTGTGTTGAAATGGGTCTCAGCAGAGGAAGAACAAGAGGGTTTAGTTTTCTCATCCAAACCAAAAACTTTGATTTTTCAAGAGGTTACCAAATATTGCAAAAATTGTAGATCACAGAAATAATTTTTTTTTCATCCATCTTAATTTTATTTGCTCTTTTGGTGCCTTCAGGGGATTTCTAGCCCTCTGATTCCTAATACCATGAGTCAGATATTTTTGTTTGGAATTATTTGTTGAGATGATCACATTTTAAGTGAGATTTCCCAGTCTGTGACTGTTCATGGCAAGAAGATTTTCCAGAGATGAGCAGTTTAGTTAAATGCCTTGAACATAGCAGGTAACTGCAGAGGTTAGATTAGTCCTTGAATCAGTGCCTTTTTCCTCAAAGCAAGGATTTAGGGTTTCTGGTGTTCAGAGAGGGTTGTTTCCATAACAAGTGGTTTCCATAACAAGTTTGGATGTATATTGCTTATTTTGTAGTTTGGCTCCCATTACTTTTAGGTGTGGATACATAATTCTTCAGAAAGGCCTCAGCTTAGACTTTGATAACAAATACTATGAAGTGGTAAAAGACTTGTTAAAAACCAGAAAGCTCTCAGCACAAAATCTGAATATTTTTGAAAAATAAGACTGATGAAAAGATGGTGCTATAGTTGCATTGCAAGTAGTTATTCCTGGAGTGTTAAACAGGCAGTGACTTTCTACTTGCTTAAAATGAAGGGGACAAACATGCCAGCAGCTGGCAAATAACAGCAGAACAGCTGCCATCAAAATGAAGTAGTTACTCTCACAGCATATTCCAGCCCTCTCTACAGCTGTGTTACTGCCACAAGCCCTAAAGGAATTTATTGCACTCTTAACTTTACATTCTCTGTCACTGCCCGTGACTTTCCAACACCAAACTATCCTTATCCAAGTGAAGTGCACATCAGCTCTTTTTTTTCCTTTTTCCAAGTGTTTGACCAGGATTTACTGGTTGTGATGATTGTGTGTGTTTGTTTACATCCATCACTATGGTTTGTCTGTGCACGAAATGTTACCCAGATGTTAAGACAGAAGAGAAGAGAGACTCTGGGGGGAACCCCAGTGCCAACAGCAAGGTAAGGCCGGGGTTACACTCTGTCAAGAGGGCAAATTCAGCCTTGGTAATAGTTGGCTGAGAAAAGGAAGATGGGGAATGGCACAGTGTTTTGGTTAGTGGATTGGAGTCTGCTTGTATTTTAATAATCTTACCACATTGCCACAACTATTTGATTCTGTAGCCATTGCTCAGTTCTGCTTTTCCAGTAAGACTGATGAGCCTGCATGCAAGAAGTGAGTCCTTAGATCCTGCCTGCTTGCATTGGGCTGGATGTGCTTCAGGCAGCCAAGCACTCAGCATTCTGATAGCCCTGCAGTGCTTCCCTGGGAGCAACCAAGGCTTCTGATAGGCCTCAAGTTCAACAGTCGCAAAATTCATAATTATTTTCTGCACTCAAGTCCAAGAAACGAGTTCTGAAATTTAGTGGAGTACATCTGGGGTCCTAGCTGGTAAAGAATTTGTTTCATTAGCTACAAGTCACAAGTGCATTTTAGATTTTCACTTTTAGGAGGAAAAAAAAAACAAAAACACCAACCAAGACATCCTATACTTTAAAAGGAAGTGTTTGTAGAACTCTTAACACATTGCTGCTTGTTAATTGCAGTCCTTGGAAGGAACAAAACCTCTTAAAGAAGACACTACTACTAGGGCTCTGCTAAAAAGGAAAAACATCTCAAATCACAGAACTAAAATCAAAAAAATGTCTTTCCCAAATAGATTTTTCATTTAAAATTCATACTTTTATATCAGAGAAATCACTTATGTTACTGTTTTTATGAGCTTTAAACAGCTGAGCAGAGAAAGAATCTACTAATTCTGTAAGTCTTCAATAAACTGCAACTTCTTTTTTGGATGTTTTCTTTGCTTCCATGTTCACACAACTTTTCTCCTGGTGCATAAGTGCACTGTGTGGCAGGCTGTGTATGTTCTGATTTTTAAGGAGGTTGATTTGGGGAGAGGTATGAATAAAGAGCTACACTAATATAATTTATAAAGGTAAATTTAAGCTTCCTTCTTTGCTAATGTGTAAAAAATTAATATACTGCAAAATTTCTAACCGTTTTTCTTGCTTCACAGAGAAGTAGTTACCAGGGGAAATGGTTTTGTAGAGATGTAGGAATTTAGCAACACACTTTCCTTTCTACACATTTCCTTTCCAGGAGTATACCTGACTTCATGGTGCACTCCATCAGTGCTTAACCTTTGCTTTAGTCTCTTGACAGTGACAGCCCAGCACCTCCTACATGGTGCATCTCCAAGTTAAGAATTCCTGCCATTGTCACCATGTGCAGAGGAACTGCTTCAGACCAGGTTTCTCTCCCATCTGCATTTACCTTACAGTGGTGTGCTGCATCTCTAATAAGCCATTTCTATTACTGGAAAAGCCTTTCAAATCCATCCAGAGTCCAGAGTTGTCAGCTTAAAGTTTGTTATTTTTCTCCGTTTTCTAAGAAAAAATGTTGGGGGAGAATATAAGAACAAATATAACTGCAGGATTTATTCCAAGGTGCCTCTGTATGCTAATGGTATCATGATAGAGGGGAAGTCAGTGAAAAAGAGCAACTTGCATTCAAGTCTGTCAGTGTCACCAAGCTTTTGGAGTTAATTATCACAGTGTGATTTAATTATCACAGTTTGCTCTGCGTAGTACCTGAGGTGAGGTCAGTAGCTGCATGTTTCCTTTCAGAGTCTTGATGGAAGAGGAACCCTGTGAGGGGGATGCTTATGCCCTGGAACAGGGGGTGTCTCAGTGTAAAGATGTTAACATCTTCCTCCTTGCTCTGGAACAGCTACAGCAGGAGCTCAGGACAGGCACACCAGAAGATGGCAGAAGATGCTTATAAGTAGGGAATGAGCCTCTGTGGACTGACCCAAACCCAGGAGGTGATCAATTACTGACTGGGTACAAGGTGTTCTCTCTGGGAAAGATTTCAGGAAGTGTTTGGTCTTATGAGATATATCCAGAAGGCAGAATCTTGACCTTCAGAGTTGCTTTACAAGCCATAGGCAAAGACTCGCTGCTCTTTTAAAGCCACCCTTTCCACCCCACTCCACCTGTCTCTCTCGTACAATTACTTCCCATCCTGGCATGCAGAGTTGTTCCCCTTGGCTGGTGGCAATCCCAGGGTGGGGCTTCACCTCCTGTGCTTCCTGCTTTTGATTTCTTTGCACTGTGCATGAGCTTGGCACAGGGAGACACTGAGCAGTAAATTGTGTATTAACTGTGCAAGCAAAAAAGTATTTAAAATGACCTAATGTACCTTGTAGTCAGCTGACAAATGAAGGTAGCTCATGCAGATTGTGGGAATTCACACGGCTGGCTCAGCAAAGGACTTGGCTGGGGTTCCCTGCAAAATTAGAGAGAAAACCTGCAGCATCATGTAGGTTTCCATAAACTTCTCTACAGACAGCTAATGTTGCACAAACAGCTGTGAGTCACTGAGGGACACTGCCAACTTCAAAATGACATTTCTGTCTGGAAAATGGTTTAAAATTTTACTTTTATCTGGGTCTTACTCCAACCTGAAGAAGTTAATGGTAGTGTTTGGTCTTTTACCTTTTATTAGTGCACTGGACAGATTTTTATATAATAACACAGCTTTTTTCAGGAAGCAAAAAATGTATTTCTGATAAAAGTAAATATATACATATATATGTTATGGCTTTTCTAATTGAAAGATTTACAGCCAAGAAATGCTAAAGCATTCTTTGCCAAGTACAAAAAAATACCCCACACTAAAATCAAACCTGGTAGAGACCTTTAGTAGAAAAGTACTCACACAGGTATTGAAAGTGTTTGCATTCAAATCTATGTGTCCAGAAATGCAGAATGCCTGTAGTGTAATGCAAAACTGTGTGTGTACATTTGCTACAGTGCTAAAAAATGTCTGCACATCAGTAGGAAACAGCAGTGCTGCTCCATTTTCCCCCTAATTCCTGTAGGGTCTTGTGCCTACAAATGGTAGAATCCTGAGTAACCTTTCTGTCTGTTGGTGTGTGGTGAATGTTAGAGTTGCAATTCTGTTTTAATTCAGGCTCATTTTTCAGTTTGCTCCATGTACAGTGTGTAGGACACTTCCTGGATTATTCATTTCTGTCTCTCTTTTCAGATTATGCTACAGGTTCTCATTTTTTAAGTTCTGTACTGAGAAAGCACACAAGCAAATGCAATCTAATTGTATGAAAGATATTTTTGATTGCTTAGGAAGATTACAGAGATAGTGTTTATAACACCAATGCTTTCATTTCAATCAAAGTATTTGTTATTCTGATCTAGCTGAAGATGTCCCTGCTCATTGCAGGGGGCTTGGACTAGATGACCTTTAAAGGCACTTTCCCACCCAAATAATTTGGTGATGCTGTGATTCTAGATGTAGCACCAAAAGCCATTACTGCATTAAATGTCTGCCCAGTAGACTTCCAGCCCCTGCTGACTGGTGCTGATTCACAGCAGCACCCTGGCAATGCACACATGCTCAGAGCTATGAATGTGACAGTAGCATCATCTGATTTAAACACTGCAGTGAGGAATTGAAATTGCAGAAAGGAAAATCCTTTTTTTATGTTCTCTCTACATGCTAAATCATATTTAGAGTTATGAGGCAGTGTTCCTATTTTCTCTGTGCAGATATGCCTTATTATTTCAGTGAAAATACCTCTATATACACCTGTCCAAACGAAGAAAGATTTTCACCATTGGTTACTGTAAATGTGCTAAGTGTTGAGCCATCCATCAGGTAGCTGCTCATTGACCTAGACCTTCCTAAATGCTGCCTGAGCTTAGAAGAGAAAGGACATGATTTCTCTCTGCTGTCAACAGGGTTGCATGTGGGAAGGGCAGCATCCCAAGTTTTAAGGAAGGCACTGCCTTTCCTCATGAAGTTCAGTAAGGCCCAAGTGCAAACTCCTGCCACCTGGGTGGGGGCAATCCCAAGCACAGATACAGATTGGGCAGGGAATGGATGAGAACAGCCTTGAGGAAAAGGACTTGGAGGTGCTGGTTGATGGGAAGGTCAACGTGAGGCAGCAGTGTGTGCCCAGAAGGCCAACCATGCCCTGGCTTGCATCAAAAGCAGGGCAGCCAGCGGGTCAAGGGGGGGATTATCCCCTTCTACCTGTGTCCAGGTCTAGAGCCCCCAACACAAGGACATGGAGCTCTTGGAGTGAGTCCAGAGGAGGCTGAAGCAGCTCTGCTATGGAGCCAGGCTGAGAGTTGGGGTTGTTCAGTGAGGAGAGAGGGGGAGTGAGTTGAGTTGCTATTCAGTGAGAGAGGAGGTCTCCAGTGAGACCTTTGAGCACCTTCCAGTACTGAAGAGGTTACAGAAAAATTGGGGAGGGACTTTTTACAAAGTCTTGGAGCAATAGGACAAGGGGTGATGGCTTTAAACTAGAAGAGTGCAGATTTGGGTTAGACATTAGGAAGAAATTCTTTAGAGTGGCAGTGGTGAGACACTGGCACAGGTTGTCCAGGGAAGCTGTGGCTGCCCCATTGCTGGAAGTGTTCCAGGCCACGTTGGATGGGGCTTTGGGCAACCTGGAATGGTGGGAGGTGTCCCTGCCCATGCAAGGGGTATGGAACCAAATGATCTTCTTGGGTCCCTTCCAACCCAAACCTTTCCATGATTTCCTGAGGGCTGCCTGCTGTGGAACTTAACCTCAGGGTAACAAATAGAGCTGTGCTTATGGGCTCATGAGAGACTTGTACTTACACCTTTTGTACAGCTGCTCAGTGTGGGCTGAGGGAGCTGCTGAGAGAGGCACTGGGATGGTTTTGTCTGGAAGTACTCTGCTGAGGACCTGAGTTGAGGCTGCAGGGAGGGCCTGGGTTGTAAGTGCATACCTGCTCCACACCTTTTGCTTCCATCACATCGTGCTGGGGAATTTGGAATCATTAAGGGGTGTGAGGAGCTGCTGTTCTCAATCTTGTCCTGCACATAGAAACCTGAAGCATGGAGGTTATAAAGGAAACTGCTGAGTAGCCTTAACCCTATGCTGCATTTGCAAAGTGCTTTGCAGGTAAAATGCTCTTTTGAAGGACTACAGACCAGCAACATTAGCAGTGTTTGGTGTCTACATAGAGTCTCATCAGTTTTTGCAGAGCAAAGGGAGTGCTGCATTGTCTCTTCTGGCTAACAACTCCCTTTCCCAGCCAGACTTGGCCAATGCTCCCCATACACCGTTTCTGAGTCAGTGTTGGCTGGGTCACTGTGCTGCTCACTGGTGCTGTGAGCCTGGGCTCTGAAAGCTCCCTGTCTCCCTCTGCAAAACAGCATTAAGGGCTGGCAGCCAGGGTTGGAGAGCCAAGAGAGAGCTCAGCACAGTCACTCTGGACCAAGTGAGGCAGTTGGGCTCATGGGCTTTGGCAAACCCATACATAGGAATAGTACTGAAAATTGGAGGGTTGTTCTGCAATCAGTTAGTGCTGGTATGTTTGGCAGAAATTCAGTTGTTTGGGATTGAATGCGTTTGTATTTGTGCTGACAAGGAGATGTGTATGTTCCTCACAGTCACTTCTCTCCACACAGTTCTTGGCATGGTCACCCCTCACGCATGGGGTGCTGAACTCTGCCATTACTGCTGTTCCCTAATGCAGAAAGCAGCATTTCAATCAGTTTGCAAGGCACCAGCTGCAGTTGGACTCCTCGTGTCTGTAGTGTCTGTCAAAACCTGACCTTGGTGGTGCTCTTGGCAGAAAACATCCCTACCAGTTCTGCTTTTATAGGAATTCAATTCCAGTTATTAGTTGGCCAGCTGATTTTATTTTGGTTTATTGCATCTTCTGAAAGCTGAGTTAAAAATTAGGAAAAATGCCATTGGATTTTTAATGGGAATTCACCATTGGTTCATTCTGTGTTCTTTATTCTTCTTTTGTAGCTACTGGTACTACTTTTTAACTGTTTTGCTTAATAGAGAAGGTTCTCCAAGGTATTTTTCTGCCCTTATCCCCTGATTTTCTGGGATTTTGTAAGACTGTACCCCTGAGAGGAAGAATAAAAGTCTCTGCTCTTGACTGATGAAATGTCAGTATCTTTAGGCATCAAGAGGGGACAGTGCCTCTTTTCTCTTCTTAGAAAACAGTAAGCACTGGTGTTTCAAAAATGGTAAAACAAGAGAATCATCCCCCATTCCAACAGAGGGAACCCCACAGTGGGTCTTACAGAGGAATGGGTCTGGGACCTGGGGCAGGCTGGTAATCTAAATCTTACAAGGCTAAAAGAGAAATTTTGGGAGGATGGAAAGGCTAATGAACATTGGAACTTGAAACTTGCTTATGAAAATTTCAGAGTCAGTATAGTTGCTAGAAAGCAATTCTTTAGATTCTTTTAGATTCTCATTATAATTCCAAAGAAATGCATAATGCTTAAATAAGACAAAAAATGATGCCCTAAATAGAAAAAGTACTAAATGTTTATCTAAAATTACAGTAACGTGCATCATCCTTTTGTTTTTTTTCCCCAATCTGTTTTGCTAGACTGTTTTGAGGATTGTGGTCCTTGGCATATGGGATTACATTGAAAACAAAATAGAGGTAAGCAACCTTACTCTTCATTCTCTTTTCCAGGCAGGCACAGTAAGAATATTAAGAACTGCTTTGGTTGGCTTTGTTATAGACCTTGTGCAGTACAATATCTTTTAACTCACTTAATGTGCACATTCTTCTCATTATATGCAAGTATAGGTAGCTCTGTGATGCAATCCCTGTTTCTGTGAGAGGATCAGAAGAGAGAGAGATTTGGAAATAACTTTATGAAGGGAGGGATTGGGGTTTTTTTACTCTTTGTGTCTATTTATTTTGTTGGTAGAGCTGTGCTAGCCTGAATGTTAATACTGCTTCTCTGAAGTTACAATATGAGTAAAAATTGTCATTTGATTTGTGCAACTGCATTCCTGTAAGCAATTTGAAATTAGAACTAGTTGAAAATTGTGTATAACTCTCTGATAGAAAATCATGGTTTAGCAAAACCCCCATTCTTCTTGTGAAATTATTCTTTTTAGTAAAGTTATGATAAACCTCAAGTTAAAAATGAGGTAGGATGTGCATACTGTTGCAGAGGCAGGCAAGGAAATGTAGGTATTATAAGTAACATATAATCCCAATCTGAGCAGAAATCAGGCAAATTAGAAGCTCTTTCTTGATAGTGTCTGATAAACTAATATGGCACAGGATGCAGCAGAAGAATATCTGGGTTTTCCTGGGGCTTAAGTGAGTCTAGAGGCTTGCACGGCTTTCATAATATGGTTGTAAATCTTTTAACTTGCTTGTCTAAAATACTCAGAGGAAACTTAAATTATTGATCTAGAGAATTTTTTAAATAAGGTGAAATAATAGCAGTTCCCGTGGCTCATTTTGGTAATTTGAAATGGAGTGATATTGTTCACTGCCCACCAAATGGTGGCAGAAAGAAGTGTTTCTCTTCAATACACTGAATTGTTATGCCCAGTTCTGGATATGAAAATCCATATTCTCTCTCCTTATGCAAACCATTAATCAGTGGTCTTTGGCAGCTGGGAAGGGTCTCAGTAGGAATGAGAATGTGGAATTCTGTCCTCCCCTGCTAGGCAGCTGTAGGACAGACACAACTCTGTTGCCAGTTTGCTCTGCAGTGTATTTACTCATGCATTTCTGACTAATGCTTTGCACAATTGCCTTTGCTGATCTAATTCCAGTGCAACCAATGTCATACAAATCATTCTGGATAGTTCCAGCTGTCAAAATCCTTGAAAAACTAGCTGCCCAATAAAGGTGAGAGCAAGGAGTCTTTCTGTCCTGATGCAGGGCTGTTCCCACACACACACTTTGTGTAGTCAGGATGTGGCCATGAGCCATCACCTCTCTTTTCTCTGTCTTCCTCTGCTTGTCTTCTTGATCTCTTCATTTAGACAGTAAGATCTATGGGCAGGGACTGTATAATTTATTTTTTTTTAGGATGAAATTATGCTAAGTAACAGGTAATAAATACCAATGTCAATAAAACTCTTTGGCTGTTATAACATTTAGGCTATCACTTGGGGCTTGGGGATTTTAGCCAGCATTTCCAAATACCTTCCTCTCTCCTTGTCCTCCCACCACAGTTTATCTTTCCTCACCTCGTAAAATGCATGAAGGAATTCTCTTGTTCTACCTAAAAAGGATGCAGCCTTTCTGTGGCTTGGCCACCTCTCACATCCCTTTCAAATGTGTTTCTTTTGAGCAAAGATGGAGCCCTTCAAGGCCCCAGGAAGGAATGACAGGGTTATGATCTTTAGCAAGGGTTTGAAAAAATCTGATTTCTCTCTAGGTGTTTGATGGTGCTGTCATCATCTTGTCCTTGGCACCAATGGTGGCCTCAACAGTGGCTAATGGCCCCAGCAGCCCATGGGATGCTATCAGCCTGATTATCACCCTACGAATATGGAGAGTGAAGAGAATCATTGATGGTGAGTGGTTTTTCAGTTTTTGACTCCAAAAATTACCTGTAAAAAAAAAAAAAAAAAAAAAAAAGAGATATGGAGAGATATGGAAGATTATTACAAGACTGCTTGTGACCCCTGCTAGTACTGTTCTCCTTCCTCTTAAAAACACTGAACAGAAGAGAGTTATGGCTCTTGTGGTGGAAAGGAAATCTCAAGTTGATGGCTGTATCTCCTGTTCCCTATGGGCCTTTATAATGGATTGGTTTGGTTTTCCTCTGACTGAAGTGTGCAAGAAAAGTTCAGGATCTTGTGTAGCTTCAGCAAACATCAAGAATTGCAATATGTGTTGAACAGCTTTGCTGATCAGTCTGTGTTTGCTGAAGTTATGACAGGAGCAAAATTTCCAGAGGCATTCAGAAAACCTATTGAAAACTGGGCTGTAGCTTGAAAAGCAATGGAAGATAAATGCCCTTTTGTTTTTTAAAGTATCTTTCTTGGTCTGCTATTTCCATTAAGGAGTTACTTTTTACCACAAAGTGTAGGAACTAAATTCTTCGGGCTCTGGAATGGTTCTTTTCCTAAGGGAGCCATGGTGTTCAGGGTTAGAGAGGATGGCCTGCCTCTGAGCAGAAAATCCTCCTACCCAGTAGTTCAGGAAATCTGTGGTAACCACTGGGAAAGATTATTGCAGGGGAAGGTAGGAAGAGTGTGCAGGATGCATTTCAGCTCAGCCAGCCAAATGGAGATCTGAGCAAGCAAGGCCTAGACCCTGCTGATGACCTGCATTTCACAGGCTAGAAATCTTTTCCCAGAGGAAATACTCCAGTGCTATTTCTATAAGAAATATTCTGGTTCTCTAGGTGCACGTGGAAGGGATGACATTCTCTGGCCTGTAAAGGTCTGTAAAGGTTTTCCTGCTGGTAGCATAACAAATCACAGCTGGGTTACTCTAAGTGCTTATTTGTGTTTTCCAGCCTACGTCCTTCCAGTGAAAGTGGAGATGGAGATGATGATTCAGCAGTATGAGAAGGCAAAGGTTATTCAAGATGAGCAGCTAGAAAGACTAACCCAGATCTGCCAGGAACAAGGGGTAAAGTTCAGTTATGTCTCCATTTACACATGGCTGTCATGGCAAACCAAACTTTTTTTTTTTTTTTTTCTTGTGTACTTTGCTGCAAGCTGAGGTCTGAGAAGTATCACTGGCTCCTGTTGTGAGGTTGACAGGTTTCAGTGTTAAGGAAGTATTAGCTGCAGCCAGGGTGTTGTCAGAATACTATGTATCAAACAGCAGTTGTCTCTCTCTGCTGCTGTGCTTGTGTTTCTCAAGGTGAGGAAAACAAATGAGAGGAATAGCAAAAGGATGCTTTCAGGATGTTATTTATTGAATGAGTACAGACAGACTGCAATAATGCAAAGAACATGGAGCAGTTGTTGCTGCTGTCAGAGAGTGCAGCTCTATTAAGGCCATTTTCCTAGGAAAGGTGTATGTAGTTGAAAGCTAATGAATCTCCCTACTTTAGATGCAGAAGGCAGCTCCCCTGTAGGTCAGTCAAAGACTCTCTTGGCAGACTCAAAATGTTGCAAGAGAAGCTTCTAGCTGCTGGTAGTAAGTCAAGATGTAAGGCTCTTCCCAGGCCCCCATGTGTTTAGTGACCGTGTCTTAAGGTAAGGCAAAGTGAAGCTTAAAATATCTCAAATTAATATATTTACATGAAAAAGGTGTAAAACCACTGCTTGGGCAATAAACCAGGAGTTTTTGCAATTTGGCTCATGCACATCAGTTCTTGAATAATCTGCTTTCAAGTAGAAACCAGGAATGTATTTTGAGTCCCAGGCTAAGTAGGGCACCATCAAACCACAACAACATGATCCCCAAGTGACTTCTTTTTTCAGTTGTAGGGGTAACTATAAGGTGTCCAAATAAATCCTGGAGGTTTCTGGCTTCTGCTCACACTCCCCACTTGTGGTAGATGTTTTTCAAATTCAAAATGAGGAGATCTGAATCTCTGAATGGCTCAGTCAATCAAAAAGCTGAAGGACCTGAGCAGACAGGAGTAGAAGCAGCTTGTTCCAGAACAGGCCAGCTGAAGCATTTAGGTGCCCATCTGTTACTAAGGAAGCTAAAATGCTTGTAAAAAACAGTATTTAGGTCCTCAAATGGCTTTTTAGATTTAGCTTCAGGTCTAGGAGTCTGCAATGGCCTCTTGGTGGTGTGAGGGTGCCTTGTCCTAGTGATGAATCTGGAAGACTTGTTCATAACAGTGACAGCCTGTTCATAACTTTTGACAGCCTCTCATCTTAGCCATGACATTTGCCAAAGATTAGTTAGTTCCAACTATGTAAGTATCTTCAGTGGCAAAACTGCAGTTCTTTTCTTCACAGTTTGGCTCTATGATAATAAATTATTAATATTTTTGTCATAGTTGTGAAAAGAACAGGGAAGTGTCCACTTGACAGGGGAGAGAATATCCTTTGAGCAAACACAGTGGGCAGGTCAGGGATTCCTTGAGTCCTGTTGCCAGACCATGCTGTCAGGCTGAAGTTCTTGACAATCATAAATTTCAAAATATTCTTTTTCAGGAAATGTATCAAACAGCCTGGTAAGACTCTAGACCTCTAAACAATTTTTGGTGTTACTCTTTCCTTGGCTTTGAGTAAATGTGGGCCTGTTATACCAAGGAGGGGGTCAGGAGCACATTTGTGCCTGCTTTGCAAAATGTCTGAGCAGGGTATCCCTACTCTGAGCTCTGATCTTTGCAGAATAGCTGTGCATCAAGCACAAAGACATCCTGCACTGGTAGATCAGAGTAAATCTGTGAAAACAGAGCAGGTTCTCTCCTAGCTTTCAAGTGTCATCAGCTATGGAAAAATATGGACTCTAGAAGAATGACAGCATCCTGATCTCTCTTATTTTACCATTCTGACTTCCTGCCAAACAAATGTCTCAGCTGTATAATATGCAGTAAATGTACTAATTTGCCTCAGTTAGCAACACTGACACAAGTGCTGCTTCCTTCATAAATTAATAGCTTCATAATTCAGTCAAGAACAAGTTGTCAGCTTTATAATAGTCACATTAACATTGTGTACAGTATCAGGTGGGAAAAATGTCTCTTAATGGTATTTAATGCCCAAAATTCTGCCAGGTTTTTGCTTTTTTCATTTGATCATCTTTCCTAACCTTTTTAAAGATTGCTCCTTTGTGGAGTTTGTGTTTCTGAGTGACACAGCCTGTGTCAGTCTGGCTGTGCTCAGTAGCAGGAGGGCCAGCAGGGAGGGATTCCAGTTTGCCTTCTCTGTGTGGTGCCAGCTCTGGCAGGGGCAGATGGGATTCCTGGGAGCTACCTGAAGGGGTTGACCTGCAGCGTGGGATTACACACCAGTGCCAGCCCAGGTAGGAAGAATGGGCAAGCCACCATGTCACCTACACGTCAGCAATGGCTATAGATGCCAATTCATTCTGAGGCTGCACCTTTTGCACACTGATGGTTTGCATTTATTTAACAATAATACTACACAGGGCTCAAAACATTCCTGTTAAGATTTTCCAGCACTATTTTTTTTTCTGAGATCCTGTGTTTGGTCTCTTACTGCTTTGCCAGTTATCAGGCAACTGGGACTGAAATTTTCCAGCTTTGGTGTCTTCTGCAGATGAAGTTATTTTGTAAGTTTCATGCAAAATATTTTTTTCTGAAGAAGTCCCATGCCCTCCTGTTTTGAAGCTGGTACTTAGCATTTGACAGGCAAAAATGGAGTTTGGGCTTTTAAAAGATAAAAGCAGGAGAAATGCAACCTCCCTTCATCTTACCTTTTGGATTCTGTTTCTCTCAGCTGTGTGGTTTTTTGGCCTGTGATAGGATATCACAGCTATAAAAGACATTTCCATTCCTGAGTGACCTTGGAGACCTACTTTTGCAAACACGAAAACTCTTTCCAGATGTTGATTTTTGGCTAGCCATACATCTGAAAACCAGGATATATTTTATAAATGATAGTTGTGTGGACCTCCACTTTGTTCTCTGCAGTACCCCACTGGAAGTGTTTGAATAGTTTACTGTTTGCTTTATTCTCCACTGGGCAAGAAGTCATTAACAAGGAGTGGATCAGTAGGACAGTCAAGGCAGAAAACATTGCAAGGGCTGAGATGGCTGGACAGGACTTCACAAAAAGTGAGCAATGTTATCAGTCACACTAACAGGATTTTCTAAAAATGGGCAAAGGCTAAAAAAAGTCTCACTGCAGTTACTGTCAAAAATATGAACAGAGCATATTGCTGATGGCACTGTTTTGTCAGAACTTATGCTGCAAAACAAAGTTCCAAAGTGTCATCAGCAATGCAAATGCCAGTCAGAGAAGAGCACTTTTTCCCTCTAGACTCACCTGTAAAAGAATTTCCTTTTCTGACAATAGATTTACTTACATGACTTTTTCTGCTTAATTTTTGTAAAAGTCATTTAGCTGAGTACAGTCCAGCAAGGACTACTTGTTCAGCCTTATCACAAGAGCTCCTTTCCTGGCAGGTCCCATAGAACTGAGTTTTTAATCATTCTTAAATCTGCAACAATTATAGAAGGTATAGTTTCTTTTTTATCTTTTACCCTAATTTGTATGACAGCTGCTAGGTTAATGACAGGGCTATTTAGCTGGTAAAATTACCTACAAGGCAATAACTTATGTTATCCTTTTGCAATAATTTTGATTTATTTCTAACTACCAGGCTTTTTCCTTGGGAATGGAAAGCAGCCAAGGTCATCCCCTTGTATCCTGGTGGCAGATGAGTTTTAGGGCAGGGCATTCTGTACAAGCAGCACCAATAGAATTGAACAAAGTTTGTTCTTCTGCATTAGACACGAGGACACAAATTTGCTTCTGGGTAAAATATTAATTGATCTCTCTGAAACTGTGTCAATCATACTCTGTTGCTAGACCACTAAAGGGAAATATTCTATGATTCACTGCTGCATCCCATTTTGAGCCTTACTTGCATGGTGTAGAATACCAGATAGGATGTGTGGCAGGCTTTATGAAACTGAGCATGTGCACCTCGAGCTTTGGTTAGTCCCTGTCATTTTATCTGCTTATAAATAACCACCTAATGCATTCTGTGAGTGAGGAAGTACACGGGTGTGCCACACAGCTCCTTCTTCTTTGCTTCCTCTCACAGTATTGCTAAGTTTGTGCTAGAGGAGAACATGTAAAATTCTGGAAAACACCGAGTTCAAATTTACCCTCAATGAACTTTCTCTTCGTGCCTGACAATCCAGTTACTTGTATGAGATGTTTTGTATCACCTCCCTTTTTCTTGGTGATGAGTGTATTTCCACATGAGCCATGTGTATTGCACCTTTACTGCAGCCTGCAGCTCCCTGATGAGAGCATGCAGCCAGGTTCTCCTCAGAGGAGCAGTGACAACACACAAGTTTGGGATATACAAAATTCTAGTAAGTATCAAAACAAACATTTTCAGGTCAGGCAGTGGAGCAGATTGTCAGGGAGACTGTGGTCTTTTACCACTTGGAGATGGTAAAACCTTAGCAGGAGAGGCTTTTAGCAGCCTGAGCTAGCTGGACTTGCTCTAAGTGGGGTGTTGGACAAGATGACCATCACAGGTTCATTTCAGCCCGGATTATGCTGTGATTCTCTGAAGTTCTCAGATACATTTTATGAATCACTGAATGTATGTATGTTAGGAACTTTCTGATAAAGGAACCTACCAGAAGCTGCCAAAGTGTTTCTAATTAATTTCTAATTAATATTTATTGTAGGTGTCCTGGTAAGTAACGTCAGTAGCAGTCTCAAATGAACAAGTGTTCAGTTTCTAATTATCTTGAGTCAGGAGGTGGTTTGGTTTAGTCTCCTTAATCACAACAAGTTGTCTTCCAGACAGCAGCATTATTTGCCCACTGCCTCTCTGGGATTTACAGGGTTCTTAACACAGAGCTGATACCTATGGGTAAGAATTTAAACAAATCAAAGCATGTGTGTAACTTTATATGCTTTTCATTTTTATTTCTCATATCCTCACCTACCTGAAGATATGACACTTGGTTTTCTGCAGTGCAGCTCTGCAGTGCAGAACTCTGTCCTGGAGAGGCTCAGCTCTACAGACAGCTTCATCAGCTCCTACTGCCAATAGAAATTTCACCTGTTTAACTTGGCCCAGAATTTTTACTTTAAAAGACTTGTATTTGATACCTTTTAATGATTTATTTAACCTGCCCTGGGCTGCATGACATGCACTCAGAGCAATCTCATTAGCTCTTTTACACTTTAGAACTGCCCAAGGTCAGTGTTCAATATAATGTTCAATAGATATAAGCACCTACAACTTAATTTGCTCTTGCCATCTCTCATGGAACTACAGATGTAAGGAACACCCACTTCTTTTGGACTTAACCTTTTTGGGGCTTTTTTAGTGTGTTGCTTTTAGTGGCTACAACTGAATTCCAGCTTATATGATATCTTGGAATAATTTTTCAGTAAGAATTGGAAACAATTAATATTGAGCTGGTCTCCTGAGCAGATGCACACTTTTTGTAAGAAAAATCTGTTTCTTGTTTTAACTTTTCCTCGATATTTTATTGAAGTTTCATTTTCTTAAATCAATCCTTGTGCTACGTGGTGATTTTTCCATCCCACACAGTCCCTTTGAAAATGTACCAGAGACTTGGAGAGCTTGGGTTTGCATTTGGGAGCAGTGTATTGGGTTGGGTTTTGGTTCTGTCTGATGCTCTGTGTCTGTCCCAGTTCTGCACTGCTGTGGAGCAAGAGGTTGCCTGGATCACTTTTCATCACTAACAGTGAATGTGGGAGTGAGAAAAACACCAGTATTAGCCACTTCTCTGTCAATAAGAGAAGGACAGACACACAAGAGTATTTAATTCAAGCTTTATGGTATTTTAACCACTACACAGACCTCTGGGCAAACACAAATGGGACCTGGAAGTTGAGCATCTGAGGTCATGGGGAGGTGGAAGGGAGAGCACATGTTAACCAGCTGCAGCTGCCTGGTTTTGTAGGCAACATCAGTTTCTGCTCTTCTGTGTTTGAGCATCTCTGTGTGCTGTGACTCCCTTGCATGTGATGGTGAAGTCCAGTGTGCTGGACTGTGCCTGGAAATTCAATGCTTGGAGCTGCTCTTGACAGTTTCATGTTGAGCTCTGAATTTCTGGCCAGCTGAATCAGCTCAGTGTTCTGAGGTGAAAGCAAGGCAAGCATGTGGATTGTGTTGGCAGCCAGCAGTACAAGGGGGTTTGCATATCACTGAAAAAGTTGCAAGTCCTGCATATGCTTCTAATCCTCAGGCAGTGGATGAGGGAAGCGTTGCATGAGCCAGGACATCAGGTCTGGGATTCAGTTTCAGCAGGAACGTGACCCGAAGCCATCTCCATCAGCAGATGCTTCCTTCCTCCCCTGCTATGGGCTCATGCATGTGTTTCAGGCTTTAAACAAAAGATGGCAGCAAAGCCCCTTCCCTTCCTGACATTAGCAGCAGTCCTAACTCTGCTGAGGAGCTGAGGTAGTCGATTTCTCTGCGGGTTCCAGGTTCTCGTGCTCTCTGTGTGCTTGGGGTTCAATCAAGAAAGTAATTTTCCCCATAGGAGATAAAGAATTGTTTGGACAAAGTGTAGTTGTCCAGCGTGGTGGTGCCAGGAATGGTTGCAGAACACTGCTTAGGCAAGCAGGAGGCTGAGCAGGTCCCAGCTTGGTGGCAGAGCCAGAGGAAACAATAACATGTGTGAACTCATCTGGATGGAGACTGGGCATGGGAGTTTTAAAGGCTGACAATAATCTGTGAATATTTGGAAATATTCTTGTTATGGATTGGAACATGCCAAGGGGCTGTCAGAAATTCTACTCTCTTCCCCCATTTTTGCTGTAGGTTCACTGCAGCAGGAGAGATCACCTCAGGGGCCTCCTTTTTCAGGGCTGTGAAACACAACCAGGAGGGGATTTGCCCTTTGCTTGGAGTGGTTCCCTTCAAGGTTTTGATTGCTCCACGGTTCAGTCACTCTTGGTAAATGCTTAAGCTGCTTAAATTGGGTGTGATGCAGAAATACAAGCTGTCTTTTAAGTAGTTTTATCTATTTGTGTTATAAAACACCTGCCAACTTTTTTTTCTTCCATGATGAAAACATAAATCACATCCCATTTCTAGGCTGAAATTGAGCATTTTAGTGGCAGTATTTCTTTCTCTGACACACAGGAATGTTTCTGAAGGATGAGATGTGAATCATAGAAAAACAGTAATGATGCCTAATTCTTACTGACTTTTAGCTTGAGCTATGCAAGCAGATATAGTTAGGCAATTTTTTTTTCAATAAAAACTCCATATATATTTTTTGCTATCATGTTTGAGGGCATTTATTCCCCTAAACCAAGTGACTAGCTGGAAGTGTATCCTTCCCTGCTTTAAAGGCAAAATGTAAGATTTTTTTTGATATTTTATTTTATTTTATTTTTAAGTCAAGGATGAAAACTGAAATTCTCTGTGTTGTAAAGTTAAACCCCAGACCTTCCACAGCTGACTGATGCATTCATACTGGCACCTCTAGTATGGTACAGGCCCTCCAGCCTCAGGAAGCTTGGGGGTGGCTGGGAAAAGAAAGAGCACTCCCCAGTTTGCTCCCTCTTCCCAGCTGCTAGGTTAACACAAACCCCACCATCTGGGGCTGCCATGGAGATTTCACTGGGGAGTCAAGGAGCAGGGCTCTGTTTTGACATTTGATGATGCTACCTAATCCACTGACTGCCACTGCCAGAGGACCTTTGGTTAAGAGCAATGAACATTTCTTACAGCCAGCAGTCTGTGGCTGCCAGACCTCTGTTCACTGATTTAAAGACAGAGAAAAATCTGTGTGCTTTGTTAGAACCCGGCATCAGGTGGTTTGAATGGGATCTGGAAAGTTTAAACTGCCCTTTTGCTCTCTAAAACTGAGTCTTGCAGTGAGCCTTCCTTTTATTGTAGTTCCTGCCCTTACCTCTGGAAAGCAGATAGTCTCCAGATGTGGCAAAGTGGAGACTATCCCTTATTTCTTTACTCTTTTTTTCTTTCAAAAATCTGTGGCAACTCTGTCTTACAGAGTTTGGAGGAACTGCTGGCTCTCTGCAGTTCCTGGCTTGGCACTGTATCTGATGTGGTCCTTTGTGGCACACACCAGGTCTGCTGAGGGATTCCCAAATCTGACAGCAAAGCAGATTTGAGTCAGCACCTGAGAGGCAAGATCCAGAACCAGATTAATTTAGCCTACATGCTGTTACACACCAGTTTTCAAGCATCAAGGTGCTATTTCCATCTCTGCTGTAAATGTGGAGTGACAGGTGCAGTGTGGCTTGCTGTAGCATCATGCTCTCTGATGGCTTTTCAGGCCTCAGGACTGTGGGAAGCCCAGCAATGCTAAATTTAAATGCCTTAGCCTATTACTCACCTCATTTGCTTTTGCCTCTCAGTCTCTCAATAATAAGACATGACTTGCTCACTGCTATGCTACTGAGCTTAAAAAGAGTTTTTTAAAAAAGGAACTTTTCTATGCAGCCCCATAGCTGTGCTGGGTGGCAGAGGGGAAGGACGCAGGATTTTGTAGTGCTTATCTAAAGGTTTAAAGGGTCTGTGCAGCCTTTCCAGACAAATTCTTTCCCTTCCTTCATTGTGGAAGACTTGTGGCTGTCAAACACAGGAGAAACATGTTGTGTCCCTCAGTCAGATTGTACCTGGTAGCTTCTGTCTTTTTGTCAGATGTCTGTTTTACAACCACCAGTCATGAGGTAAATCCCCTCCTGGTTGCAGAAAGTCATGAACTGCTGTGGCTCACAGATTTCAGAGGAGTAGCCAGAAAAGCAGCAACCTTCCCTAGGATTTTCTGCACACTGCTGAGGACAGGAGATTTCAAGCTATATGAGGACTGTGGTGTCTCTTTTAGAGTTAGTGGAGAAGGACTGCTTTTAGGGAACCTCTCCACAGAAATCCTCTTTACAAAGTCTAGCAGGTTAGGGATGTTTGTCATGAACCTAAATCCCTAAATGCCTGTTAAGAGTGGTCTTCTATAAAGATTTCATTTCCTTTGGCACCTAGATGGTACAAAATGGTATCTTTAGGATGCAGACATGTATTGCATTTGCTATAACCAGTCTGAAGTGGTTTAGTGATGAAATGAGTAATAGATCCCTACATTTAGAATACAGACTTCTCACCGTGCTTATGTGAGAGTCAGTATGTGGTGTTCTTTTTCCCTCTAGTTTGAAATCAGACAGCTGAGGGCCCACCTTGCCCAGCAGGATTTGGACCTGGCTGCAGAGAGAGAAGCTGCCCTGCAGGTCCCACATGTACTGAACAAGCAGAGCAGCACCAGGTACAAGGTGGTGGCAACTGAAGATTCCGATGATGAAGCCACAGAGAACATCACTGAGCTGCGACCTCCCCCAGGTGAGTGCTGCCCCTGTGCTGCTGCTTGCTGCCACAGCTGATCCCATCCCTGCAGCTAACAACCGAACACACTAAATACCTCCACACTACCAGACAATTGGTTACTTTCCCTCGAAATTGCATTTTCCCATTTTTCCAAAGAGGCTGTGCCCATCCAAAGCAGCAGGAGCTGCTGTGTTTGCATACAGAGTCCTAACAGAGCCAATAAAGTTACTCAGGAGGAACGTATCTGAGGTACCTTCCCCAGGCCTCACGATTAAATCCATCAAACACTAGAGATGCAGCAGACAAACCAGAACTGGCAAAGTGATAATCACTCTGAGGTAAAAGGAGGGAAATAGAGAAGAACATTGACAAACAGTTTTGGTGTTCAGCCACTTCCATTTCTGTGATTTAGAGCTGTGAAGGTCCCCTTGCCTGGAGGCTCTGTTCTCACCAAGTGCTTAAAATTGGCACTGCGGGACAGCCCAGCTGAGCTCAGCCAGGGCTGCTCTGGAGCCAGAGGAGGAATCATCTCCTGGGTGTGAAGCTCCTGCTCAGATGTCTGAGTGCTGCTTGGCTATAGGGAGGAGCAATCCCTGAGCTGTTTGTTGGGCAGGTGTGTGTGGTTCAGGGGAAGATCAACATTTACATTAACTTGGCTCCATTTTTATCATGCAAGTGCAAGACCAGAAGTATTTTTTGAAAATTCTCCTTTTTCCTGTGGTGCCCCAGCCCTTATAATGTAGTGCAGAATGTGTACTTATCTCAGTAACATTTAATGTAATATTCCAGAGGAGTGAATACTTTCTACCCTAGTGTTATGTTAGTCTGCCTTAGAAATATTAGCTTGAGTATTTTAGCAGGTGGGCAGTATGTGAATATTTCTGAATTGGATGTTTGCATGGTATCTTTATTTTGGTTAAACTCCTTAGAATTAAAGGCATGGAAGTACTTTCCATTAAAGATTTACAAGAAAAAGCTCACCAGTTGTTTTTATAAGGTAATCCTTTCCTTTCCCTACATAGTCCTGAAAGCACATAGAAATGTTTTTTGTTTTTTCTTCTTTATAATAAGAAAATGCTAACTACAGTTCAGCCATTAATTATTCCTGATTTGAAATTGTATTTAAAAGCAGACAGTTGAGTAGACTGCTCCCTAAAATGCATTTCCCACTTTTTTGTAGCATTTCAGAGGTTTCCCCAGTGAATAGGCTATTATTTATGCATGTGTTCCTTGAGGGTTACATTTGGTACTGGAGAGTGTTGTGCACATTATAAGGTGGTTTGCTGAAATTTTAGAGCTGTGGAGATTGATCTAAAAATTCTTCTGTCCAAGATATTCATTCCAACATCCAGGTTAACACAACTGCTGCTTCTTTGTGTCTCCTGGTAAAAAGCTGGGCACACACACAACAAATCTCCAGGACTGATTTCTACCTTCAGCTAGGTTATGTGATTAGAGAGATTCATGGTTTTCCTTGTGAAAAAGATGTTCAGCAAATAGAAAACGTGCATACCTCTACACACTGGGTAAGGTGCAGTTATGTTATATTTAAATATTCATGTTGAGTATACAGCATTAGTTTCTGATTCCCAGAGGACATCTAAAAATACCAGAAGAAATATTTTTTGTGTGTTTGTAGATGCAGTGAGTGCTTGTCTTCCAAAGTTAAATTCAGGAGTTAGTTAAGTTAAGTCTTCCAAAGTTAAATTCCAAAGTTAAATTTCAACAATTGTCCTTTATGTTGAATGAGACAGAAGTTGGACAGAAATTTTTTTCTGTGGTTTAATAGTGAGGGGCACCCATCCGTGGCAGTGTGCCATCAGGGCGCTGCTGACAAGGGGCCCAATTCAGGTTGTCTGAGAAACCACAGTCCCAGCAATACCTTTCAGTGCTTTAGTTCACAATCCAGGTAGCAGTCAAGGGGTGTATTTAGTTGGTGTAGGATCTCCCAGCTCCTCTTCTGCTGAGGGACATGAAACACTCCTGAGACATCTCCACAGAGCACGGATGACTGAGACGTTTCCTGCAGGTAATTCCTGTGTCCTCCTGCTGCTCATGTGCTGTGGTTCCACTGCCTGTGCCATCTTCAGGGCCTTCTCCATCAGTTGCTCTGCCTGGAACTGGAAGCCACTGGAGTGACTTGGGTCACAGCTTATGTTTGGCAAGTTACGCTCTGTGTCAGGCTGCAGTAGGAATTGCTTTGCATCCATTTTCTCTAAGATGTGTTTTTCATCCTTAAAGATTCCAGGCTGATTCCTGCAGTTAATTGTTCTGTATGCCACACAGCATTTGTGAGCTTTGATGAGTATCTGCAGTTGCCTACCACACTGCCTAGTTGGAGGAGAAATAAAAGACCAAGTTGCTAATACTGTTAAAATAAAAGCTACCATTCACAACCACAATTCAGCTGTTAGGCACAGCAGCCTCTGATGTACTGTTCTCTTATTCTCTGGCAGAATATTAACCCTACATATAACACCTGAGGTTAGGTATGGCATGGAATGCATAGGTTTGTGCCAAACTTAACTTTGTTGGCCTTAAAAAAATCACTGACTTCAGAGAGCCCTGAGTTCTGCCAAACCCAGCAAGCTTGAGTTGGCTAGAGAACATACTGCATGAGAAAATGGGATATTCCATCCCCAGCTAATCTTATTTCCCCCTTCTAGTTGGAACAATGGAAACATTCAGGGCAGAACACTTGACCACGAAGGGCTTATGGAATAAGAAAGCATTCAGGCTTTTTACTCGTTTCCCTACCTGGGAGTTTTATGGGATAGTGAATAAGTTAAAGCTCCCCAGGGGCAGCTGTAGCTTGTACTCTGGTATTTACACTGGATTTTGTGCAACCATTTACTACAGCATTCAGTAAAGTAAGTCAGGTAACCCCACCTTAGGGATTTTGTGTAGAGACACACGCTGTGGCCTGCATCAGGAGGGTTCTGTGTGTGCTGGCTGAGCTGGTGGCTTCCAGTACGTGTTTTCATCCAGGTTTTCTTTCCACAGAGCTCTTCCTCTTTTTATCTGAAGTGCCTTAATTGCTGGTATGAGACTGGGAGAGACAAGAGCTCTAGTCAAATAGTCAATGGGCTCTGAAAGACTCCCATAACTAGTATTTCATAGTGTCCCCAGCTAATATTTCCTGCAGCTTCTTGAAGGGCCACTCCTTGAGGCCATACAGCTGTTTGTGGCCTGCTCAGGTTTGTGCTAACTCTCTGCATAATGAACTGATTGCTGCCTCATATGCTTCTGTCTCCCCTGAACCATGCACCAGGAGACCTCCTAACACAGCAGGGATGGCTCTGTGGAAAACGTATGGATCTACAGGATTTTCTAATTATTCTGGCTAAGAAGCAGGAAATCTTAACTTGCTTTTAACTGAGGTTTTATTTGTCTTGCTGAAGGATTGATCTCCAGAGTGGACAAACATGAAGGCTAAGCTTCAGCATACAAGTCCCAGGGTACCATTATCAACCCCAGGGAAGATGATGGACTCAAGGACAGGACTCTAGGACCTATAAACCCAGGGCAAAGCTGTGGCATTGCTGCACTGTGAGCACGTCACTGGGCTTCTCTGCCTCAGTTTGTGAAGAGCATAAAGTGAAAGCTGTTTCAGGAGAATGCACAGCAGCATCACTCATGAATTTCAGGACCATTGTGGTCAGCCTTTCTCTAAGAGCAAGGGAAATATCCCAGGTTCTGTCATCTCCTTTCTCCTGGTGGTTACCACTCAACATGATGGCAAACATTTTCCTAGCTGTTTCTCTCTGAATTATCAAGGAACTTTTCTCTCTTACTTCCTGCAGCACGTAACTGCTTCTGGTGAGAATAACATCTAATGTTTTCTGCTTGGGCACAAATCATTTTTAGTGTTTGGTATACAAAGTTCCAGGCTTCAGGGCATGCCAGGTTCACAATACCCCATATAGTCATTAATACTTCCCTTCAAAATTTATTATTCTTTAATCTCCCCCATAATATATGAATTACAGTCCCCAGTGGAAATTCCTCGTTTTCCTGCATCATTTCAGGTTTGGAAATTGTACAGTACTGCCATAGTTTAAGATTAATATGCCACCCTCCTATTCCTAGCTCTGTTTCTTTGTGTCACAGGAAGCTTATTTTAGCTATTGTGAGTAAAATTTCCATTTTTATGAGGCTAGCAGCAAGTTGTCTGCTTCGGGGGGACTGCTGCAATTTATGATCATGCTTGGAGAAAAGTAAAGCCTGCTCTCCCTGTAGATACCCACTGTTTTACAAGGGAAAAAAGTAGGATGTTGGGAACGGAACCTGAAAAATTCTAGAACTTCAGAGAATTTCTCTTCAGATTGTTAAGCTGAGAAGGCAGAGCAGGGTACTGGAGAGAATTTTGTCAGTTGTTCCTTTCAGGTCAGTCTGAGCAGGTTGACATGTTTAAACTTTACACCAGTTCCTCTGGTGATCATCTGTTAGTGCTCTAAAAAAGCCCTGTTACTGCAGAACAAGAGATAAAAAATAGCTCATGGTAATTTTCAAATGTTGAAATGTATCTGCTTTGAAGCCTGCTCCTGGAAATGGTTTTATCTGCAGTGCCCTCAACTGATGATTCAGCTCCATCTCTCTGCAGAACAGATTTGGCTTTTCTGTAGGTGCCTCTTTCAGGCTTTGTGGTTCTCTGTGCACTGATCACCCAGGCAGGAACCAAAGCAATTAAGCCCTAAGCAACACTTCCATAAATGTGTGTGCAGTTACTGAAGCTGGGCTCTTGAATTTCATACTCACCAAATGGGTGGGGTAAAAACTTTTCAGTTCCAGAAGTGGTGAGCATACAGTCAGGCATGTGAAGTGGAAATTGTCTCCCATCATGCATGTGCAGAGGTGTGAAGACATTGCTGACAGGAATACAGAACTGGAATGTTTCCCACTGTCTAAAAGTGCAGCCCCTTTCATAATTACCCCTTTCATAAACAGATCGTGCTCTGTGTGACAGCAGTGATGTATTGTGCCCTCTGACACCACTATAATGCTGCTCCAGCATCTCACTTTTCCAAATTATTAGAAATCTTTTCCTAATTCCCAGTCTGCCTTTATTCATTGCTAGTTTATAACAATTTATTTGTGAATCCTTTTGTTTAAATCATCCTTCCCCTGATGTTTACCCAGCACATTACTGTGTTACTGATAGCCATCTTCTTTCTCAACCTTGTCCAACCTTGTTTTGCTAGACTCAACAAATGTGGCTGCTTTGCAGACCCAGATCCAAGTTGCTGTGTTTGCTTCAGGCTTACTGTAAGAAGCCAGCTCAGATGGGGAGCTGTTGATCCATATT
Source organism: Heliangelus exortis (assembly GCF_036169615.1). NCBI lineage: Eukaryota > Metazoa > Chordata > Aves > Apodiformes > Trochilidae > Heliangelus > Heliangelus exortis. Next base: position 12,421,262 of record NC_092432.1, on the reverse strand, counting down.
CCTAGAGAAGAAGGCTGGAAAGGTCCATCCTCTCTCCAGAGCCACCAGCCATGCTGTGACACACACATCTCAGCCATGCTCAGCTCAGTACCCAGTGCTCTTGCCACATCGTCTGCTGCAGGGAGGTCCCACACCACCCAATCTGTTCTCAGTTAAATATTCTGGGTTTATGTCCCAGCAGTACCTACTGACAATGAACCTGCTGCAAAATCCAGGATTTCCTCCTGCACCAGGACTTCCATCTCAGGTTGATTTTTTCTTTAGAACCAGGCTGAATCTGTTGCTCTGTTTTCTGTGCAAGCTCTTTGACAGCTCCTCCTCAGGTGCACAGTCTCTGTGCTCAGGGATCCACCCCAGCTCTGCGGGGACTGGATATCCGTGAATGGAACAGCCATGAGGGTACTGCAGCTTGCACTCAAGTGGCAAGCAGGATTGGGGTTTTTAGGGGTCTTTATGGCAAAGTGCATTTTATGCTACTTTTCTTTTGCAAATGCTTCTAAGTGGTAGTGGCACTTCAAGGAAAAGATATGGATATGATGGTGGTGAAAGACCTGCTTCTTTAGAAACCTACTAGTGGAGATTGCTTTCAGGAGAAGTGTTGGAGTAAGACATTGTTCTACTCTAAGGACTTACATCCTCAGCAGGAGGCTGCACTGCAGAAAAAAACCCACCTTCCAGTTCAGAAAATTCAGCTTTGAGAGACAGAGGGCAGTAAAATTAATGGCAATAAAAATTATGAAATCAAATACTTATAATAATGAAATATTTCAAGAGAAATACCTTGTCCAAGGCCAATCTGAAAGGTGGGTAACTGATATTTTTTGTATGCAGGGGAGTTGCAGACCCAGTCACTAAAGTCATTGATGAAACCACTAAAGGTCACTGCTGAGGGATTTTAGAAACAAAAGAGAGTGGGATGTCATTTGTGTGTTTCACCAAATCTATTAGGTTTTTATAGGGCCAGGAGAGAGATAACAATGTTGCCTCTCTCAGATCTGGGTCAGATAAGATGATAAGGGAGTGTACTCTAGTTTATTACTCCTGAAACCATTTCAGTGTGTGTTCTTGGTCTTGCAGGAAAAGAGCAGGCAGGGAATATGAAAGCCTTCATCAGACAGAAGTCCAGTCACTGCTGGACAGATCCTGACCCAGAACTACGTGCTATTTTCAGTGGCAGGGATTTGGGTAGCAGGCCAAGAGATGGGACTTAATCCCTTTGGCTTGACTTCAGTGCACATGCAGCTGGCAGCAGTGGTTGGTTACAGAGTCTGGGGAGGATGTTTTGGTTTTATGGGAGATAGGGAGGAGCCTGAGCAACCTTCCCAGCCATTCTGTCTGCTGAGCAGTCTTGCTCTGCTGTCTCTCTGTGGTCCCATGTTCTGCCTCACCTTGTCCAGTTCAATCCTTGCCATCCCCCCTGGCAGGTCAGGCAGGTGCAGGTGTCTTTTGTCCTGGCAGCCCTTCACACCCCACACTACTCAATAGTGCTCAGAGACCAGAGAGAGCCTCTTGTCTCTGCTCATTCCTTCTGCTCTGCAAAACCCCCTCTCACCTGCACTCCTCCCCAGTGCTGCTGCCTGTCTTACTGCTTCCCATTGCTCTCACTTCCCAGGGAAGAATGTAGAACCATTTCTGTCTGCCTCAGGATAGGCTTCCACATGGGGAAGAGCCTTACCCTTCCCATTCTTCCTTCCCAACTCACAACTACTGGATCTCCATCACCAGATTTGTCACCAGATTTCCTGGGGTGAAGCCTTTCATTCCTTGCCTCTTGATGTGGCACTGAGGGACATGGCCTAGTGCTGGGCTTGTCAGTGTTGTGTTTATGGTTGAACTCAATGATCTTAGGGAGGTCTTTTTCAGGCTAAATGATTCTGATTCCTTCTGGTGCCTCTAGCAAGGGGATCCCTATCATCATCCACAGACATTTTTTCTAACGTTGCCATTTCCTGGGGAAATAAGAGGAAGGTATTTTCTCTTTCTGCTTATTGTCAGTTCCTTAATTTACTCTAAATGCCCTTTGGGCGTTGTTGTAGCTAAGGACTTCTTTGTGGCAAGTTTCTCTTGTGGAAGAGGAGTGCAGGTAACATTGCTATCTGTGTATTTGAGGAGATGGGTTGATTTCTAGGAGAGGAGGAAAATTAAGTCTTCTGGTGGAAAATTCCAATGTGGCAGAAATTAAAAAAAAAATGGCATGGCCAAGAAAAGCCACACAAGTTGCCTCAACACACCAGGGAAGCTATGAAGATGGAAACCTTTCTTAAGACACCTCTGTTCCAGAGCTGAAACTAAAATACCCTGACAGCAGAAAACACTGTGTGGACTTTAAATAATAAAAGCAACCTGCCCCCTTCCAGGCTGCTCTCCCCTGCTCAGCACAGGAACTTCGTGCATGCCACCGGCTCCAAATGTCCCTGTACTTCTGATTTCACCTGACTGCCCCATTGAGCAGTGGGGATTCATCTCCTTGTGAATCACCATGAAGTCCTGCAGCAGTGTTCCACAGCAGAGTGAGTGCTGTGCTGCTTATTTGTGTGTAATAATGCATTTTATATCCACAAAGAGTTGCCTTCCATTGTGTATTTGTGGCAGTTTTTTAAACACCTTGCTTTCAGCAATGTAGAATATAAAGAGAGAGGACTGCAATTGTTTATGGCCTTTTGTGCCCAGAGCAGCTGAGACTTCCATATGACTGAGATGAGTTTGTTCATTGTGCTTTAATGGAATAATTCAGAATTTGTTGTTGGAATATTTTTTCTGCTGTTGTTAATCTGTTGCCCTTCATTGGCTTTGATTAATAAGAAACTATTCCAGGTAAATATGTAAATATGAATTTTATATTTTACAATTATGTGTGTGTATGTTTATATATTTTATTTATAAATAAGAGTATTTATAGTTAAGCAATGTAAAGCAATGGCATTGGTACAGCCATCACATAACAACATGAAATGAATTAGGCAGTGAGGCAGCTCTTCCAGTCTGGTGCACAAGTGGGCACACGTGGAACCAGCAGAGTCTGTGACTTTCACAGAGCCCTCTGGGTGGGACATTGCAGGAGTTCTTTTTCAGGACCTTAACCCTGGCATTTGCTGATACAAAGAGCAGTGTGGATCTCGTTGGTAATGGGCTTGAAAGCAACTGATGGGTGTGAAAATAGTGTCCTGGTGCCTGTCAGCCAACAGAGAGCCAGGCAGGCAGGGCAGGGCAGTCCTGAAGACCTGACTGGAGCCTTGCCATAAGGCATGGAAAGCAGATGTTCACTTTTTTAAGTTGTTTTCTGTCTCGAGCATGAAGCATCCTGGCATTTGGGGCAGAATTTAATGAGAGCCAAAGGCAACAGGAACACCCCAGTCCCCCATTCATTGCTCAGAGTGTGGCCAGGGGCTCCCACCAGGTGAAGAGGAGGGGGAAACCCCTCCCATGCAGAACACACCCTCACCCAGGCCAGCTCTGGTCTCCTCATTTCTCCTCCTACAAACAGACTCTTTAAGTTAAAGGTGGTGAAAGTGCATTCCCAGAACTCCAGCAGGCATTGTCTGGCTGCAGCTGAAGGTTTCCTGCCTGAACAAGAGCTCTGTCTCTCTGGGCTGGTGGGTTTGATGGCATTTAGAGCCTAAATTATGCATGATTGAAATGAAGTGTATTTTAGTAGCAGATAGCTGGAAAGCCTTGCAATGTACTCCTAATTCAGAGGCATTGCCTTGAGCTACTCTGAGGCCTTTTTTTTAAATTCAGACATTAGCACAAAGCACACCTCTGACTGCAGGCATTTAAAGATCAACAAGGGCCAAAAAAGCTTTTAAGATCCAATGAAACCAGAAAAACAACCACGTTGCCTTTCAGTGTCACGTTAGATTGCTTCTTAGGAGTGCAGCTATTTCAGGTACAGAGTGCTCAGAGATTTGGGTCTTGTTGTGTGGAGAGTGTTCCCCAGCAAACATCTGTTACTTTCACCTGCAAACCACAATGTGCTGTCAGGAGGCAGCGCTACAGCCGCAGAGACCCAGGGGGAGGAAGGAAATCTGGCTCAAAGGGATGAGCATGGTTTTCTGAAACATGGTATCAGAAAGAGCACTTAAAAGGAAAGAATGCTTTTAGAGCACACAAAGCGGGCAGGGCAGGTGCTTGTGAGCTTGGAATTGGCCCTGGGTTGCTGATGCTGTTTTCTTAGCAGCAGTATTTGGGTTCTGCTCAGAACTGAAACAAGAAGAGTTCCTCATTTTTTAGCAGCTGTAAAACGTTGTGCTTTTCTGTAAGGTAACAGGTAACCCCACTGTCATCTGCATCATCTAAAGCCTATACAGGTGATGTAGCTGCTGCTCTCCCTTTTGTGGTCACATCTTCATTTTTACTTTTCTGCTACTGAAGCTCAGGTGTACTCAGGACTGTGCTTGACCTGTAAACATCTTTATAATGTAAGGTTAATACTGTGCTATATATTACATATGCATGTGTTGTAAGCAGCAAAATAACTGTTCATTCTGAATGTAAAAGTAAGACAATTTTAGAGTAAATTTAGAGTAAACTATGTGGATTTACAGCTGGTAGGGAGCTGGTTTGTCAAGCTCCAGGTTATGTTCCCCACAGCAGCTCTTGAGGCAACTCCACTTTGACTTGTGAGGCTTTGCTTGGCCATGCCATCCCAGATGAAGCAATGAACTTCCAGCCATTCTTTTGGAAACATATTGGATACAATTTTCTCTTTTTTAAGTAAGTTAACTGCCTTTCACAGTAACACCTGAAAAACACCGAAGGGAAAAAAGAGAGTGCAGGAGCACAGGAAGCTGCTCAGCAGCAATGGTTGCGTTGTTTCTTTCAGCTTGGTAACAGCATCAGGCTCAGGAGGGAACTGCAAAGGGAAATGAGGAGCACTGCTGGACCACATGAAAAACAAAATATTGACTGAAAACAGAAGTATTTCTACGGTCTCTGGAAAGATCTTGGAGCACGTTTCCTTTGGAACCCAGAGTGCCTCATTCCCAGGCTGGTCCCAGAAGGACTGGAACAAATGATGATCTCTATTTTGGCTACTACCATGGGGGGTGCAAAGCATTTCAAAATCACACCTAATCTTCTGGCCTAAGAACACCTTTCACAGGGTGGAATTTCAACCATTTAATCACATAAGTAGACTTCTAATGGCTGCCTTTTTGTTCTTGCAGAGGATGACATGAATAATTACATCAGTAGATACTACAATGAGCCCAGCAGTGGTAAGTTTTGCTTGCTCTGTAAACCTGAGCTGCCTTTTTGCATTGCAGCAAACAGAACAGTGATGCAGATCTGTCCTGGAGAGGAAAGGAAACCCACTCTGGCATCTCTTGGTTTGCTCCATGGAAATCTGTACCAAAATAATACTGGTATTCCCAAAGGCTGAAGGGCCCCAAGTTCCTCTGTTGGAGGCACTCAGAACAGTTCAGAGATCTGGGAGAGGTTAATGCTCCTTAGTGAGGCTCCCAGTCTCTAAAGGTTGAAATGGGCCTGAGAGTGAACAGTGTGCACAAAATGACTGAAGGGAAGGGGGGGGTGAGCTCAGCCCAGCCCAGCCCCGTGCCCACCTTTCCTAGGGCTGGATAAAAACCCTCAGAGGCAGCAACATCTGTGGCCTGAACTCAGGGCTCCAGGGGGTGTCCCCTGAAGTGGCACCCGTGGAACAGCAGGATAAGTGAGGCTGGGAGGGTGGGTATAGAGATGGAATGTATGGTGTATATGTGACCCAGTATAGACAGCCTCAACATATACATGTGGGAATGTATAAAAAAGATGTCTGTGTCTGCAAACACACATAAAAATAATCCAGAGAAAATGCAGGTAGGTGTGTAGGTGTGTAGGAATGACAATTGATATGGTTATAGGGTAAATACAATGATTATTTTATCTGGAGGGCTTGGCTGTAAGCTCCATAGAGTCTATAGGGGTGTATGGTTGAGACACTGTGATCTATAGGTACAGGTGTGCAAGGGTACATGGAGGGACAGCCCTCATGGTTTAACACTGGGCCAACAATGAACTGAATGCTCTCTGTTCATCCCCTCCCTGAAATAAGGAACAGAGAGAGGCTGATGGGTTGGAAACTAAACTACACGGCTTTAATGAAACAGTAATAATAAAAAGGAAAAAATAATAAATATATACAAATTTACAGAAAAAAACTATACCACATTCCTCCACCCTCCCCTCCAGTAACTCTCACATCAGCTCCAGTTGGGAGCTGGAGGCAGGAACACCGGGATTCAGGCTGGGATGGATCAGGAGCACAGGCAGAGGAAGGGATGGAATCCTCCCAGGATGCTGAAGCAAACAGGGACAGGCAGAGGGCCAAGAGGAAAGGCTGAGTGAAGAAGGCAGAGGAAGGGGCTTGACCCTTGTGAATCCCTCACATTTATAGCAGGTGTGATGCATATGGGATGGAGCACTCTGGTTGGTCACTGAGCTTCTCTGCTTCTCCCCTAAGGAGGAGCCCAAAGGGGGCTGCAGCTGTGACCTCTGCTTTTCTCTCTCTGGAGCACAAGCTGCTCCTCAGAACCCAGCAGGGGCCTTGGACCCACAGCCCAGGTTCTGGCCAGACCCATAACCCCTGGGTTTGTCAGTCCCAGGAAGAGGCACTGAGGGAGAAGCTTGCTGTGAATCTCAGCCCTGCAGCTGCTCAGCTGAGACTGAGCTGAAACTGAAATTACAGTAAAGTGGAATCCATTCTGTCCTGGCTCAGGCCAGGGCCCTCTGGGAGCTGCTGCAGGGGCAGTGGGGCTGCAGCTATGGGGGGGCCTTTAGGTTCTACAGAGGCCACAGGGGCAGCATGGAGGGACGGAGGGGCTACAGGGATGGGGGGAGGGGTCCTGGGAGGTACTGAGGCTGGGCCTGGGCAGGGCAGGGATTTAGGATGGATGAAGTTGGTTCGATAATTTGGTAATTGATTGACAGTCCTGGTTTTGATCGAGGATTTGGCAATCAACTGCAAATCCTGTTTTTTGATGGATGATTGGGCAATCAATTGGAAACCCTTGAAAGTTTGATAACTCAGCAATCGATTGGGAATCCTATTTTGAGCAATAGTTTGATGATCAATTTTTTTTATTATCAGCCTGTGATGATTTGGCAATCAACTGTAAAGCCTGGTTTTCTGATCAACGATTCGGCAATTGATTGAGAATCCTATCTGAGCACCCACTCAGTGATCAATTGAAGTTCCTTGAAAGTTTGACAATTCTGAGATCGATTGAGAATCCTGTCGAGAGAATGTTTGATTCAGCAATCACTTGAGAAGCCCTGAAAGCTCGATAGCTTCTCCATTGCTTGAGAACTGTTGAAAGGTCGATAAACCCGTGATCCATTGAGAATCCTGTTTTGATCGATAACCTGGTGATCGATTGAGAGTCCTGAAGAGTTTGAGGTTTTGACGATCAATTACTAGTCCTGTTTAGATCGATAATCTGGCAATCGATTAAAAATCCTGTTTCGATCGACAAACCGGCAATCAATTAATGAGCCTGTTTCAATCGATAAACCGGTAGTTGATTTATAATCCTGTTTCAAGCGACAATCCGGCAATGAAACAGGATTATCAATTGATTACCAGATCGTCGATCAAAACAGGCTTATTAATCGATTATCGCTTGGAACAGGGTTATCAATCAATTGCCAGATTATTGATCTAAACAGGATCATCAATCAACTACCGGTTTATCGAGCTGAACAGGATTTTTAATCCTGCTAATAATTTAATAATAAAAATTTAATCCTGATAAAAATTGCCAGATTATCAATTGAAACAGGATTATCAATCGATTGCCCAATCATTGATCAAAACAGGATTATTAATCGATTGCCAGATTATCGATTGGAACAGAACTAGAAGTTGATCGTCAAATCATCAAACTCCAGGATTCTCAATCGATCGCCGGGTTATCAATCAGAACAGGCTTCTCAATGGATCACAGATTTATCAAACTTTCAATGGTTCTCAAGCAATGGATAAGCTATCGAGCTTTCAGGGCTTCTCAATAAATTGCCGGATCAAACATTCCCCTCAAGACAGGATTCTCAATCAATCACAGAATTGTCAAACTTTCAAGGAACATCAATTGATCACTGAGTCAGTGCTCAGATAGGATCCTCTATCAATTGCCAAATCGTTGATTTAAAAAAAACCAACCAAACAAACAATAACTGAACAGACCTGCCCACAAACCAGGATTTCCACACGATCACCAAACCATTTGACTTTCCAGGGATGTCCCTTGATCAATGACACTGCCAGACTTTCAGGGTATCTAAATCAAGTGCCAAATCATCGAACTTTGCAGTAACCCTAATCAAGTGGTGAATGATCAGACTTTCCCTTTTTTGTTTTTACTGGTGTGAGCAGCAGTGGCTGGAGGGGGGAGGGGCTGGGGGTGCCCAGGGCTGTCTCATGTGGGGTAGAGGGGGGGACAGGGCCTGGTGCTCTCGCAGTCCCTGGGGACACGGGGGGGTTTGGGGAGGTTCTGTCAGCTCTGGAGGCTGTGGGTGTGCAGGCTCCCTGATCCATGGGGTCGATGTGTGTGGGGGTGGGAGTGCTCTCCTCTCCCTGCTGTATTTCTGGTATTTCCCTCTCTCCTGACCCCTCTCCCTGTCCCCCTCTCTCTGCCCTGCAGACTCTGGTGTCCCCGAGCCAGCCCCCTGCGTGGTCACTGCTGCAACCGTCGACATCCATCGCTCCAACCTCTCTTCTGACCTCCTCACCCTGGAGCTCCCTCTGCAGCCGGGCACCGCTGCCCCCTCAGGCCCTGCCTCTCTCTCCACCCTCAGCTCGGGCCCCCAGCCCTGCAGCTGGACCCCGGCCTCCTCCCCAGACTGCAGCACAACCTGTGAGGACACCCTGGAGCTTGGCACCGACCCTCACACAGACCTCGTGCCCGCGGGGCAGGAGCTGCTGGGGTCTGTGTCAGAAGGGGCCTGCGTAGCACAGAAGGGTCTGGATCCTGCCACCCCGAAGCTGCCCAGCCCATCAGGCCCCCTGGTAGCCAGCCCTGGCCTGGACCACCCGCTCAGCACCTACACTGGTGGCAGGCAGGGCAGCCTCGACATCTTCCAGCTCGGCGACTGCCCGCAGGGTGCCCCCCCCATTGATGACAAGTGTGGGGTGGTGGGGCCCCCAGAGCCACGACTCAGCAGAGTCCCTGAGCCATAGGGACAACGTGGGGGACACGTGCACCCTGCCAGGGTACAAGGCAGCCCTGGGCAAGGCGGCAGAGCTGGAGGGGACCTGTGGCAGCTCCTGCAATGGCCACCAGCAAGGAACCCGGCCCGCATCGCCTCTCCACACAGTGCACAAACCTCTGGCTCTGGGCCAGCCGGGACTCAGCAGCTCCTCTGGGGCACAAAGAACCTTCCAACAGCCTCCTGCCCCGCAGTGCCTGCAGGGACAGACCGGGGACCTGTCCTGCCACCAGTCTGGGGACAAAGCCACAGTGCCCAGGGGTACAACAGAGCTGCTGGACAGCTTGGGCCCAGCCTAAACCCTAACCCAGGGGTTGAGCAGAGCTGGAGGGGATCCGGGGATGGGAATAAATACTGGCAAATACCCGCTGCCTCCTGCCTTGTCACCCCCCTTCCCTGTCTTCTTCCTTCTACCCCCACTCTGTGTGCCATCCCATCACCCACCAAACACACCACCATAGTGACCCCACCTCTTTCCAGTACAATCCTTTATTGGCACTTATTCCACATCTGAGCTGCAGTGCAGGGTCCATGACTGTTGCTCACTTCTTCTTCAGGAGCTCCGTCATCTCCGGCACCGCCTGCAGACACCAGTGCCGGGGTCGGCCACGCTCTCCCCAACGCCCCCTGAGCCCCCCCCGATGGGGCTCCCCACCCTCCCGCCCAGCACAGAGCTCCAGGGGCCATGGGTCACCCCAGCTCACAGCACTCCCCATTTCTCTCCTCCTGAATAAAGCCTCTTAATTATTTAAGAGAGCTACATTTCCATTAGGTGGAAATAATGCATTCATACAACATTTATTAAGGAAATTGCCTACACGGTGTTTCGGCACAATGTGACTTTGTCTCTGGCTCACAAAAGGCCCCTGCTCACCCTGTGCTGGCAGGCACTGCTGCAGCAATGGCATGAAATGCTGGCACAGCTTCTGCCCACACCTCCCAGCAGAGCTGCAACCAACTTCTGGCTCCAAGCTCCGTGCTCCCAGAGAACCCCAAGTGCCTCATGGGCGTCACTAAGGCAGCAAACCCAGGCAAAAATAAGAACTCCTCCTGCCAATTTGGTACTTTCATACTTGATGAAGCTTAAAAACGCACATGAAGTACCTCTGGGCAGTTATTTCTCCAAATGGTTCATAGTCAGGAGACTGGAACAGAGGCTGTGACACTGCTCCCCCCCACGTGAGAGCTTCTACTCACAGGGACTGAATTTTCAGCATGAAAATAATGAAATCCTAAAGCACATCATTTAACTAAACACCCTCACACAGACATCTTTACCACCTACTAGCTAAGTTATCTCTGAAGCATCCCCCTGAAGATCTCTCCCACACATCTCCAGGTTTAACCTCACCTGAAATAAGTCTGCCACCAGCCCGTAGTCTGCCACCTGGAAAATTGGAGCTTCCGGATCCTTGTTAATAGCAACAATGGTCTGCAAGCAACAGTAAAGCACCGTGTGAGCAGATTATATACATAGATACACAGAGTAAAATACAGATCAGTCTCTGGGGCCGGATTACAATGACAGGCTTTGTCTAGGAACATGGGCTATGCTCTCTCCACACCCCTAAAAGCACAAGATCATGGCATTTAACATTTTTCCTTTCTTCCTGAAAAACAAACACACACCCCAGCGGCCCAAAAATCTCCATTCCCATACACTGGGGCTACCCCTCTCCTGCTGAAAAAAGTCTAGAATAAACATTATTACAAAACATTACCTTCAAGAGGTAAGCCACACTGTTATAGAAACATCTCAGAAGGAGCATGTAAAACAAGCACTATAAATGCCTAAAACCTCTGGACTTACTCTGGGACATCATCTAAATTATCACACAGTAGAAAAAAAACCCCAGTGCCCCTGTTCCAGAGAAATGCCTGTCTTGGTTTACACTCTGCTTGGCTTAAACTCTGGCAAAACACATGTGGGTGTCCACACAAACACCTAGAGAAGGATGGAGAGTGCTCTGTGCTCAGTGGGGCCAGGGGAACATGAGGGCTCACAAGGGGAGCCTTGTACTACACAAGGGTCTAAGCCCCAGTGCTCTGGTGCTTGTGCAGCCACCTCAATGCTGCTCCCAGGGGCAGCTCTGACCCCACACTCATTCCACACCCTTCCCTGTCATTCCCAGGGAGCCTTGGCTCACCTGGGTTTTATTCCCTCATGCAATGTCCTCATCATACAAAACCAGTGACTCAGTAGCATAAACCTTTTGGCAGTAAATCCAAGTTTGCAAATCCTTGTGTTGTATTTTTAGGACCACATCAGCTGCAGGGGAAGGAAGCACCTACAGCAGAGCACTGCTACTGCCACCTTCTCAGCAGCTCCAAAGCAAAGACCTCCAAGTATTCCAGAAATACTTCCCCTAAAGTATTTTCCAAAAGCTCCTCTTTGGTTTTACTTCAGTTACCCTGTTGGCAATGCCAACAATTCTGCAGCATGGAAAACAAAATCCAGGCTGCAGTACCTGAGGGCTGTGGGTTCTGTCCTTAACTCCAGGTGTTTGCAGAACTGTCTTAACCTTTAGTCTGGCAATCCAGTCCCTCCCTGGCTCCACTGGCTGAACTCACTTAGTAAGACCTGGTTCTCTACCTCATCCCTACATCAGACATTCCATGGTAAGAAGCAAAAACATCAACTTGCTTGCAACAGAACTTGGCCAGTTACATCTCTTCAGAAGAAAAGATACCAAACTACCTCATGGAGAACTTAAAAATAAAGAAAGAAAGCAACAACCATTCTCCAGGTCTCCTGAAAAGCTGCATTCTCTACCTTGCTGCAGCAGAACAAAAACTACAACTTTGCCCTTGCCAGAAAGCAACTTGACTACTTTGGAAAACAAATCCTGAAGTGTCCAAGCTCAGTTGTGAGCCTGACACTTCACAGTGCTGAGGGAAGATGGGGGATGCTCCAGAGTTCCCACAGCTGCATAATTCCTTATGTTTATAAAAACTGGATCTGTTTGGTAACTACCACACCTCTGTGCTATGGCTAAAAGGAAAGCAGAGCCCATTCCGAGCACCAGTAAAGCTGCATCTCACACCACACACATTTGCTTACACTAGAAAAGCAACACTACATGGGAGAAAGGAAATTGCTAAGTACACAGGGACACTTCATCTCTCCTTCTTTCCTATAAAAATACCCTCAAAATATAAAATGTGGCATCAGAAAAGACAAAAAGACAGAGGGTTTGCTGTTGCAGTAAAAGATAAGATTGCTACTCAATAAATATATCCAAAAAATTGTATCAAAGGAAATTCTTGCACTTTATTAGGTTCCCAGTACTATTGGCAATCTTGCCTGAGGGCAGGCAGGAGATAAACACAAACAGGGGCAAACCAAGTTTTAAGCAGCTTTAAATACTGATCTCATGTGCCCACTGTGCCCCTCCCCTAAAAGCACAGCTGGAGACTGAACACCTCAAAGACAATCTTAATGCCATGGCCCATCAGTTACCAGCCAAGTCCAGAAGGAGCTGAGGATGACCCTGGTGGTGCCACATGATGACTCCCACTGACTCTGCTCCCCTCTGACCATCCCTGCTCACTGTGCTGCAAGTACAGGAGCCTGCAGCAACACTGTCCCACTGAGAACACTGCTACAGGTACTGTTCTGCTATAATTCACACTTCTCAGGGGCAACCTCCATCCCAGCTCCTCATTCATCCTCAGTGTTCAATTTTCTGGGTTTTTTTCCTCCACTGTCTCACACAGCTCAAGTCCCTGATTGTAGAAAACAAAGGTCCTCAAAAGAGGGATGTATCCCAAATACAGCTCATGCAATCCCCATCCCACACCTTCCCCACCCCTATTTAAATATTACATGCAAAAAGAACTACACTGTAAGAAAACACAGATTATTGTACCCCTCTCCTGCTTGGGAAAGACAACCAGTCACAGACACTCACTCCTCCATCACTGGTTACACACAAGGATCTGCCTGCAAACCCTGGCAAAACTTTTCCTTGGTTTCAAAAACTATTAAAGGGTTTTGCTTCTGACAGAAAGCATAAGTTTGTGCCCTGGAAATAGAGCCAAATCATAGAGTTCCTTTTCTAAAAAGACCTGTGGGGAGGCCAGACAACCTACACCTCTTGATGTTTGGCACCTGGCAGTCCGATGCGCACATAATTTCTGCTCCTCCTTCCAAACACTGCCCTGTGAACCAAACTGCTGATTCCCATTTTGGATTATTTGCTTTGGCAATGAATGAGTTAAACCTTTTAAAGTTTTCCTGCCCTTTTATAACAGGTTTCCATTTGAATGGCTAAAGGCAGGAAAGTCAGAGACATCTCTTTATGGAATAATAACTTCATAATTCCAACTGCACATTGCTATGCATGAATTAATATGTCATACTCTGAAATAAATGCAAACAGAACCACTGTCAAGAATTCAGGCACGTGTGCTTTAGGTTTGGTTTTTTGTTTTGTTTTTTAAAGAAACAAAGTCAGTTAGCTGCTTCTACTTACCATGGTGGGTTGTAGTGCAATGGAGTCTCTCCTGTGTTAGATGTTTTGCCACAACATCTCTTTCTGGCAAGGCTTAGAGGGCCAGCATGTTTTAAAGAAGCAGACAAACTGGCAATTTTACTATTAAAAAAACTGGCAAGATGGCTAAAGTACTGATGTAAAAGCAAGCAAGTCAATTCGTTTCCTTCCTTGAAAATCCTTTCTACCACATCTGTCTTTATGTACCTTGCTGTCCTTCATCCCAGCCAAATGTTGGATTGCTCCAGATATTCCCACGGCAATATAAAGTTCCTAAAAGAAAACAAAAATGAGACATTTTTGGCACAGATGAAAACCTCCATAAGCTCTCACAAACTTTGCTCAAAATCAGATGCACGCAGTAGGTTTTACATTGGGTTTCAACATTAAAAGTTGCTATTAAAAGGCTCTTCCTTTCCCTGCTCTGGGATGCAATGCAACTGTAGCAGGAGTATCTCAAAGGAGCACCTGGCAGAAACAGATAAAAGAAAAAAAAAAAAAAAAAAAAAAAAAAAAAAAAAAAAAAAAAAAAAAAAAAGCAAGCTATCTAGATGAAGCATAAGATACTGTTCAGGTAGAGGACAGGGCAAACAGTATTACCTGTGACCCTGGAAACTCCCAGTGCAAATGTTAAAATAACATAACAAATGGATAACACAGGTGCCTAAGTAGAAAATCTAAGGGTTTTTTTTTTAATTTGAAGTCTCTAGGATCTTCTACATAAAACAGAACACACAAAGCTGAAATTAAGGTATTTAAACCTTTAAAAAGTTGTTTCCCATGTGTCAGGATGAACCATTTCAGATACTGAAGCAGGCTAGTGCACTACACACTTGTAGAGACAGCTTCTAATATTTATCCCAGCCCTCCACATTCGTAGGCTGTGAAGGTTTTCTTCCCCCACTCACCTCACACACAAGCAGAATTTCTCTTTTAAAAATACCAAGGTTAGTCCATATTTAAGAACATATAAATTTAACTCAAGTAATTACTCTGGGGGACAGGGAGGGTAAGAGGGTCCACAAACATCTTATCCCTGTGCAGCCCAAGGTGTGTATTACAGTTAAGTGGCTTTAAATGTGAAGGAGCACCCAGAACTGTGGAACAGCCCCAGACCTACAGAAGCAGCCAGTGAAGGTGCTCTGACAGGGACCTTGCTGACTGCTTTTTCCATACAGTTCTTTATAGCAACTACAGAAAAAATAAGACAATTGCACTCTGATGTTCCTCCAGCTCCAGAATTCACATGTTCCATCAGTTTTTAAGACTGGATGAATACAATTTATGAAGCTTCTCTACATAAGCTATCTCCTGTAAAAACTGAAAGAGAGGGAAAACAGGAGTCATCCTTTGCAACCAAAACACAACCTACGTATTTCCATAAAAACACAGCTGTTGAGGATGCTCAGAAATGTCTTCATTTGTGTGAATGGCTTCAGTAGTTTTTACCCAGTACTTCACTATTGGAGGTCAACTCCTTCTAACCACAGCTGCAACAAACACAATATGTACTCACAGTACAAAAGCAGTATTTTAATTATACCAAACAGAAGAACAGAGAATGCAGGAGAAATTACTCCAACATCACACAGTCCTTAGTACAAGCTCTTTTTAAGAACAGATTACTGTAATTTGATTTTTTTTTTTTTTTTTTTGACCAATTCATTAAGTGCCAGCCATCTAGACTGCCAGATACTCTTATCAGTCCATTTAACTCTGTGAAGTTGAGTCTTTGGAAAGAATCCAGATAGCCAGGAGCCAGATGCACATGTATATATTCTATTAAAGTATCTAGGAAAGACAAGGATGTTTCATTAAAAGAACATTTGTAACTCATCAGGCTTGTCTAAGAATACTTTATTATGCACTTAAGCCAGGCCCCTCTAGGTTATGTGTTTTTGGCTCTCTGCTGTACCAGCAAAGGTAGATCACCTCAGTCATGTTTTCATGCAAAGAACACACAGGACAATGCATCTCTTATCAAAAGCTCCATACTGTAAAATAGATTAGATTTAAACTAAGAGTTAAGCAGTCAATTCTACAGTTTAGCAGGAGGGAAGCAAAGGACCCACAAGTTCTGCACAGATAAGATTCAGCAGTGTTCTTTGCCCCCCAAGGAGAGAATTCAATTGGTCCCCTCGAGAGGTCATGAAAGACTCAGAAAATTCAGACCTCGGAGTTACTTTCAAGGCAATAACCTTGCCTGGATTTGTCCCTGAAATCATCAACTTCCATGATGACTCTTCCTGAGTCCTGTCCTGTCCTTTCTAATGTGTTTGCTTTCAAAGTCCCAAGTCAGGGTCGCAGCCTCAAGCACTATGAAGCATGGGAGGGAGGGAAACAGAGCAGATCAGTGCCACAGAGCAGTGTCCCTTATGGTGGCACTTGTGACACACCTGCCCAGACAGCAGAGAGCACACTGAGGTCTGTCAGATCTCTGATCTTCAGATCACCCACACAGGAGAGAGACCCCCACCCCAAGGCACAAAATGGCAGGAATCAGAGTCCAGACTGCACCTCCCAGGTGCCAACAAAGACAGCTTTATGCCTACTTCAAATTCCTGCTTTTTGGAGCCCCTGGAGGCTGCTCCTACTGCTGCCAGGTAGCAGAGCAACAAACTACAGCTACAGGCACTTCCAGCACAGCCCAGGACACAGAGGGCATTTCCCAAATCCCTGGTGCTTGGGCACAGGCAGGTGTTCCTGGAAGGACTGCTGCCAGCACAGTGCCACAGGAGAATGTCCTAACAAAGCAGTGTTCAGATGCTGCCCTACACTGTCCCATACAAGAGAAAGCCCCAAACTCAAGGGAAGTGAAAGTTCCAGTGGTATGAGGGCTTGGCACCAGATTAGACAATTGTCTTGCCTCACAGCAATTCCATTTCACACAGGAAATAATTACACAGCTATGCAACTAATCTTTATTTTTAACAAAGTGGATGGAGGACATCAGCAGAGAGGAAGGGACAGCAGAGCAGTGAGTGAGCAGTCAGAAAGAGCCCAGGGGAGGAAGAGGCAACACGAGAAGGGGAATGGAGCAAAAGCCTGAGAGCACACAGAGCAGAGGGCAGGGAGGCACAGTCAGGAAACACACTGAAAATGTGCTATTGCAGAAAGGGCCTGGTGTGTCAGTGACAGAACCATGTGAAAGCAGAAGCATCAGCACCCGACACACCCATCAGGCTTCTCACAAGGGTCAAAGCAGCAGCCTAAGCCCTTTCTGCCATCGAGACAGAACAAGGGCCAAGAGCAGTGTGTGTCCTGCCACGGGACAGCCCAGAGGCTCCAGAGGGAGCCAGGGCCCTGACAGAGACCTGAAAGTTTCTAAGTACAGATCTGCATCACAACCACCCTAAAAGGAAACAAACACACTAAGTCCCAAATGTATCCTATTCAAAGGCAAGATTCCAAATCAAGAATCCAACTCCTCACAAACTATTTGAAGTGCTCATCTGGTATTGTTTTTTCCACTTTTTTCCACAAACATGACCATGGTATGTCTTGTGTAAAGTCATTATATGCCAATCACTAAAATGAAAAAAATCCTCCTTTAGCCATCCCCTAAACTCTTCTTTCTCCTTTACCTGTACTCAACTTACATATCAGCATCTAGAGCAAGCCCAGACTTCACATGCACAGATCTGTACAACTGGCTCCAGACTTCACACAGCCAGGTACATGCTGTGTGGATAAATGTCACCAGTGTCCTGTGTAGATGACTGTAACTGCCAACATACCAACACCATTATTTTCCTGTGCATACCATTCTCCCAATTATTTATACAGAATTTGTGGCATACAGTATCACTTAATTTTTGCTTCTAGTAATATTTTAAAATACCTTAGTCTGCCTTGAGGCAATTAAGGTCCATTTGTCTAAGAAAACCAGAAGAGTGGGCTTTCA
This sequence comes from Heliangelus exortis, assembly GCF_036169615.1. Lineage (NCBI taxonomy): Eukaryota > Metazoa > Chordata > Aves > Apodiformes > Trochilidae > Heliangelus > Heliangelus exortis. The sequence continues at coordinate 12,403,664 of NC_092432.1, read as the reverse complement.
ACTTACTCTGACTTAGAATGCTGCTGTAAGAGACAACTGTGCATCTTCCACAGGGGCAACACAAGATGAGGTAGTTCCTTTGCAGGCATGCAATCAGCTGCTATTGATTTCTGTGCCAGCCTTTGAATTACACTGAAAACCTTCAGTGTATGTTGATTTATCACCCTACCAGCAGCATGCTTTTAAAGACACAGCTTAATGACCCCCCCTTGGCCTATTTATGCCTTTTAAAGTCAGCTCAGATATTTTATTTTCTTTCCAAGAGTGAACGGACAATGAACATTGAAAGAAATCTCCATAATGAAAAGTGCTTCATACAAGAGATTCCTTCTGATTACAAGCTCTCAACTCAACCAAATATTTTCTGGCTTGACAGAAGTTCCCATGTATTGCACTGGATATCAGACAATTACCCAGTGTGTAGCACTCTGATGAAGCTGCATATGTTCCACTCAAGAAGGACAAGTGCTAAACTATACTCCAACTACAGTTTTTTGTTCACTTTAAGAGCCTTTGATCAGCCAAGCTATGTAATTATTCTTAAGCATGGTTAGGGTGTCTGCTGGAGTGCAGGGTACAGCAATTTTTTTTTTCCTCTCTCTCTAGGGAAAAACACATCAATTGCTTTCAGCTAAATGCACTCACATATGAATATTTTAGTACAATTTAATGTTTCTGCACCAACCCCAAAGGAGCAGAGCATCAATTTGTGAACATAGTTTTCCTGGAGTTAAAAGCTACTCTGGATAATGCAGGATGAAAGGGGTTGTCAATCCTTTGCTTTTGAGCAAGTCAGAGAAAGGTAGCCTGTAAATTCAGTCCCAGCTGCATACACCCAGCTCTCTAAAGTTTGCCACTATAAAGCTACTTTTCAACAACAGCGAATTATCAGGAGATATTCCAAAAAACATTTCCCAAGCATGGTGAGTTCTCCCAGTGCTGTTTCCATCTGCTGGCTACCTAAGAGCCTCAGCCATTTATACAATGCAAGTGCACCTGCCAGTCTGTAAATAAAACCCACAAACATCCTGTTCCAATAACCCCTTCCAGCAGAGAGGATAGATGGAGAAATTAAGCAACATACCATGTGTTTGAGTACAGAAACTTCAGTAGCTCAATATTTCAACACATCACAGTATTTGTACAAACCAGGAGGTAACAAAGATCTTACTGTTAAGCAAGGAGTAGAACACTTTTAAAGCAAGTACCAACCAAGGTGGCAAGAGTGATGCTTCTCAGGAAGCTAAAGGGATTAATTAGTTCATTTTGTTGGTAGTAATTTAGGTAAGAGCTTAAGAACAAAAAAGAACATAAATACTGCAATAAAATACACCTTGTTTTGCTTTCCTTACACTTTCCCAGAGAGCAAAGGGAAACAAGGTAACAGACAGGCCAACCTGAGCCAGCAAAGGGTGCCCAGGAAAGTGACAGGAAGCATCACTGAGGAAGAGTTAGCATCCACTTATTATGCAGAAAAACTGTGTCACTTAAGCACTGTAGAGAGAACAAAACCAGGCTAGGTCAAATATCTGATTTCTTTGCCACTGGATACAAAGAAATACCAAATACAGGAATAATGTTAATTATGTGATGCTGTATTTTTCCCTTCCTGATACTCCAAAAGAAGGGTGACTACTGCTAAGAGCTACAAAGCCACTCACTGCAGTGAGAAGGACTGCATATTAAATACAAGCTCAGAAAGCATCCTATCCTCTTGCAGAAGAACTGGAGCAACAGAAATTTCACTGCTTTGTAGGAGACCATTCTGTGCCTCTGCCAGGAAATATTTCCTTGTTATTCAGCTCTCCTTTTCCCACTTCTCACTTCATTCAGCTCCTGCATTTTCTACCTAATATAACACCTCAAGTTCTTCCACAGCTTCAGTGCCTTTCAGCTGAGCCAACATCTCACTCCTCAGCACCCCAACTGAAGTTTCATCTCTTGAACACACTTCTTTTTCCCTCACTCTTACTGTCAATTCCTGACAGCTGTAAATCTCCTGAAGCTCTTGCAGTCTATCCGAAAGAGAGACCATCCAAGAGACCCTCCAGTACAAAGCTGAAGCTTAAACACTGAAGCTAAGCAGGTCAGCACATTTACTCCTGACACTCCTATCAGAACTGAATCCCCATTTGCTTTCCCCACCTGAGGCTTCTCAGAACAGGCAATTTCCACACACATGAGCCTTCTGGGCAATCATATCACATTTGTAGCACAATCTTCTAATCCAGGACCAGTTCTTACTGCATCACATCTTCCCTAATTTTTCCAGCTTCCCAGCTACTTTTCATGTAGTCTGTCAGAACAGTCCTGCCTGGCTGCACTTTCCCTCCCACATGGACCCTCTGTACTGTCCCCTTCTCAAGAAAACCTCTCAGTCAAGTCTGAGCCCAGGAAGGGGAGACCTTCAGTATTGCCACCAGATTACTTCAGATACCCCCCCAACAGCAAACCCCCAATGGACACCTTCAGGATTACAATGGTGAAATACTGCTCTGGTAACACCTGCCCTAGTGCCAGCTAGGAAAAATCCCAAAAGAGAGCTAAGGCAGTTCTAGACCTGAGTCCTGAAAGCACACAGGCTTCAACAGAAGAAAAATGCATTTCAGAAAGAGCATTTAAAGTGAACTTTCAGAAAGTGAACATTTAAACTGTGAAGAGATTAAACTTCTGGGGAAAAGAAGTTGAGAGGAAGATAATCCCATTACAACCCAGTTGTCCTTCAAAAGCTAAAGGGAAAATAGAATTCTAAGAGGACAACAAGGGAAAACTAAGAAGCCCATGGAAACAACTTGGGTGTCCAAACAGGGGTGCCTAGTGGCATTACAGACAGAGCAGTGTTTGACACCTCAATCAGAGATGCTGCTCCATGGGGAAGTCTCCAGATCCCAGGCAGTCACTACCAGCCCTATGCAGGTACTTGTCACACCCCAGATACCAGAATGGCATTAGACACCTTTTTGGGGGCATCTAGTGACCCCCTGCATGCCCCTCCTCACAAATCCATACTGAGGAGGTCACAGTTCAGAAGCTAAAAGAAGCTCCTTAAGGCTCAAAGACCTTGGCTTTGCTTTTCTCATAACTCTTTTTTGCTTGTTTGTTTAAATATCAGACAAATAACACAAGTTCATGAGAAAGATTACATACCTTGTATGTTGGAAATGTTAATTATACCTAGTGTAATGAAAGCTAATACTGAACTAATAAATGACGCATGCATGTTCCATTTATAAATAAATATTAAATACCTGAAAAAAACAGTACCTTCTTTCTTCTCCTCCCCCCTTTTGTTCTTGTTGGAGTTTCTGTTTTGTTTTGGTTGGTTGGTTTTGTTTTCTTGGGGTTTTTTTGTAAAAATTATAGAACTGGGGAGATTTGTACTGTGAAAATAACACCCCTGAGTATTTTTGAGTATTTTGAAATTTCCCACCTAAAAACAGCAGTTACTCAAGGGTAGCACTGGGGGGCTTCTAGTATTTACTATTTTCTAACTGGATCTAATACTTAACAATAGTCACTGCTGGGAAGGATATTTTATGCAAGACCAACTGATCTGAACATTCTTAGAAAGGGTTTTTTCTTAAACAGACACTATACACATTACTTAACCTAAGGACTGAATTTGACTTTTCTGCAGAACACATGCATGTAAGAAATAATGGAAAACAACTGTCTTCTAATTTAAATAAATACACTCCTAAAATGGCTGTCACTGATTAAAGACATTGAATATATGATATTACATTTTTAATTAGGAAGACAACATTTTACATTTTAATACATCCACTTATGCCTAAAAATTTCCTTCCTTACATCTCAAATAATACAGATCAGCCTTCTCTTTCAAAGACAGAATGTTCCAACAGGAGTTGCAATCACCTGGAACCAACAAGGGAAAAAAGCCCAACTTGATTCAGATGTATAGAAAAGAAAAATTCAGTCAAATATTAGAAAAATGCATAAATGACCACATGAGCAAAAGCTCAAAGTTGAGTGATCTGATGCTATTCTGGAAGTGTAGATGTACTGTATAAAACTAATTTTTTAGCAGAAAGAAGGTGCCATTTGTATGCCTCTAATAACTGCATTATTTCATTACATAAGCAAAATGAACTACAGCTGTTTCTTGACTGGCAGTTTGTTCACATATTAATACATCAGCATTTCAGGGGAGCTGCTGTGGCCACAGGGTTCTCATGTCCTGCAATGCTCTGTCTGGGCTACACTAAAAAACTGAGGCTGGTCACAGAATGACCAAGGACCAAAATGATGCCTCCTTCACCAAATCCACAACCAAAGGCACAAGGGAAGAAATAAGCAGATTTTGTATCTTATTACCTCCTTACCCAGTGATCACCACAGAAACACACCCCAGCAGTCACACACAAAAAGCAGCAGAAGCACTCTCCTTCTTCCTGAGCCTATCACTAACTCTTCTCCCTCTCTGGTTTCACCACTGACCCAGTTCCAGAGTCCTTTAGAAACAAAGCATTCCCATCCTCCATGGAGGCCAGGCAAGAGACTATAAATAGCAGAGTAAGAGCTAAGAACGCATGCTGAGATACTTTCCCAGCAGAAACTAACAGCTGCACAGGAGAGCAAGTGTGTCTCCAACTCCAGCAGCTTCTGGTGTCCAAGATTCTTCCCCTTTCAGCCCACATGTCCTGGAGGGCAATGTAGCTTGTGTTGAACACAAAAACCAGACCTCAGGTCTCAGCTGATAAATCTAAGCAAGTATGAAGCTGCTTTGCAATTTTCCACATAAAGCAATGTGAGGTATCCCTGAACTAGTGATACCAAGCACACCTTGATGGAAAAGAAACCAGCACCTTCTAGAGGACTGGTAAAACTGCCAGCACAATCTTGATCAGATCAAGAAAGTGCTGCTCCTGCTTTAAGTAGCCTCTGTCTTACACTGCACAGAATTATTTTCTAGCTAAAGTACCTAAGGGACAGTAAAGTAGAATTAGGAATGTAAAGTTAAGAATTTGCAGCTTTAAACTGGACACATTGGAAAATTAGTTCCTCTAGTCAGCAACTCTGAGAACTTAGTATCAGTTCAACTTGCACTTTCAATACAACTAAGATAAAATATTTTCTGTACTTCTAAGACACTGTAAGCTATCCTCACATGTATTTTGAAATCCAGAAGTATTTGAACAATCTGAAAGAAGGAATTTCAGTGCTCTGCATAACTCACTTCTTAATAAGTATCTGTTAAGAGGGGAGATGAGAGAGAAATGCATCAGCCTGCTGACAAGAAGACAGAGCACCATGCAATTGTGCCTGTTGGGATCATTTATTGACACAGTAGTTAAACATTCATTTGTCAGTCCTGGCTATTGGCTATTTTAACAATCCTCTAGAAGACAGTGATGTGATCCTATGATGTGGTTGGATGTTCTCAGGACTTCCACACCTTGCTATGAGCCATCTGTGGCAAGTTACAGCACTATGTCTTCATCAAAATCTAGACTGTCTTGTTAGAAAGAATGTTCATTGCTGATCCTTGAGACACACAAACCATAGCAGAGCTGTCTACAAATGAGCATTTTCCACTCCTTAATGGATATCTGGGTAGTAAGGAACTAAGACTGGTTGGTCTCACCTCATGCCCTTTCAAAACAAGCAGCTGAACCACACCCAGTTATTCCCTGGTTTTCAAAGGTTTGTGTAGAGGACACTCAACTCCAGACTGCCTCCGTAAGACAACCAACTCTACCTCTTTTGGAACCTAAAATTTCTATTTATCTTGCAGCTGCACTTACTGAACCTATAGCTGGCAATACACTGGCACGTGCTCTGTGATCAAAAGTAAGTGCATTATAGTTAAATACAAATGTGCCCTTAGCAAAGAGGAAGCATTAACTCTGGGGGCTACAGCTGTCCTGCACTACATCCAAAAAACGAGCATAATCTGCAAAGCCTCAGCATTTCCTTGCATAGCAAAGGTTAATACCACTGCTATTGAGATTTGGGAAGGACACAAAATGCAACCAGATGGACCTTAAGTCTTATAAATATGTCTGTTTTCAAGAAGCTGGTTCTGGTTGCAGCTGGTTGTCACATAGATTTACAGGCTAACCATATTCTCTGTCACAATTCCCTACTCCTGGAACAGGCCAGCACACATTCCACCTTGCACTGAGATTAGCTACACTTGTACCTTCTTATTTACAAATGCTCAAGTTTGCTTTATGTTTCTACCTCATTGCCCCAGGTCACAAGGAACAATGAAATTCCTATCAGACGAAATTTCCTATCAGAAATTCCTATTCTCTACATGACAAAAAGGCCCCTCCCAGATCCCAAAAGACACATGGATACCCTGTGGTATCAGGATGCACAGCAGGACAGACATGCAGCAGGTTATTTCCCAACATTAACCTGCTCATCAGAGTATGCCCTTCTTAGTATTTCACTTTATAGCAGCCAATCTTTATGCTTTTTCTCTTCAGTTTCTTGCACTTCCATCTATTTCAAAAATTTGCTGAAAATGTAATGCACTAATCCAGTTAGTTAGCAAAAGCTTACAAAAAATTAATCACCTGTAAAAACAAAGAAAAAAGAAAAAAAAACCAAAGGAAAAAAACCAAAGGAAAAAAACCAAAGGAAAAAAACCAAAGGAAAAAAACCAAAGGAAAAAAACAAAAAAAAGATACAAAACCACTGAAACAGACTTCCCAGAGATCAAGCCACACATCAATATAATTTCAAGTTTATTCTGCAGTGACATGAAAGGCCTATCAGTGATGCTTTTCAGATCAGATTCACCACAGGCAACCGTGCAAAAATCCAGTCTGCAAAAACTCCAACAGAACTCTGGGTAGAACACTTCCAGTGGACCCAAAGCAGAGATGCACACCCCATTTCCCTGCAAATGCTTGGTCAAGTGGCAGTTTCACAAGGGGCATATTATGATGTGTGTGCTAGGCTGAGAAATGAGCTAAATCTTAAGACTAAGTGTTTGCTTTAAGGGAAAATGCACCACAAAAACATGAAATCTTTTCTGGATGACAGTCCCATACTTACTGGTGCCACTATTTTGCCCGTCTGTCCAACTTGCAAGTCGTTGGGGACAAAGCCAGCATCAACAGCTGCACGGGAAGCTCCAACTGGTTGAAAGAAAATGTTTCCAGTGTTTTCTTTTAAAATATTAGCGAGGCAAATTTATTTCCCCATAAAAGTCCATGGATTTTACTGAAGAGTCCCACACTTAAGGGCACGCATGTAGACGTGTCCCTCCTAAGAGCTCTAATGGTAATCCCTCTCTATTCCACTGGCTGAAACTTCCAAATAACTAAGTGCTAATGCATTTTATAAGCAGCAGGAAATCCTCCCTCCCAGCACCAAAGGGCCATATATTTAAAACCAAGGACGCCAGCCTGACGTATTTCCATTATTTTCTCTTGTTACTCTGTCAAAAGAGGATTTTCCCATAAATGCCTTCCCATAATGTTCCTCCAAGTTTTAAGAGAACACATGTGCCATCCTCTATCACTGTGGAGCTCAAAAGTCAGACAAAGAAAAATATCCAAGTGTATGTGAAAATGCCCCATGGACATTTAGTTAGTGAAGGCACTAATATAAAAACAAAGCTATTTGTGTAAAACTAAGTTTATTAATACATGTGAAATCTCAAGCTAACCTAGTTAAAGTGTTAGTACAAACAGTTCCTCCTCCTCCTCCCCCTACCTTTACTTAAAATTATTTCACTGACATCCTACACATGGTCAATTTTCTCCTATTAATATGAAAGCATAGCAAAAAGACAAGATGACAAGAACTAGGAAAGGGGTTCTGTAAAGGAGTAGTACATAAGGATGCAGGAAGAAAATATCAGCTCTTCATAGTAAGCCTAAACTATTTTTTAATTTACACAACTTCTCTTTTTGTCTGTGAGCTCTTATTCATGAGATTTGTGGAGGACGGGGAGTTTTACAGTTTCACATTTTGCTTCATATAAGGGCATTTAAATGCACTGTCGACAACAAGGACAAGACAAAGCTTCACCTATGACTAAGCCAGCAGCATTTCAAGATTTTATTTGATGGACACCAAAGTGAGACTTTAAAACAGTGCTCACCTTAATGTGACTTTTTAAATATGGTAACAGGGTTAAAATAAAGGAGGAAAACAAGTTTACCTGCAGCATGCAATTGATCTGCAAGATCGTACAGCAGCTTAAAATTCTCACCACTCTTCAAGCCTCTCCCTTAAAAGTTAGGAATTAAAAAAGAAAGAAGAACATATCAAGCTGGATGATTTTTTTATTGACTACATAAACTTCGTTTCACATTTGCAAAAGCACAAATACAGAGTTGTATTTGTACCCCAATAAGGTATTTTTGGCTTTATTACTAAACAATATTTACTCTCTGGAGACTGGGGTTTTGTCTGTGTGAGTAGTATTATTATTTCAGATGTACAAACCAACACCACTTCCTGCCTAGATACTACCATATCATTCTCTGAAATCAGGAACACTTTTTTTTAACTAATTATAGAATGGTTCTTGGGATTGTTCAAGGCCAGGCAGGGTGGGGCTTTGAGCCACCTGGTGTAGCAGAAGGTGCCCGTGCTCATGGCAGGAGGGGTTGGAACCAGATGATCTTTAGGATCCCTTTCAACCTAAGCCATTCCATGTAAACTAGACAGAGCAGTGTTGGTCTATGAACTAATAATTTTTAATTTGTGCTCCCTCTGCTGGCTTTAGGTACAAAACGCTGTAGTGGGATAACTAAGGATTTTTAAACCATAGGCTCACAGTAAAAAACAATTCATCACTTTTTCCTCAAAGAGCAGAATAAAAAAATAATTATTTTTCAAGTCAATTCATAACTACATTTTGAATTCCCATAATTGTTGGCAGTAATTTTAAGCAGGACACATTATTGCTATAATTTTAAAGGGACTCACCCAAACCAACAATGGTTTTTACAAAGCCTGCCAGCATATGTTAAACTCATGTTTTGCCTCTGCACAAAACATACATGCTGGGTCACTCCCACTGGTCTCTATGCCATATTTCAGAATTGCAGAATAATAATTTACTACCTTTTTTTTTTTTTTTTTTTTTTTTTTTTAGGATTATCACATTATAGTGTTCTGCTACAGCTATTTAATCAAGATTCACCAGTACTTAAATGCAACACTGTATCATTTCAGTATTCTCTACTTACCACCTGATACAACCACTTTTGCACTGGTGAGCTCTGGTCGATCACTTTTTGTCAGCTTCTGATCAATCCACTGAGACAGACCAACAGGTGGTGGGGGGGTTACTGCATTCATCACAGGAAGGAAAACATCCACAAGAAAAATGACAAAGAGTTTATTTGCAATCTTTTAAAGCTGAGCTTAAGCTTAATGCAAAAGTTCATCCCCTACCCAACTCCACCACAAGCTTTTAACTCCTCTCAGTAATTGCTCTGTGGCTCTGAGTCTCCAGGCTCTCTCCTTCATTGTGTTCATTGTGCAGAACAAGCTGCAGTGATGAGGGGCTGCTGTTCAGTAATACACTGATACAACTGCAGCACAAGCGTGGCTCTTACTGGAAAAGGCAATCAAGCCACTTAGGTAGTACAATGAAAGTACAAAATGCTAATCTTAAGTATCCAGTAGCATTTGTTTCCCAACATCCACAGACATTAGGAGACATGGGATGGTTCAGGTACTAAGCCACACAAAACAACTTGAGTCCTGGGACACACACTCAGTGAGTTACTAGCACTTGCCCTGCTGGATTTACAGCACAGGCATCAAAAGGCCCAGAGCAAAATTCATCAGGGTAATAAAACACTGAAAGAACAGGTTACCCAGAGTGGGGATTCAAAGAGCCTGACTGGGCACAGCCCTGGGCAACCTGCTTGAGCAGGGCAGTTGGACCAGATGATCTCAAGAGGTCCTTTCACACCTCAACTGCCCTGCAATTCTGTGTCTGGCAAAGCTATGTTGGCTTCACTAAAATAATAATTTAAACTGATCTAGTTAACAATGATATAACAGAATGATTTAATATTCTCAAACTAATTTAAACTGCTATGATGTTAGCTAGACACAGTATTGACCTACCTCAGCTGAAATAAAACCCATTAAACTAGGGCTGTGGAGAGCCAGCCACTTTTATTTTCACCCAGTCTTGCTTTGAAAACCAATCTGGCTTTTCAAACAGCTGCTACTTTTAGTAAGGAAGAATTTCAAGATTGTAGTGGCAGAGGTTTAAGCGGCAAGTGGAACTGGAACAGACAATGGCCACTTCTGCTCTAAGACAAAGCAGCAAGTGAGCAGATAATCCATATTTTCTCTTACCATGAAGCCAAGACTAGGAAAATCAGTTTGCTTTGATAAGTACTTCTGTGAGCTCACACAGTGAGCCAAAGTAACCCTATTACATGAATGACAAAGTAACTGAAAAAATACTCACGCTTTTCCAAACTGGCACTACCACCACTTGCTGGTGCAGCCTCAAAGGAAGTTCCCCGTACAGTAAATATTTTAACTGCTTCTTCACACTGCACAGTGCAAATAATATTTCCTGATAAAAAAAAAAAAAAAAAAAAAAGAAGAAAGAAAAAAGGGGATGGCATGTTTTTACTGAGGGTAGTATATCAGGCATTCCATGCTTTTTAAAAAAAATAAAACTAATAATAGAAACACACTAACAATTCTACTACGATATGCACCATCCAGAAAGTTACTTCCCAAAACTGCTGTTTTAGATGACCAAAACTTGAAACCTAGGCACTCAGACTACAAACATTTTAATTCACTCCTTAGCTTCATGTTTCTGAAGTAGAACAACAAACTGCCTTTTTTAACCGGTGCAGAGCATTCAAAATAACACTCAAGAATGAGCTCTTTAGTTTCAAAAGAGGAAAAAAACCTGTGAAACTGTAATTCTTAAACATAAACTGTGTCTATGATTCAAAGTAGATCTCCTATCCTGTTGCATGACTTCATCAGAACAGAAGACTAAGAGGTCTGCTTCAAGTACCTCTGGGATTATATTTCTTCCCAATAATATGCAATCTAAGGTATTTAATTCACCCTGGCAGCTGCAGGGAACAATAAAAGAGAAAAAAAATGCCAGCTATTCATTTAAAAAATCAACTTGAAACTGAATTACTGGGAAGCAACCTGGAAGTGCAACACAAGAACAACATTCTTGTCATGTAACTCGAAATGCAACACTGTGTTCCTGCATGTGGTAGGTACAATCTGGTACAGTAAAATGAAGCTAACAACCTCACATATAAATTAAAACAGAAGGAGAGACAAGCATTGGAGAAACAAGACTAAAAAAAAAGCAAACTAATCCAATTAAATATTATAATTAGTTCAATGCCTTCATAACTATGAAAAATAACCCTGTGTTATTTTAAATCAGAACTAATGCTGGTCATATTAAATAAAGCTGGACAATTAACTGAATATCTTACATTTTACAAAATTGGATCAGAAGTACATTAACAAAGAAATGAAGAATGCATAAAGGAGACTACCAGATTCTATTGGCTCAGCTGACAGACCTGGTTTCTGAGAGTGCCAAAGCTGTTGTGATACTTCCCCTCTCACGCACAGAGCTTCATGAACATTCCCAGGTTTCATTTTCATGAAACTCAGAAACTAAGAGTTGCTCAGATTGTGAAAGCAAAATGTTGTAACAAGAGGTTTATGTAGGAAGCCTATCAGTACTGGCATCACATACCTTTTGTGATTACTCACCTGCATAGATAGTTCTCACAAAAGTGTCTGGTGACTTGATCTCAATAATGTCAGACACAGGGGCAACATCAAGCTTGCCAGCCACTCTGGGAATAAGATTCTAGAAGTTAAAGATGAAAAATTTGCAAGATAAATGTTAAATGCACATGGGCAGTAAAAGAACGCCTGCTGTCCTGATTTTAACTTCATTTCTATGAAGTTAAACTTGCTGCCTGTTAGTAAAAAGGTACGTACAACTAAGATTATTTTTTAAGTGCTACTAATGAATAAAATGCCATTATTTAATAATGTTACAAGTTTTATAAGACTTCCAGTAACTAAACCCTTAATTCAATATCTTAAATTAGAAAGCTTATTTGCTTCATAGCTTAAAACTGAATATAGAGGAATTTAGTCAGAAATTTGACAATTATGGATTGCTGATGTCCTAGCACTTCCATTTGGGAAAAAAAAAAAAAAAAAAAAAAGCATTTTTGGACAATATTTACTGGAGATTATATTTACTGGAGATTATAGGAAACGAGCCCCTGCAGTGTCCCCAGATGTTAGAAAAACATTATTTTAAAAAACAATAATAAAATATATATCCTTCTGCTGTGAAATTGACTCTAGAAAGTTACCTAGCACCTTTAAATATGAGAAGGATAAAAAGGGCAAAACAAATTGTGACAGCAAGTGATTTGCTTGTTTTTTCTCTGTTTAACCCCACAGTCTGTTACAACACAAAGGGCCCAGTTCTCACAGTTTAATGTTTACTCACATTAAACACTCAAATATGGAAGCATAAGCTTTACAGCAAAAGCTATTAATTTTACTAAAACATAGCAGATCAAAATAAAAAGAAAAAATGAAGAGAAACCCCAAGACTTAAAGATATGTAAATGTTTTCCTTAGCAAAATTACAAGGATATGGACTGATACTGATTGGAAGTGAGAACAGTCAGATGAAGGGCTGATGCCATTATTCATCCCACAACAGCAGGAATTTTGAACCATCCTTTTTCTCTACTTCAGCTGCACCAAAATGTTGACCAGACTGTTAGTATTGAGGCTCTCAGCATAGTTAAAAACATGCCCCTTAAAAAACAAGTTTTGAAAAAAAAAATCTATTTTTATTTTAAAATATCTTGGCTATGATTCAGATTCTGGGTTATTTATATATATTTACAGATATATTTATATATTTATATTTATATATTTTTTCAATTTACATGACTTAAACCATAGATGCAATTCCCTTCTGCCAAAAAAAAAAAAAAAAATTGCTTCCAGTAGGTCTGGACACTCTCAACATTTTTCATTACAATTTACTGCACTTTTCATGACCATTTTCATAACGCTGTCAGATCACTGAACCTATTCTGTGTTACTGTGCATTTTGTCTTGTGTACACAGAACTAGCTGGTTACCATTAATTAATTAATTCTTTTTTCTACACTGTTCCTTTACCCAAGTCATTCCACAATAAAACTCAGATACGAACCAGTGTTTCTAAATAATGGCTTCTTAACCCAAATACCCTAACACTTTTTAAACCTCCAACTGTTCATGGTCGACGTCTCTCAGGCATTTGATTCACAGCCTTACACACAACAGTGTCTGTTTTTCTCCAAGAAACTTTCATTGCATCTACTTACCTTTCCAAAGGCAGATGCTCCAGCACAAATGTGGGTGTAATTGAATTTTTTATGAGTTTCCAAAATCAAGGGAGTCAGCTCCTCTGAGGATAAAAACATTGCATAAAATTTACAACCATCTTATTTCCAACTCCAAGTATAAATATTCTTTCTTTCGACAAGAGAGAAAAACAGCTCTCACCTGCTAGAAATCCCTTGTACACATCATGCTGAGCCACTAGAACTTTTGCAACACCTTGCACTTTGCTGACTTCTTGTGCTACCTAGGATTACAAATTAATTATTATTAGTTTTCATGACAAAGCACACAGAGTCCAACTAAACCTGAAGCCCTGTGGTGGCAGACACCATAAGCAATTAGCAGGAGACAGTCCCTGCTTCTGAGAGCTTACAGCCTATAGATCAGGAACACAAACATCCAGGTGCTTCAAAATCAGAGGCACAGCTGAAGGAAAAAAATGCAGCTCTTCTGACTCCCTGTGTAGTGCCTTAAGGGACCATGAAACTGAATTTTGTGAATCAAAGAAACTACAAAGCAGAGCAAACATGGGAAATTTTGCCTCCTGTATGCAGGGTGACACAGTCATCTCCTGATTTATTACAACTGCAGATAACAATCAGGATTATTGCTCAGTATTTCGAAAATGATCATCAAGAATCCAGTTCTACTTTCTTTTAAATTAGCCCCAATCCACAACATGAGCATCCAAAGCAAGCAAATGTACAGCAGTTATGATCTTTGTCTAAATTTTAGGAGCAATCCTTTGTTTGCAGCTGACCCTGCCTATTGCTGCAATGTATTATTTTCAATGCAGTGTTTATGCATTTTTTCTTTAAATTTGCAGAAGTTAAGTTTCAATGATAAAAGGATTGTTACAGATCAGAGAGAAGAGGACTGACAGCAGTGTCTGGAGACCACATGCACCATCCCACAGCTAGTGCAGTTTTACTGAGTTGGCTGAGTATCGGTTTACTCTCCAAAAATTAACAAGAGGAAATAAATAAAAATTCCATAACAGCTGCTACAGAATATCTGGTTTAATTAACTGGCTCTTTTCTCCTGTCAATACAGATTTTTAGTAAGAATCTTAAAAAAAGCTCCATTTTCTGCAAAGTACTTTTTCCTAGCATGATACACACTGCCAAACAGACACCATATACTTAATAGAAAAAAAAATGTACAGGAAAAGTTTTTTAGAAGTCAATTTAGTCCTACAAAAATTTGCTTATCTAAGCCAATCACAACTGATGTTGATGTTGTCCCTTGTGAAATAAAATCTATACCTGTATTTTTACTTCAGAAGAGAAGCTGCTCAAGTGCAGGGCACTTTGGCAGATTAGCAACTCCTAGCAAGGTTGCTCTCACTACAGATTATTTTTCAGGCTGACACAGATGCCACCAAGCACTGTTTGACTGCACTCATTATTTCATTCACAGGAAAACAGGATTTACCTTGTCACAGCTGGTACCAGCTACCAAACAAGAAACTTCACCTCCAAGCTTTTTTGCTGCAGTGATAGTATTTAATGTAATGGGTGTAAGAGTCTCATTGTTGTGTTCTGCTATCACCAATGTACTCTGAAACCTCTGGATCAGCAATGCCTTGAAAGGGAGAGAGAGAGAGAGGAGTTTAATATTCAGCATTAAATAATAATGTAAAAAAAAAAAAAGGTTTCTAAGAGCATCCTATGCTTTAGAGAAACTTCTCCATTATACAAACTGTAAAACACTCTTGACAAACAAAATGAGGCAAATCTAGACAATTTATAATTAGCATACAGAATATATATGGTGTCAAAAAAAAGGTATAAACTTGCTTGACTTTAGCCCCTGTAATATCCTGTGTTTAGACTAAAGCCTCTTCATGAAAATACTGAACATTTTTAAGAAGTTTTAATACATTACATTCAAACTCAGTTGATCAACTTAACAAAGTACCTTAAACAGTGAGGATTAGCCCAGCAAGACTAAGGCACAAGGAAATCAAAGCTAGCAAATAAATATTTGCTTGATTTTTTATTTTTTGTTTGCTGGCAGTTGTGCTTTTTGTTTTGTGTTTTCACTATATGTTTTAGCCAAAATCTAGCTACAGAACTCATTTTTAATTAGCCATACATAAACCCAAAATTATATGCAGCAGAAGGATGATAATAAGGCATAGAGGACTCACTGCCTGCAAACACACTACAGAACCATCAAACAGCATCAGCTTTATTTTTTCTGTTTTCCTTTGAAACATTTGACACATTCTACCACGACAATTTAATGAAACTTTAGCAATAATTTCAACAAATTCACCATACACACACAGACTTGAACTTCTAAAGAACAAAAAAACACAAAAAACAACCCCCACAAAAGGAGGAAACAAAACAAAAAAAAAACCACAAAAAACCAAAACTTGCCATGAAACCAAACTGAAATATTCTAAGCTCTGAGACTTTCCTTTGTAATTTTCAGGTGAACCTGGAGAAAGCATTATTCCTCCAAGACTCATACCAGATTCTGAAGTTTTCCAGTTTCCAAAGGGAGCTGCTGACTCCACAGCTTTCTTTAGTAAGGACCTGACTTGGCTCAAAGCAGCAGACATTTAAAACATGCTCTGACTATACTATGATCTTTCCCCTAAATAAGTACTGCACCCCCAGAGGAGCTTCACATCACTCTGTCAAACAATTTTAGAATATATTAAAAAGATTTTTTTTTTAGCCAAATAGAATAAAAGCAATGGATGTTGCTCGAGCAGACTAGATATTACAGCATTAACTAGGTATTACTTCTAAATGAACAATCCCATGTTTCATGTAGGCATAAAGTGACCTCCTATGAAGCACCCATATGAAAGACAATTCTGAACACAAATACCAAAACTGAAATAAATTAAGTCACAAGCTAGATCTTGGGTAAAAATCTTGGATAAACAAATTTTGTACAGGAGTTTGAATTTTAATGTACTAACACGTGTATTTTTTTCTTGTAATAAACAAAACCAGAACAAGCAAAAAAGAAAACTTTTTTTTGTTACAATAAGGATTCTGCAGTAAATCCAGAGGGTAATTCACCCAGCCACATAAAATCCTGGAAACTAGGAATCTACCATGTGTCAATGGCAAGGACAGGTAGTTATTTCAGTGAAGTCACTCATCCAACTGCCTGTGTGGGAGAACAGGCCATTGTGTCAGAAACATAATTTCTCCACCTGTACTTGGGCAAGATGTCTAGCTTCAACCCTGGATGAAATAGGAAGGTTGAGTATAAAACTAACACAGAACAACCACACTAGGGAAAACAATGTCTCAAGAGGAAATAGCCCTCAGCATTTGTGCCAGAGAAGGTTCCTGGTGAAAACTAAGCTCTGGGAAAATCTAGCTATCCAAAAAAGTCAGCTACATTTGAACATCATACAAACTTGAGCAATTCAGTGGTTTCTCAAGCACGCCAGCAGGTTATTAACACATCTGCCAGTAGAACTGGAAGTTTCTCTCACCTAGTTTTAGGTACAAGCTGAAGTGAGGAGCCTAGGTTTCCTCTACGGCAGAAACCTCTCTGGTGGAAACTCCAGACAGTGACTCAGTTTATACTAAAATAAACATTTACAAAGGAAATCCCTCTGGAGTTCCCAACTCCTCCTCTCCCACTCCAGCAGTTACTGCAGAGCAAACCTGGCCTCTGACTTCTAGATGTTCAGAAGGCTGCAAGATTAAACTAGATGTGCAGTATACATCAATTAAGCCACCTGCAAAGTACCAAAGAATTTGCCGAATTTATCTTCAAGTTTCCCTAAAGCATCCTTTTGCTCCCCACTTGAGAAACTAAATAATGCTTTCCAAGCAAAATGTGAAACATTTCAGCATACCATCCAAATTCCTAGACTTCACACAAAACAACTGAGACTTCTCACTGCTCCCCCGCCAACTGTTGGAAACCTGGACATGCCCAGGTAAACCCATGCATGAGGGCAGCATCCCCCAAAGCACTCAGTTCAATTTGTGCAGGTGATCTGCTCTTCACAGCAACACCAACACCAGCTGAAAACCTGCTGGTCTTGGAAAATCCCAGAGAAAAGCATTTGCTTGCTGCTTGGTGAGGCTGGGGAGCAGCCAGAGAGCAATCACTGCCTCCACAGCCAAGAGCCCATAGCCAGCTACCCGCAGCCTGCTCCAAGGAAGCTTCTTGTCATGCAGGAATTATGAAATCTGCTCTGGAAACAACGCGTATGGCAGGCACAGGAATAAATGATGGGACGACCAAAAAGTCTGTCCAGAATGCAAGAGCTCCAGCAGGGGTATTCTGCATTGCCCCGTGCTCCAAATATTCATGAATGCAAAACAGGCTGCCAGAAACTTCACCCAGAAAGCTGAACTCTGCCTTCCAACCTCTTCAGAGTAACCAGAAGTGTGGGGAACTAAACCCAAACAGACAGCCACAAGACAAGAGCACCCAACAACTGGACTGACAAGGGAATCCCTAAAGCTGACAGGGTTTTACATGGCTGTAGAAACAAAATGGCCAGAAAAAAATATATTTTTAAACTGGTTAACAGGAACTAAGGATCTCACAGACAAATTATCACTGGGCAAACTTCCCAAGGACTTCAGGAAGTAGGAATTGGGTTATTACTATAGACAATGGCTACATGCCTATACAACAATGCCTATTTCTATTAATAGGAAGACTCATAGCTGCAAAGCTTAAAAAAAACAAAAAAAAAAAAACCAACCAACCAACCAAAAAAAAAAAAAAAAAAAAAAAAAAAAAAAAACCAACAAAATATTTTGGGAAGCTCAGTGAGAGAAAGGAGCTTGAGCAGCAGCCTCTATACTCCACCTAGAAACTCTGTACAGATCTGGCTACAGAAGTGGTCTAACCCACAGCTAATAAACTCCAAAAAAAAAAAAAAACAAAAAAAAACAACTCAAGAACAGCAAAAGAAAAAAAATTGATTAAAAAAATGTTTATTTAGGAATCACAATAAAGACTTAAAATTAGAATGGAATTGAGGCAGCAATAAAAGATGTGATAGAGCAGACTATTCCAGATATAGCCCATGCAAATCATTCATAAATCAATCCAACCAGGCTGTTTAGAGACACAGACACTACTGAAAGTGAACAGAAATAGATACATTTTAGGAGTTAGTAATCTGAGGTTAACATTGACAGCTGAAGCATACAAAGTATTCCTTAAGACTACAAATGCAGTCTAGTACCTCCCAAGTAGAGTGCTTACTGCTATTAAACAAAACACTGTTCAGAATTAGATTAAAAAACACTGAAAAGAAACCCATGAGTACATAAGATATATGACTCAAATAAAATCCATCATTTTCACCATCACCAGGAAACTGAAGGCTCTGAACAAATCAAGAACTCAAAGACTTAAAAGCTGTGAAAACTGGGCCCCCACAAAACAACTGAAAACATTACAAGTACCCACTCAATAGCACTAAAAATTAAGCAAGTGACATTTTGCTTTACTCAAATGCTATTCTATAGTAAAATACTACATTATATGGAGACATAAACCACTACACAAACTGAGAGACAAAACATCAAAGAAAGTTAAGATCCCTTTCACCCTCAGGATCTCCAACAGTTTCATAAGAACATGACTATTTAAGCCAACCCTAAAGCAACTCTCCACCCCAAAGAAACATTGCAGAAGCAAATGTGACTTTCCTGACCTGTCCCTTTAAAACAACATCAGAACTCTGAAACAGTAAACAAAGCTAAAGAGTGTCTTTAAACAGAGAGCCCTAATATCCTTCACTTTTTGACTGGGTTTTGTTTTGAGGGCACTTTGGAGACCTAGGAATTAATTTAAGACTTGAAACAGTTAAGATAAATACTGCTTGCCCTTGGTGAATACACTAAGGATAAAGTGTAACTTCAACACAGCTGGATACAAAATTAAAGGTGTTGGCATTATATCCACCTCAAGTCAACTCAGCCCCAAACTTCTGTAAAAGGTCCTCTAAAAATAAAAAAACCCCAGCACTGTGAATAGGTAAAAAGGTAGAATCTTATTTAATAAAAATAAGGAACAGAGAATGCTATAGGGAACACACTATCTGTTGTTTCATAAAGGCAGTAATGTGTGACTAAAGGCATTAGCAGGGCTGAAATGGAGTTTGCTTCACTTCCCTTGTGACCACACAGAAGGTGCACATAGTTTTATAGGGTTTTTTAATAAATTTGTGTTTGGGTGCATATGGCTGAAAACCAAGGAGCTGATCTCACTCTTCCAGGACATGAAGCTGAACTGCACAGTGAGCATATTATTATCCACGCAGCACTGCCATGTGTCCCTAGGAGCTCCAGAGATCATCAAGACCTTTGCTCTGCAAAGCCAACAGTCCATAATTAAAATATCTATCATTTTAGAGAAGCTAAACCATGCATGTCCTGGTCTACCCTTGCTCTTTTTTTTTTTAAGCCATTCTTAGTGCCTGAAACCGACTCCATAATTCCAATTTTAGAATTCTCCATTACTGTAACACCTGAAATGCCTTGGAGTGCTCAAGAAATGTGTGAGATATAAAGCTCTTACAGAAGCTACTTACACACTGCTCCAGTGGATGGAGTGTCTCTTATACCTACTACAAGATCCAACAGATATTCAGGGACATTTCATGATTCATCCCCTCTGTCTAACCTTGAGGTCACCTCGTCGTTAAATTTGGTAACACAGACACCATGGCACGTGAAGCAGAAAAGGGCCTCCAGAAGCCCCAGCTAAGCCATAGGAAGGTCAGTACATCAAAACAACTGGTGTTTCACAACAGCGCTGGTGCAGCAGTGGCCATGGTTGAAGCAATCACGATTCTGCACAGCTGAGTTCAATCAGGAGCAACAGGTGCTTGTTCCCTGGGGGCACAGGGCTGGGGGGTACAGGTTGCCAGGGTTAAAGCAATCACGGTCCTGCACAGCTGAGTTCAAGTAACTGCGAAACACCTCATCAAGCTCTAAAAGCTTCAGGCGGCCACAAATACCTTTCTAACGTTGTCAACGTTTGCAGGAACAAACTTCAAGAGCTTTTTTCCACCTTTCAAGAGAGTACTCTTGCTCCTCAGCGAGTCCTGTACGCGGGTGAATAGGGGCGAGCCCCTCCCGGGCCGCGCCAGCTCTTCCCTCAAGACAGCAGCGCCTCAGCTCCCACCCTCGCACAGGGCGGCCCGAACCCCCGCTACCTCGCTCTTCACAGCCGCGGTAAGGAGAGAACCAGAGTCCGGCGGAGAAGCTCGTCCCGGTCTCACCGCTGCCGGGCGGGCCTACCGACTGCGGAGCCCCGCCCCGCGTCCCCTCTGCCCGGCGAGGCCCGTGTTCGTCGGGGCGAAAGGCGGAGGCGTTCGGGCCCTCATCGCCCTCCTTCCCCTCAGCCCCGGAGCCGCCCAACGGACCAGGGGCGCGCGCGCTTCCCGCCCTTGCCGCCCCCCGCGCGCTCCCGCTCGCTCACTCACTCACCGCCCGCCGCAGGCGCCGCGCCGCCACCGCCCGCAGCATGGCTCCTGCGCCCCACCCCGCGCGCCGCTCTCGCGAGAGCCGCGGCCACCACCCCGCCTCCTCATTGGCCGAGACGCGGACCAGTCGGCAGCCCAGGAGCCGGCCCGCCCGTGCTCCACAGCGCCGAGGAGACGGGACCGGGACCGGGACCGGGACCGGGATCGGGACCGGGATCGGGATCGGGATAGGGATAAAGGAGGAAAAACCGGGGGAAGCTCTTCCCGTGGGGCCAACCCCAGGGGGTGCCCAGACCTCGGGGCCAGAGCGCGGCGCGCAGCGCGCAGCGGGGACGCGATGTGAGCGGTCCCGAGAGCGGGCGGGGGTCAGGGCCGCTCCCCCCGGTCCCGCGGGGCGGTTCGCTTGCTCCGAATTAACTTGTACGGCTTGGTTCTCGTTATCACTTGGATTTCTCGGAACCAAGGCATGACGTTTGCGCCTCCCCCTTCCCACAGCACCCCCGGGGCAGGGCTGGGGCTCTGTTTTTTCCAGACCTCCGGATTTATTTCCAGGTAGCGAGGAGAGAGATTTGGAAATCCAGGCAGCAAAATGTCTGGGGACGGAGCGGCTGCTGAAGCGTGTGCTGGGGCTCCCCAAAAACCTGGTGTTACAGAGAAACCGGCGGGTGCTGCCACGCTGGAAGAAGGGATCCGCCAGCCCCGGAGCCTGGAAAACGCATGGATTGGGGATGTTCCCATCTAACCTCCCATCCCAGACATCACGAGGTAACGAGCCACGAGGGTGGTTTCTTCCTTCCCAGACCAAAGCAGTTCAAAAGGAAAAAAACTAAAAACTCCCAAATAATTAGGACCATTGGACTATTCTTCCAAGCCGAAGCACCTGCAGCATGCCAGTGATTCTCTCTGCATTTCTGAGGCACCCAAGAGAAAAGCAAAAAAATTCATCAAAAAGGCTCTTTGCTTTGCCACAACCTTGGCACAAGATCACCTCTACAATTTATTCTGCCACACAATTTTCACATGGGGCACCAAAAAGTGCTGCAGCTTTACAGCAAAATTAACCAGGACCAGCAACACTGTCATCTGAGGGGACCATTTACTTGGTCTCAAATTCCTCTGCAATATAAGGAAAGCAGCTCCACTGCATACAGCAACTTCCTGGCCCCAGAGAGCTCCCTGGACTCCCCAAGCCCTGAGGGAGGGCTGCAGAGGGAAGAGCTGAAGGAGGTGGCAAACCTTCTCCAGGGCCTGCACCTGATTAAACAGATTAAAGTCCCTCCAGGACTGCTCCAACATCTGCCCAGGCCTGGCTCCACCCTTCAACCAGCACCACAACCCCCCCAAAAAATGCAGAGAACAGAATGAGTGTTTGGGGGTCCTCTGCATCTCCCGGACTGAGCAAATGCCAGGTTAAAAAAAAAAAAAAAAAAAACAAAACAAAACATCTTCATGAAGATGAGGGGAAAGGTGATCTTCCTGAAGTCAGAGGACCCTGAGGTGGCTTTGAGAAGAGGATAAATAATTTCAGCATCTCTTTACTGCCAGTTTGAGAGATGGTTGCAGTGCAGCATAACACCTTAGAGACACAAAGTTTTACACAGTATAGGAATCCCTGTCTGTGCCCTGGGTAGTCCAACAAAAGGAATAAACAAAAGCAAAATTGGGATAGAAAGTAAGAACATCCTGTGCTTGCATAATTTGGCCACTATGTCACTTTAGCTGAGGTGTTTTACCCGTTAAAATTCTGGCATGCAATTTCATGATCCTATTTTAAAGTCCAAAACTGAGCTTCCAGCATGCACCCCTGAAAATCCAAAAGGACAGAAATAAACAAGCCCATCCCATTTGAGTTTGTTTTTTAATACTTGAGACCAAAACAAAAGGTACCATCAAAACTGACCTAATTGCATCATCATTGAGGGTAAGCTGATCTCTTGGCTATGTATCTGGCTTAGTAGCATACACCATATTTTCATATTTTCATGAGCAGAGTGACACCACCAGCCTTTAGGTCTGGTTTGGAGGTGTAGTGTCACCAATCTGGAGACATAACAGGCTTTTTGTTACATTTTCTGTTTGTAATTTTGATTCCAAGGCTCTACAACGCTTCAGATGCACATAATCCTTATTGAAACTGGCCTGATGTGGATTATGCCCTGAAGCACAAAGGAAGTCTTTATCACTTATGGCCAGTGTTTTAGGAGCTTATAACTGTAATCAGGTGGTGATTATGGCAGCATGATCCATATTAGCTGAATGGTGGCAAAAAGCTTTTTTTTCTATTTGACCTTCCCACCTAGGCCTTGACACCAATAAAAATGGTGAAGCATGGAACAAACAGGTGCCGCTGAAGGAGGAGTCACCATCCACTGCAGACAGAGGGTAGTTCTTCATATTTTTAAAGAAAAATTTGTAGTAAATTAGCAGAAACAGATCCTTGCATGGTGCATCGTTATCCAGGATTATTTCATTAGGATCTGCTGACCCAGTTTCTGCATTGGAAAGGGAATTACATTTTTTCACTCTACTGGGAGGGGGCCAAAGGCAAGAAAAAGAAATCAATAACACACATCGCTCAAGCTTCTAAAAATATGGCTTTAAACAAGAGCAGGTACCTGTCAGTATCACTGCAAAAGCCAACGAAACACCAACCATTAGAAATATGTAATCACATCTCCACTAGGAGCAGATTTTGGTTCCCTTAGAATGCATAATTCCTGATTGAAACATATGGAATCCAGCTAATACAGCCTCATGACTAAGGGATTTAGTGGAAGGCAGCTATTTTTTTATGACTGCTATGACAGTCCCCTCTGTCAGGGGTCATCCTTAGCTTACCCCTCCTGCAATCACTCTGGGCATAGCTGACTCAGATAAATTAAAATAGCTTCATTTGGGAAGCTTCCCCAACACATAAAAGGATTCCCCTCCTAATCTGTCAAAATCCAATAACATTAAAGCAACTGCAGCCTGCTTCCAGCTCTGGCAGGAAGGCTCTCAGAGACAACAGGCAGGACCAAAGTGCTTCAGCCAGCCCGAGACATTGCCTGTACCCCTGCACTCACCCCTTTCCCACAGACACAGGACGTTCTGACACCTCTCCCCAAGGTGCTGCCCTCTGCTCCTCAGCCTTCCTGGCACATGGAAAGGCCTTGGTAACAAAATGCTCCCAAACGCGTGGTTGGTGCCCTGCCCAGACCCCCTTACAACTCTCACCTGAGTGTCCCAGGTTGGCAGAGCCCTCTGAGAGGGGACAACACCAGAAGCTCTGTTTCCAAAGTGGAGAACAGAAGAAAGAGTTCCCCTAAAGCTACCCCAGAGCAGGGACAACTCTTCTCCTGATCCTGAGCCTACAGAACTATCACAGGCACATGTCAGCCCTTTCTTATACACTCCTCTCTCTTGTTAATCATTTCCGTGTGCCAGTCAAGTAACCAGGGAGTCAGGGACTAACATCACATTTGCTGTGTACTCCTTGAGATGGAGAGCACCAGAGGAGATAAAGAAGCCCCTTCTGCCAAGGTGAGAAGGGACCCCCACAACCTCCTGGAAGCCAGGGCTGAGGTTCCCTTGGAAGGCAGGTGGTCCTGCCTAGGAGCACTGGTGGTTTGTGCAGAGGAGGAGGGAAGTGACTCTGCTGGGGAGAGCTCTGCTCACCTCCTGGTGCAGAGCCCAGCCTCGGGTGTTTGGTGACCTGCCCTGTCACTAATGGGAGATATGTGTAAAATTCTCTGCTGGGCTAGAACAGCATTATTTTTTCAATAGGTAGCTGCTTTTCCTGCATGTGACTATGGGAGAGAAATCCAAATGCCAGTGCGTTCCTGCTCCTGCCAGCATGAGCTGCTTGGCAGAGACAGGGACAGACAGAGCTTGAAATCCTCCCAAGGGAATGGCCTTTTCCAGGCCTGAGCACTCCAGGAAGAGGGGCTTCTCCCTTTTTTCCTTCACTATCAGCTCAGGGAATTACACTAAAACTTCAACATGCCTCCCTTTTCTGTGCGTGGGACCTATATTTATTGCCAAGCCTGCTGAGAGAGGAGCAGCTCGTGCCACCTGGTGACAATGGCTAACCCACCTCCCACTTGCCCTCTCACAAATTGTAAGATGCTGCAACTTACCAGTTGCCTATAATCTCATAGATAATGGCATAACAAGATCCAGTGGCTGGGGGTTGAGCCTAAAATGTACACTTCATTTGCCAACTCAGTGAAAGTAGTTAATGAGCAGGATGGCTTCAGAAGGAGCAGGGCAGCCTCTTCCACACTGGCAGGCTACATCAAGACCAGATGCATCTCTGCATGACTGAGGTCAACCATAAATTAACAGGCTCACTGCATGGGGAAAAAATAATAATAGTGGGTCCAATTCCATGGTCTGGTCTGAAGGAGGCCAGATGAGGTGGGCCAATGAGTCCTTCTGTGCCCATGAACGTTCTTCTTATCTGGAGGGGAAAAAATGGCCAGGGCTCCCTTTGCCATTTTACCGTGGCTGCCTCTTAATCAATAGCAGGGCTGGCAGTAGCTCTTGTGCAATACCACTTTCCCCAGAGCTGGGCCCTCTTACCCTGCAATGCTCCCAACCCCTGCTGGTCTCAGAAGAATTGAGCCCAAAGCTCCACATAGCAATTCAAATGCATCACCAGACATTAGGCCACCGGGTTAACCACTGTTTAATTTCGTCACATTTGTTTGTGAGTTATGTACGTGCCTTTCTTTTGTCAACATCTCCTTTTAAAAAGGATATTGATTTTGTTTTCAAAGGCTCTCAAAAATAAAATGAATGACTACATTCTAAGGAAGAGTCATTTTCTCAACAGCTGTAAATAATTTATTGTTCGCAACCCACCCAGATCAAAAGATACTTCATCAACTGATGTGGCAAAATCTGGTGCAAGCTGCATTTCTATTATCTCAGATCCAATTAACCATTTGGAGCAGACTAAAACATAACTAGATCAATCCAGAATCAGATTAATATCCAATCCATAATCACATTAATCACAATCTGTCCATAATTAGCCATCAGATAATCCCATTGGACAGGAGGTGACATGCAGTATCTCATTATCTCATTAATTATCTATTTTCAGTATCAGACATTGTCCCCAAACACTAGAAATATTTTTTAAAGGAAAAATGGACAGGGAATTCTGCTTTTGCTACATCCTCCCTCTTGAAGCCCCTAATGGTTCAGTTTTGGAGTTTTACAACATTTCTTTGTCTCTAGACGTCTGTTAGAACCAAGTGTTGGGTGTTCTTTTTTTTGAGATGTGTCATATTTTAAAATAAAATCTTATTATCTTAGGAAGATGGATAAATAAAACATTTGTTTCATGTGAACAAGTTTATGAAAGAAAAGAAAACCCTTCATCAAAGGTTTTAATGGTAACATGATAACAATAGCTTTGCAATGCTAAATCTTATTGCAGATGGTTCCTGGCCTTTTTTGTAATGTAAGTGAAATTGTGTTCCATCTGTTTTAATTTTATAATGGACTTAATCCATGGCTGGCTCTGAAAGAATCAGCATTTACTGCCTTTGCAATCTGCTGCAAACAAAAAAAATTGTTACTGTTTCCCCTGTCTAGATGAAACTTGTCTTTCCATTTGGGAGCAAAAACCAAGAGCTGCACTGCAGAGAGGGGGAAGCCAGTCTCACCCCATGGCCAGCCAGCCCCTGATAGCTCTTGCACCAAATCCAACTGGAATTGCCCCGAAAGCAGTGGGAAACTCTGGACACTGGGTGAAGGAGTGAAAGGAATGAGTGGTGTGGCAGGACACATTGCATTTGGTCTTGACGAGCGAATGCTTCCAGCATTTCCAGGAGACATGAAAATAGTTTTCCAGAGGTCTCTCCTGACCTGAATTATTCTATCATTTTATGATGTGCTTTCCTTTAAACACCACCTACCCCTCCCACACAAATCCACAATTAATGTGTTTGTAAAATGTGGTGGTATTGGGCTAACTTTGTGTCTCACCATTACCTGTCATCATTTTAAAGCTTTTGATACATCACCTAGAGGAGGTTCAGGGCTTTCAGCATTTTCCCAGCAAGTCTTTTTTTGGGGTGGCACAGCCTACACAGCTCTTAAATGCCCAGTCACAACCCGAGCCCAGTCCCAGTGTACCTGCCTGGTATCAGCATACAGCACAGCACCAACACAGGTGTGACTGCAGCAGTTTTGCAACCATATGGAGAAGTCTGGCTGGCTTAGCTGGAACCTTTCCTATTCCTAAGCTGGTGGGAGGCTTGGGATAGCAGCAAGGACCCTGCCCTGGAGTGAGAAAAGTGGTGATGCAACATGGAGTATCCCTGCCAAGCTGCTGTATTCTTAGGCATGTCTCATTCTCCTATCGCTCTGACATTTCATTTTTGCATTTTATTGTTAACACATGCAGATACTGACTCACTCAGGATTCCATGGATCCACATCAGGGTGAAATCACCCTTCTGCATCCCCTTTTCCTGCTGGGCACCCAGGCATGGGCTGGGCAATCCGTGCCACCCCACAGCCATGGCAGCACTCTAGAGGTTTCCATCACCCATGCCACAGAGTCACCTCAGTCTGAAGTGCCTCCCAAAGTTTTCCACCGCCCTTTGCATCATTCCCTTCCCAGCCACTGCCACTGTTATTCCCTTCCCAGGCACTGCCAAACGAGCCATGCTAACAACCAGCAGCAGCTGGACCATAAACCCCAAAAGACACCATGGGCACGCTGCCACTGCCACGCAGGCAGGGGACACTTGAGCTCACCCTGCCCTGACGATGCTGTGGCCACCCAGGACCTCTGCACCTTCACACACGGAGATGGGCAAGGAAGCTGAAACCCCCTGGTGATAGATGCCCCTGCTGAAGTGTGTGCCCCAAACACCATTCTGCTTCCCTCCTTAATTTATATATTTGCTTTCAGCGTTTGGAATCCTCAAAGGTGTGGCCAGGGCTGTGGGGAAGCTGGTGACAGTAAGTCAAGCAGTCCAACACCAGTCATCCAGATCCTCCTCTTCCTCTCACCACCTTCTGGGGTTTCATACCTACAAGGTGCCTGCTTCCTACAACAAAACAAGTGCTGCAGCTGGAAAACCCATCCTGCCTTCTTCCTCTGCACAAAATGGGCACAAGTTGCTCTTTCTGAGCCAAAATGTGAACTTACCACGTCCTTCCCAAGCTGCACAGGTTGGTCTATGCCTGTCAGATTCCATGTGTAAAATTAAAAAGGTGATTATGTGGAGGGGAAGGACAGGACCCAAGTCCCAAGACAGAAGCAATCTCAATTCCAGCACGGATGAGCTTTTATGGACCATTTGAGCTACTTGTGCCACTGTGCTATGAAGTCTTTGGGAATTTAAAACTGAGTCAAAGGCCGCTAAAGTGCTCTCCTTATTTTCTGCTAATGCACAGGAAACCCATGGAGACTGGAGGGAAAGCGGGAGGAAAAACCGGATAGAAGGGATGAAATAGCAACAGGAGAGGTGAAGCTGCAAGGAGTAGCACGGGATCGGGTGAATGAAAATACGGTAAAATACTATTTTTTCCTTTAAATTCAACGCAGCACGCTGCTGCTAGCCGGGACTGCCGCCCCAACGATATCGGCGATCCCATTCGGGTCCGTCGGGGCGGCCCTTTCGCGCACGTCCCCTCCCTGCAGAGAATCGCTCCGCGGGCGCGCAGCCTTAAACCGGCATCCGCCGCGGATCCCGCTTCCTGCCTGCCGCAGGGATGCGCCTCCGCGTAGCGCCGGGGACAGTCCCGCACCTGCCTGCAGCACGCCGAGATGCCGGGAAACGGCTCAACGAAATGACCGGCAAAAGGGAGCAAAAAGAACAGGAAAAGGCAAATAAAAGAAGAAAATAAAAGGCGAAATAAAAGCCAAGGAAAATAGCAGGGGAAGCAGAGGGAAAAAAGCCAAAATGAATCTCCCAAAATGCCCCTCCGCGTACAAGGACGGGGCGCACGGAGCCGAGCAGCTCGCCACGCATTCGGATTGTCCCGTCCCGCGGGCCACCGCGGCTGCCCGGTGGGTTCCGCGGCTGCTCGATGAGGTCCCGCCACTGCCCGCCAGGTTCCTCAGCAGCCCGGGGCGCCGAGCGCGGAAGCGCGCACGCACCACTCCCCGCAGAGGAGCCTCTCCCGCGGCTCACCACCCGCCCCCACCCTGTCCGTCGGGCCCCGCCATGTGGGGTTCCTGGGGGTCCCGCAAGGCTCCGCTCCGCACCGCTCCGCGCCCCGCCGCGCGCCACCGCGCGCCCATTGTTCCCCACGGCCAATCCGCGGGAGCCCTCCCCGCGGCCGCCAATCGCCTCTGGGGGCCGCGCGGTGAGGTCAGCGCCGCCCCCCCCTAACCCTCCTCTCCCCCCCGCGGCCGGTGCGCGCTGACATCACGGCGCGGCCCGGCGGGGCGGGCCCGGGGGGGCGGGCGCGGCCCCCGCCCCGCGCGGAGCGGTAGTGGTGGAGCGGAGACGCCGCATCCCGCACCGCGCATCGCGGCCGGTGCGCACGGTCGCCCGCATGGTGGACATCCTCCTGCCGCGGCCGCTCCCGGGCGCCATGGGAGAGCCCGCCAAGAGTAAGTGCAGCGCGGGGCGGGCGGGCGATGCGGGGCGATGCGGGGCCGGGCTCGGAGCCGCCGCTGCCGTCGGGCGCGGTGACAGCGCCGGGAAGGGCTGCGGCAGCGCGGCGAGCGCGGGCGGCTGCGGGCTCGGCCCGGGGCATCGCCGGTGCCGCTACTCCCGTCCGTGCCCGGCGCTCCCTGTCCCCCGCTGGCCGCGTTCCTTACCGAATGCTCGTTCTCCCGTCTGTCCGCACGCTCTTCTCTTCCGTCTTGCTGTTTCTGTTTCTTTCTCCCCTTCCCTCTTTCTCTGCCATGTAACCGCTTTTCTTTCTATTTCTCTTTCCGTGTTTCGGTTTGTCTTTTTTTCCCCCCCTTGATTTCCCCGGTTTTATTTCTTTCTTTCTCTTTTTGTTCTTCTGGTTTTGTTTAGGTTTATTTCTCTTTCTGTCTTTTTGATTTCTTGTGTTTCACTGTTTTCAGTGGTCCATGTTCCCGTTTCAAATGTCTGGGGTTTTGGGTATTTATTTCTGATTTTTTTCTCCTTCCATCATTCCGTGTTTTTTTCCTCTTTCTTTTTCTTTTTTTTTTTTTTTTTTTTTTCTTTCTTTGATTCTTTCAGTTTTCCTCACCCTTTGATTTAGTGTTTCAGTCCGGTTTCTGCTTTAATTTTCTTTTCCGAAATTATGTCTTTGACTTTATGCCTTTATTTCCCTCAGTGAAGTTTCTGGAGCTTGAGTTTTGGTTTGGTTTTTATTTCTGTCTGTATTTGTTTATCTCCTTTCATGTTTCCATCCGTCCTTTCTCTCGTGTTTCTGTCTCTATTTCTCTTTCACCCTATTAGGAAAAAAAAAAAAAAAAAAGACAAAAAAAGGGGGGAAAAAAAGGATTAAAAAAAGGAAAAAAAAAAAAAAAAGGTGTCTCTCCCTAATTCCTGGCGCTTCTGCTCTTGCACGTCCCTGACCCTGACCGTGCACTGCTCACTCTCGGCAGGGCGGCCGGGGCTGGCCCTGTGCGCTGGTTGTGGGGGCCGCATCCAGGACCCCTTTCTGCTGCGGGTGTCTCCGGACCTGGAGTGGCACATCGCCTGCCTCAAGTGCGCCGAGTGCGGGCAACCCCTGGACGAGACCTGCACATGCTTCCTGCGCGACGGCAAGGCCTACTGCAAGCGGGACTACAGCAGGTGACCCTCAACGCGCCGGCGCTCGTTAAAAAATAACTAAACAGGGAAAAGAAAAAAAGAAAAAAAAAAAAAAAAAAGAAAAAAAAAAAAAAAGAAAAAGCCCTTCAGAGCCCCTGAATTTCCCCCAAACGAAATCCTGGCTCTCGGCCGCCGCTCGGAGCCGCCCCGACGCCGCGGCCGCGGGTCCTGACGGCGCGTCGTGTCCCCGCAGGCTCTTCGGCATCAAGTGCGCGCAGTGCCGGGCAGCCTTCAGCAGCAGCGACCTGGTGATGCGGGCCCGGGACCACGTCTACCACCTGGAGTGCTTTCGTTGCGCAGCCTGCGGCCGCCAGCTCCTACCCGGGGACCAATTCTGCCTGCGGGAGCGCGACCTGCTCTGCCGCGCAGACCACGGGACGCCCCACGACGGAGCCGCCGCTCGCCGCCCGCGCAGCCCCGCGCTGCCGCCCTCCGCCGCCGCCGCTCCACACCTCGCAGGTACCGGCATCCTCGGGACGGGAGGCGGGGAGGGGGAGATGCAGGGAGTGTGGGGGGGCTGTGTTCGTGTGTGCTGCGGCGGGAGAGGGGTCGGCGCTGACGGTGCCCCGCCCGCCGCAGAGCCGGTGCCCGGTCGACCTCCCGCCCCGCGGCCGCCGGCGCACAAGGCGGCGGAGAAGACCACCCGCGTGCGGACGGTGCTGAACGAGAAGCAGCTGCACACGCTGCGGACCTGCTACGCCGCCAACCCGCGCCCCGACGCCCTGATGAAGGAACAACTCGTGGAGATGACAGGGCTCAGTCCCCGCGTCATCCGCGTCTGGTTCCAGAACAAGCGCTGCAAGGACAAGAAGAAATCCATCCTCATGAAGCAGCTCCAGCAGCAGCAGCACAGCGACAAGACGGTGAGCGCCCGCCGGCCCCGACGGGGAGGGATGTGGGGGAAAACGCGGGGGGCTTGGGCGCGGCGGTCGTGCTGAAGCCCCGTGTGCCCGCAGAGCCTGCAGGGCCTCACCGGGACGCCGCTGGTGGCCGGCAGCCCCATTCGCCACGAAAGCGCCGTGCAGGGCAGCGCCGTGGAGGTCCAGACCTACCAGCCGCCCTGGAAGGCGCTCAGCGAGTTCGCCCTGCAGAGCGACCTGGAGCAGCCCGCCGCCTTCCAGCAGCTGGTGAGCCCCGTCGGGCCGCGGGGACCGGCAGGCTCCTGCCGCAGGGCGGGAGGGATGCGGGCGGAGGCGGAGGGGATGCGGGGCGGGGGGAACACAGCGCTGAGCCCTCACCGCCGCTGCTTCCCCAGGTCTCCTTCTCCGAGTCCGGCTCCTTGGGCACCTCCTCCGGCAGCGACGTGACCTCGCTGTCCTCCCAGCTCCCCGACACCCCCAACAGCATGGTGCCCAGCCCGGCCGAGACGTGAGGCGGCCCGGCCACCCACCGCCGCGGGACTTCCGCATGCCTGCGCTCCCTGCATGAGACACCCGGCCCCGGGCCGCTCCCAGAGCGCCGGACAAACGCCTTTGTTTTTTAATTATTCTTATTTAAAAACAAACAAAAAATATCTTACTGACGGCCAAAAAAGCACCGGGATCCTCGCTGCCTTCACCAGACCGGAGAGAGAGACCCCGCCCTGGTTATTTCGTTGTTTTTGTTTTTTTTTCCTCGCGGATTTCGATGTTTCTTTTCCCCAAAGAAACGTGGATTTCCCCGCTGGACACCGGCACGGTGACAAGCTGCCTCGCCCGCCGCTTGCGCCGGGGACAGCTTTTCTTTCCTTTTCGGAAGGGAAAAGAGATTTAAAAAAAGAAAAAATAAAAATAAAATAAAATACAAAAGGGGGAGATACTCCCCCGGCGTGCGCGCCTTCCCGCGGCCGCGGAGCCGGCCTGGCCCTCCCTCCCTCCGCGGAGCCGCGCCTCCAGCCTCATCTCACGCCGATGCCTCGCCCGGGCCGCCACGCCCGGCCCCGTACGATCGCTGGAAAAACGGGACACGGAAACGGGACTTTTTAACGGGAAAACCAGTACTAATAATGTTAAGTTATCAATGGACGGAGGACGGATTGTTTGAGCCTTTAACGAACAAAAGTAAGTTATTGTTATTTATTGTCAGAGTCAGCGGTTGAATAGTGGGATTAAATATTTTGGGCTTAATAAAAAAGAAGGAAAAAAAAAAAAAAAAAAAAAAAAGGAAGAAAAGGATTGAAACGAAAACAGCGGAGGGAGGGAGGCGGCGGGCCCCCCCGTGCGCGGAGGCACGGAGCGGACCGGGGTGGGGGTCGGGATGGGCGCAGCCCCGGCTTTGCCGGCGCGGCCTCTTCGCACTGCGATAATCGGCTTTCCGCACCGGGGAGGCTTAATTATAGCCGGGGAGGCGGAGCGGAGCGCAGGTTCCCCTTTCTGAGCAGCCCCCGGGCCCGGCTCGGGTCATGCCCGCACCTGCCGCGGTGCGGGGCGGCCTGGCCTCCTGGCGGGGGCAGCGGGGGCTCTCTCGGGGAGGCGGGGGCGGCCAGACAAGCCGTCCCCCTCCTCTATTCATCTCTCCGTCTAGACGCAGGCGGCGGGTTCTTATCTGCCTTCGGTATCACCTGGGAGTGCGGCGGGGCCCGCTCCCTCCCCGCTACCCGGCAGGACTGTACTCGTGGCCGGCTGCCGGCGGTTCTTAGGCAGCTTTACACCACGGCGAGCCACCCGCACACCCACATCCACATCCCTCGCGCCCTCGGGACTTGGGGGGGAGGTGAACTGGGCCCTACCTGAGCCCCCGGGGCTGACAGGGGATGGGCAGCGCGGCGCCGGGATGGGGATGGCTCCACCATCCCCGAGACGCTGAGGAGGAAGTTGTGCGGCGACCGTATCCCCCCGGCCGCGGTCGCCCCGCAGTTGCCGTCCGGGCGCAGGGAACAGCCCGGGCTGCTGGGGCCGACTTAGACAGAGACTCTGAGAGCTGCCTCCGGGGAGGGCGGTCCCCTGGCCCGGGGACAGATGGGACGGGGGTCTCCCGGCCTCCCCCCACCCAACCGCGGGGCCCCCGCAGTTACCTGGGTCCAGCTGGGCCGGGTCTCAGCTCCCCGCGTTCTTCAGGCCTAGCCTGAAGAATTCCG
This sequence comes from Heliangelus exortis, assembly GCF_036169615.1. Classification (NCBI taxonomy): domain Eukaryota; kingdom Metazoa; phylum Chordata; class Aves; order Apodiformes; family Trochilidae; genus Heliangelus; species Heliangelus exortis. The sequence continues at coordinate 12,370,036 of NC_092432.1, read as the reverse complement.
TTTCTGTCACTTGGGAGCGGGGCCGCCCGGGTCGTAAAATCACCTCAGGGGAGACGGCCCGGGCCTGACTAGCCGCGGAGCCCCGCTCTCCTCCTCAGGCAGCGGCTCGGCTTCCGCGGGCGGCTCGGGGTTGCCGCCGCCGGCTCAGGTGCGGGCCGGGCCGCCGAGAAGGCGTCGGCTCGGGGTGAGAAGCGGGAAAAGTCCCGGTGGCCGCGGCCCTCACGGCCCGGGCTGGGCGCGGCCTCGCGGCAGCCTCGTTCCCGCCGCGCCTCGCCCCCCCTCAGCGCCGGGGCCGCTGCCGGGGCCTCGGGGCAGGGGCGAGAGAAGCAAACGGTGCCGAGAGATGCCGCCGGTTTTAGGGTTTAATTTTGCTTCACGCATCCTTCACGGTTACGAGAACACCACGAGGTTTGAACGAGCGTTTATTAAAGTCTTGTTGAAACGTTAAAAACGCGTGTGGTTTAAAAAAAAAAATCCCTATTACGTGACTTAGCCCCAATCACCAAAAAAAATCGCAAACGAACTTTTCTCAGAGACAAATCTGACAAATCCTTTAGATTTTCGATTAACTAGAAAGACAACTTAGCAGTCTTCCTAACCCCCCCCTTCTCCCCCTCCCTCCAGCCTTGTGCTGTTCAGGGCAATCCAATCATGCCAACATTTGTAACTCGAAAGTCACACTACAGACAGAATAAGTTATTTTATTACAAGATATATAGAACATAGTTTCTCTCTTTGCAACCTTATTTCAGCAGTTCCTCAGTGCAAGCACCACCACATAACAGGGCAGAAAATACCCAAAGCACTACATCGGATACGGGAAGGAAACAAACTCAAATTATCAAAATTACAAAACAGAACTTTAAAGTATCTACAGTATTTAGGATATAAATAGTGCAAATTATGTATCTACAGCATAAGTATTTAGAGTATCAAAAACTTTTTGGAAGAGCCTGTTAAAGAAGGTAGTCAGTAGGACGTGGCCAGCGTGACGATGTTAGGGAGTTTAAAACCATATCCAACACTTATTTTTTTAAGAAGAATTGTCGAGCTTCTTCCCAAGACTGGCGGGGGAATCTGTTGGACAGCTCAAGATAATCTCGAGAACAGAAAAACTTTTCTGTTGAAGACAAAAAAAAAAAAAAAATTACCAAGTTATTCTTTCTTAAGATGGCAATAAAACAAGAATAATGAATGTGCGGCCAATTTGAGATACTTCCAAGTCCTTTACTAGCTCACCCTCCCCTACCAAAAACTTCTCAAATTGTGGGGTGATGCTTCTGTGAAGCCCTGGATGCTGAGGTTTGGCTTTAAAAATGGGGGCAGAGGGCTCTGATGAACAAATGCTTGGCTTTTTAAGCTTCTGGATCAGGCTCTCGGTTTTCTGCACTGGAACATGAGACATCTTTACACACTTTATGTTCCTGGACCCACCTGGGACCAACTCAGCCTCGTTGAAGTTTGGGCAGCCTTGATGACACTCCCTCTGCTTAGCAGCTTCTTTTTCCACACGGGGTTGTGGAGGAGTTTGTGTTCCCTGATTCCCCCAAAGCTCCCAGCACGATTACAGAGGCAGCTTTTACTCCTACGAGTTCTGCTGGTGACGTGAGCGGGACCACACGTGTGTGCACAGGTTTGTGGCCTTTGTCCCTTCACCCAGCAATGGAGTTTGTGCTCTCAGGTTTGGGTCAGAGCAGCATTATTGTTCCCACTTGTTTTTCGGGGGCACTGTCCTACACATTCGAGTGATATAATGGATAAAAATAACCCTGCTTACGCTATTATCAAGTCAGCTTTTTTGCAACTCGGGAATGTTTAGGAATCACACTCACATGTCATCACACAGTCATCTTTGTTTAAAAGTTCATTCAGTTTGAATAACGAAAACAAAAAGCAGTTTTCCACTTGGATTTTAGATGTTTCTCAAGCAGATTCTCATGCAAACAAAATCCTGGAAATTTGTGCTGCAGAGGCTGCACAAGGCTGCTTCAGACTGAGGTGTAATGTTGACAGTAAAAATCTCTATATTAATTTTATATTTTATAATTTATTTTTCAACACTTTTATTTTATTCAACACAATTATTTTTCAAAGCTTATGGTTATGACCTAGAACTGCTCATCTTCTGCAAAGCTTTCAGCTGAATGTTGGTGGATTTCTGCTTGCTATTAGGGAGAAACAACTCCATATTTTATGCAAAATACGGGTGACTCAAGACCCACCAACCCACTTGAATTTCAGACTTGTTTAATAAGCAAAAGCCATCTTAGCTGAGAATCTTTTCAATGTTTAGTGTAAAGAGATTAATTGCATTTTACACGATATTTACAACAAACAAGGGAAAAAAAAAACAATGGCAACTCTTCTGTGAACCGACAAACTACAGATAATTACAGGACAGTATTTCACTAATTTTTGGCACCCAGGTGTACTGGCATGTCTGGGTGGCTTCTGAAACCTAAAACCTTTGAAGGTGGCCTTTGTGACAGCTAATTAAATATGTACACGTACAGTATCATGTTTTAAGACATGATACCACACAGCATTTAATAAAGATTAAAAGTCTGAATTCCTGATTCAGTGAGCAGCAGACTGGAAGACACATATATTTAAATCAGAATGTAAGTAGAGAGCTTCTCTCTATACTGTAAAATCATTTTGCAGTTTTCTATATTTCTTTCATTGTGATGCAGACTTGAAAAAATTAAGTGACAGTAAAATAATAGTATCTTGTTATATTTCATCAGAGACGTACCCTTCTGCTGAGATAACTGATTATCCATTTGGCCTGAACTCTGTGCAGAATCCTACAGGGAAAAAAAAAAAAAAAAAAGCAGCATCAGGTTTTCAGATCTTATATCTGAGCAATTAAAACAACATTTTAAGTCTTTATGGTCACTCAAAATACTAAATACTTTAGGAAATCTATGAATTAACAAACTGTCTTGTTTGCTATGTATCATAATACTGCCAGCACTTCAATTTTCTAACATTCAGTGGATTTTTAAACCTTTATTTATAAAAATCTTTTTTGAAAAAAACTAATACACAACTGAAAAAACCAGGGTATCAGTATCTCCTTAGGAAATAGTTATTCTCATGACTTCTAATTAAAAGAACTATAGCTGTGTTTCTTAAAACAGCTTGTGCTTTAGATTTATGCTCCTGACTCCAAATAACCCTCTTACAAAATTCTTTAATTATCCCAATTTCACCGTCCATGCTTCCCAGCGACCCAGGGGCTGAGGTCCTGATCTGAGGGCAACTGAAGTCCTTCCACAGGAGTGATGAGCTCTGCCCAGGGCTGCAGCCAGCTGTGCAGCCAGCTGTGCAGCCAGCCGAGGTGCAGCTGATCAAAGTGCTGTACGATGTGTTGTGTGATCCCTGCTGCAACCGGAGGGGAAGGACAGGATGCTGGGTGCTCCAGAGCCTGCAGCACCCACCCACTTCACTCAGAACAATGCAGGATTATGCAACCCAGCCGCCCCAGGAAGGACAGGGCTGGTAGGATCCTATCTTTCGTTTTAGCTAGTAGTCACATAGTATTATTTGACAGAAGAGATACAATTTAGCAAATCCTGGATACTTCTGAATGTTTTTTAATGGTTTCAGCACTGATAGAAACAGAAGCAACAAAAATAAAAAGGATGATGCAAACTTGATGATGGAAATAAATCTGTTGGTAGGGAGGTGTAAGGCAGGTCGCTGTAAAATCCAGCAATCATTTGCCTTTCATTGCTGCTGCACACACTGTATTTAAGTGTTATATTTGTACACACCACTCAAGTTTTACGTAAACGGGACGGATCCTTGCAGTCCCTGGCACAGGAAGAATCTCTTTTTCTAGTCAGAGGGAAACATTGGTGTCTTTCCCAAACCTTCCACTGAAGCAAATGAGAGATTTGGTTGACAAACAGCAGCAAACTGAAGTAAAAGTAGAGAGGAAAATCCCTTCTGTGTGTGGGGGCATCTGAGCATTCTGTGGTTCCTTTCAGAATTGGGTTCTGTGTGTGTGCAACACTGGGGATTCAATTTGAAAATAGGTAAAATACTAAAGCAGCAGCAAAGTCAGCAACGATGTGACACTTCACGGCACACAAACATCTTCCATATAGCAGTATAAAACATTTCTAATAGTCTGGAAGAACAGTATGTGGACTTGGCATCTGAGATACACCACTAATTGGAAATCAAATTAATAATGCTGGCACCTGTAAACATACTGTGGCTTTGCTGTAGCTCCTGGGGAACTAAATGCCATTCTCAAAATCAAGGTAAACAACCCTAACTATTAAGAGAAGGAATACTCCCTCAGGCACATGTTTTTTGTCTGAAAAAACCAAACTAAACTTGATGTATTTGTTTACTCATAATGCTTAATTATTTTTTGCCACTGCAACTGCTACACTGAAATCTGTAGTTTCAATATATGAAAATCAAAGTAAAAGATGATTTACAGCTTTGCATTTAAAAAGAAATTCATTGCAAAACGGTGAATTCTTCTAATACTGTTTCAAATTTTTAAAAACTGTATATTTTAGTATTAAAAGGATAAAAAGTAGTTGCACTCAGAAGCTTGATGCTATGCTAAGACTTTTAGTAAATATTTAATTCTTGTGCCTTCTCTCATGAATCCGTGTAGCCTATCCTTGGACCTGTTCTAAAGCATTAGGAAAAAGAGTCTGATGAACATTTCTGTATCAACAACAGTAACTTTCAGGTGACTGATAACAGAGTTATTAGATTCCTAAAAGCATATTATTTTTTAGTAGTAGAGTGTTTACAAAACCGGATTTTTTTCATTGCAAACAGTCAATAAAATGTATGGAAAACATGATGCGTGCATAAAATCTGATACATGAGGCACTATAACAATTTATAAAAATGGAACAAAAATGTTGTAAATCCTTATTTAAACAGTATTTGTAGTGAGCCCAGTGACTCGCTGTCAGAAATAACGACGGCAAGATTAGACCAGTAACATATGTTCCATGTATGCTCTGCATAAAATATATACACTTCTCTTCAGTTCTCCTTGTAAATCTATTGTATACAGTATACATTTGTACATTAGATGTAAACACATTAGTATACCAATTCCAGATATGTTGTATGTGCAGTAGATTTTAAAAAAAGATATATTTTAAGAATTGTCCTGTAACAGCAGGCTCTACATCAAATCTTCCCAGCACAGTCAGTAACTAATGCAAACAGCATTCTGCATCTGATAGTGAGAACCTGAACTGCTCAGTAACCTTTTAGTGTTACAAGATGCCTCAAGTAGAGGCATAATCTGTGGTCTGAGAAGAGCTGCAGTGAATCTTAAAGCACTTCAGTGCTGTTTACTTCTTTTACTGAAGTCAAATGATTTCCATACACACAGCAGAGGTGAGAAGAGCTGCTGCAGAGAGCCTGTTTTTAGGTTACTACAATAGCTACCTGAATGAACGTGGCCAGCAACACACAACTCATCTCCTGCTCCAAGATGATCTTGTTCTGAGGGTTATTGTAACAAGCAGCTATCAGTGAAGGGAAGAGCACTTTGATTAAACGAGGATCACTGAAATACTGGAAAGGCAACTGGCACAGTTTTTGCAGCACTGTGGGGTGGCGGCCGGATTGTACAATGATCTGAAAATACAAATGTAACAAAATTAAAACACGACCTATCTGTTCTTCTCTTCCTGTTAACTACCAAGGGTGCTGAAGTCATGCTAGAAAAATGAACATAGCTGAGGAGTAAATGCTAAAAATAAAGCTTAAAACATTTAGTGCAAAGAACTTCTGGTTTAGTGTGTAAGTATTCTTTTTATTGCAGAGGAATACAAAGAATATAAGGCTGTGAAACTTCTTTTTTCTGTATCACGCAAAAAGATAAGGGAACAATAGTTAAATGAGAAGGGGATTAATCTGCAGATTATTATAACATTGGTAATTCAATATCTTCATTCAAAAGACAACGAATTATAGTGAAGGAGGGATTGTAACTTAGAGCTACGAAATAAAACCCCCAGCCTCTGCTATTTAAAGATATAGGAATACCTTTAGAGAAAAAAACCAACAAAACAACAACCAACCAGAACCCAAAAACATCAAGAAAGAGATCACCAGGACTGTAAAAACCCTCTGGAAGTTCGATCATCCTTTCCTGGAGTGCTCTCTGGCAATTAGAGAGGACTCTGTTTCAGGGTAGATGTCTGCCACGCATTCTCAGGCAGCAAAAAGAAAAGGTGATTGTAAGCTGCAGAGCAAGGAGTTGCAGTAAGGGGAGACTGTGAAAGATCCTCCCATCTGTATTTCTTATCTCAGTTTCTATCAGTGCCATTGACTCTAAAAGGAGAATTGTTTAGATAAATGGGACTGTTGTCATGAAGCAGGCTAAGTTTACAACTTGTGGACATCTGAAGAAATAAGGCAATGCCATTACTGGTCTCTTGCAAAGGAACCTTTCCAATTTATTTGATATTCTTATAAGGTCTTTGTGATAAAACTAGAAAATGCCAAAATCGGATCTGTTCCAAGTAACCTTGATTAGACAATTATAATATGAAAGAGCTATTTGACCCAAAGCTGGCTTTTCAGCATAGGAGGAAGCTCCTATAAGGTTAGAACACTGTAAAACTTAGGGTCACGACTGTAAATTGTACTTGGAAAAACACAATTTTACAGGTACACACCCAGACAAGTCTGCATTCAAATTAAAACCAGAAGGACAGAAAGAAGCAGTTGAGACCACAGGAACATAAATTACAGGGATTTACAAGTTTCCAAAGCACTTTTAACAATACCTTCAGAGTATACTCTCTGTTGATAATGCAGTTCAGTTTAAAAACAAGACCAACAAAGTAATCGTTCCTGTTTTTTTCAGTTTACCAGCCAAAAGACATTGAAAGCCTTTCAAAATACTGGTTAGAAATGTCTTCAATGCCCTTAAAGAGAGGAGGAATTTTTAAAAGACAGCCAAATACGTGACAATCAGGCATAGCTTCAGACCCTGTTGTAAGGGGAGGCATTTGGATGACTCTAAACTCCTGAACTATCAGCTGCCACCCTGGAAGCAGGAGGCTGCCTTTCCAGCCTGCTTCACCATTTGCTTTTTACATTAACTAGAGCTCTTGTTATACAAATCTGTGGAAAATTGTATCAGAAAAGGACTTATAATTAACTGTAAATATACTAAAGTAACTACAATTAGTATTTCTGATTGAAGAGAAAACAACAGAACTCTTCATTTCTTTTTAATGGCCCCTGTATGCTTGATGAACAAGCAGAGGAAAAGAAAGTTTTGGGGCTTTTGGTTTTTCATTTCACACTTCAGTTCCTTTACCTGTTCTAAAAATGCCAGGGATAACTGCTGAACTCTTGCCAAACCAACATTGCAGATACTCAAATAGCTTCCATAGAATTATTATTTCAATGTATTTTTCAACATTTTACTACTATGATGTTATCACCATTAAAGATAGGTATATACACAAGGGTTGCTGATGTTTTTCATCCTGTAGTTATCACATATGGAATCAATTTAATGATTTCAACTCATTGTACTAATGCAGCTACTAAACCTGATACATTATATTATGTACTCTAAAAAAAACCCAAATGAGTCACCCCTTACTGTAAAAAAACCCCAAACAAATAAACCTTTAACAGAGCACATATTGCTTGTTTCACTGTCAAATGGTAGAGAAAGTGAAGTCCAGCACTTGACTTGCCAGATGAATAAGGAAGAAAACAAATGAAAACCTGGCCTACCTATGACTTCCCTATGGTAGAAAAAGGCTCTCTTGACCTTTTTTAAAATTCCTCTCTTGCCCCCCCCCCCCTTTTTTTTTTTTCTTACGTTTTGTTGTTTTGGTTTTTTTGTGGTTTTTTTTGGCTGTAGGCCTCATCTTACAAAACACTCTAATATGAGACAAAAACTCCCTACTGAAATCCAGTGCAAAAAGCTTACTATTCCTCCTGCCACATACTGGAATTCCACTTACTTTTACCTAGAATTTGCTTTTCTTGCTGCTTGCCCTCTAGCCTGGAAGTTAGATATGCCTGTCAAATGTAACAAGATCCTAATTGTATCACTGCATTTCTGTACAGCCAAGCATTTAAGCACCTGCTTAATTTCAGATATGTGCCTAGGTTCCATTAATATTTGCTTGTGGTTTTATTTTTTTTGAACTGAGACCTATCAAATTATTACAAGCTCAAGTTTTGTGGGTTTTTTTTTATTATTTTTAATCCAGAGCAGGCAACTCACATTAATGGCTTCTATATTTCATTCAAAAAGTTTTGCTTAGTCTCAAAATTCATAGGTATTTATTCAACTTTACTGGTTTTGCCTATGCTTAGCTTAAATAAATTCCAAAGAAAGTGTACCTCCTTAGCTTAGCTTATTTTTGGCCCAACACAGGGCCAAACAGCACCCGATGCTATTTTATGATGAATTAATGAAGTTTTTTCTTTGTGCTGCGAGGAAAACTCAAGACTGATACATTTCAGAGGTGGAGAGTTGCAGTTCAGGGTTAGCACTGGAAGAGCTTCTTAAATCCTTCCCTGGGCTGAACTGAAGCAACCTCTGCTGTGTAAGCTGAGAGTTAGCAGGGCTGCACAATATATGTCACTTTAAAATCTGACTTTGTTTACTTTTGACCTTTGCTAGAAGTCACCTTCAAGAATGCCATTTCCCCTGCTTCTTCTCTGCATCCCCAGCTCTCCTGCACTCTGCATGCTCTGCCTCCTGAGCTTCCTGGGCAGCACCATGACTAATGGGATGATGACCTGTGAGGACTCTTACTGAGCAACACCTTTTGTGGTTGCCCATCAGTTATCTTTTTGTCACTCCCACCAGTTTATAGCCTTCTGCAAGTCCCACTAATTTGCTTAATCTCCAATAGCCAGAGGGTCAGGCATTGTCTTCTGCCCAACCATGCAATCCAGGCTCCTCTGTGACTCTGGAAAGCACACTGCACTCCCAAGTGCAACAACCAATCTGATCCAATATAGCGGTGTTTCTAAAGCTTATCACTTAGGAAAACATGATTCAACATTTCTCAAGTCTCTAACTAGACTCATTCTTTTCCTCAGATTTTCTTGGTTCAGTATTCACTACAGAGTACACTGCTTGGCCATTTGCTGCAGTTCCTCTAGGTGTGAAAGTCTGAAGCAGTATAAAAAGTCAGTCTTTCAAAACAGACTACAGTGACAAAAGCCAGCACTATGCCACACAGCACTTGAGCAACAGAAAAGGACAATCAATCAAAAAAATTAAAAGCTCCTTGTGGTATGGAACAGTAATAAAGTTGTGAGAAGAACTCATCATTCTTTTGGGGGGTGATAAGGCTTCCCCTGGCACTTAAATGGGGAGTCTGGCTATGGACCCACCAGGGCAGCTCCAGCAGTCTCCTTCCCCTGCCACTGCTTCCTGGAACATTGCAGAGGAGCTCCTCCCATGACTGACATAAACCCTACGGACCCAAATAACTTGGGTAGGTTTTTCCTCTGGGTAGCAGAGGGAATACTGCATCTCACTTGGTTTTTCTGTAAAGCACCATGGGCCCAGAAATAACTTTCTGATGACGCTGCAGGAATGAGAATCATAAAAGAGCAACTTCGTTTCTTGCTCTCAAGGGCAGGGAGGTAACTGCTGGCATACACCAGGGACAGCCTTCCCATAGGAACTAGCAGGAGAAAGATGTTTTTGTGCACACCTAATTTATTTACATGCTGTAAATACTTGTCTTTCACTTGCTCTGTATCTTTATATATCTATATATCTCTACATATCTTTTCTCTATAATCTTTCTGTATATTCCTCTTATCACAAATCAAAACAACAATTACCTTTAAATGCATACGTAGGATTTTTTGTCAAAGCAGAGTAAGAAAATCTTCATAACTAACAGGATTCAGATATTTTGAATACTTCAATGATACAGAATGTTTCAGCAGCTACACATCAAATCAGAAGTAAAATCTTATCAAGTCGATAGTTAATTTTACAAGAAAATTAAAGTAAGAATCCTCTAGTCTTTGAAACTGTATCTTCATAATCAGGTAACTGAGTTTATAAGCATCTTGTAAGCACGCCACAGAATTCCAATGAAGAAAACTGGAACGTCAGTCAGAAAGCTGATGGATTTATATGGATTTATAAGGATAAGGATGACTGTATACAAAATAATGAATAAATATTGGTCAAACTCAAGTGAACACATAACTCACAGATTTCTATTATTCATATATTCATATGCCCTAATTAGATATGTAATGTAGATGCATGCCACTAAGTTTTCAAGAGCCTTTAGTTCAATCAAATTACCTTGTGATGATTCACATTTTTCTTAATCAGGGAGGAGCATTTTTGATGACAACCTAAGTATCTGTTTCCAAGTTGTAATTGCACACATTTTACATAGGTAAAGTTGTCATCGTTTGAGTATGAGGAGCTGAAGCAGGAGGGGTTTCAGGCTCTGAGAGGGGTGGAACACAGAGGGCTCCATTCCCTCCCATCCCTGCCCAGACTCCACAAGCTCAGGCAGACCCCCGCCCCTCCTCTCTTCCCTCCCCTCCTCGCTTCCCTGCTGTTCCCCTGTGCTCCTTTCCCCCCAGCTCCCCCCCTGCTCTTCAGAATCCACATCCATAGGGGCTGGAAGAGCCCTGGAGCCCTCTCCTGAGCTGGCCCTGCCCCAGGGACCCTCAGGCACCCGTCCCTGCCAGCATCCAGATCGGATTGGATATATATATATATTTGTATATATTTGTATTTTTCTTCTTTATGCCTTACGTTATTGCCTTCTCCCTGTGCTAGAAAATCCATTTACAATTTTTTTAATGCCCAACTCCAGTCTTTATTCCCATTTTATCTCCCCTTTGTGGGGGGTAATGGAGCATAATTCTGTCCTTTGGTTTTTTGGTCCACCCAAACCGCTATGCACTGACGAAAGTGCTAAAAAAAAAGAGAAACTAACTGAATTGAAAACTTCACCTGCAGCCTTCCAGAGATTTAAAGAAGATTATGATCACAGATTGGTTTTCAATGTTTCTATGTATGTGTAGTAAATATTGTCAGATATTCTATTCCAAGTAACAAAAAAATGGCTCATCACAGACTGAGAGCTTTTCCACTCCTTGTGCACTAAGCAGGGTTAGGCCAGGATTACTGCAGAGTGAAGTGCCCATTTTTAGAGCAATATTTAGTCTAATTCTACTAATGGATTTCAGGTTTACTTGTTTCATTTGGGCAATTTCAGGTCTGCAAATCACCATTCATGTCAGTTATTTCTGCCCATATATGCCATAAAAACACTGGAATTATCTTACAAATCAGTGTATTAATTTTTTTGGTCAGGAAAACCAGAAAGCCAGCAACAAACTTCTTGTCTACACAATGGCAAAAAAATACTGAGGAGTATTCAACTGACTCAGAAAGCCAGACTCTCAGTGGACTAAACTGTGTGAAACCAGAGAATAAGATTATCAATTATTACAATTTATTCAAGATTATCCACACATTTAGAAAGCTACAAGACAATCATGTTACCATTCTGCTGAATTATTTCCACAAAGATTGCTTCCCCCCCCCTCACCACAAAATAATGATTAAAAAAAAAAAATAATCTCATCACAGTTCTCCAGGGAGAACTGCAGCAGGGAGATAATGTGACTTGTGGGTGCTTTCTGTAGCCTATCTGTTTCTTTCATGCATAGAAGAAAAGAAAATTATTTTCTTGCTGCTCAAAGATAGCAAAGAGAGAAGACTGCCAAGCAGAGAACCCAAATCTGTAGCCACAAACTCCCAAATGTCAAACAACCCAAATGAACAAAACCTTACAAGTCACCTCACAAATTAGGCTGGTGTTTTTCAGTAATTTTGACCAAGTATTAGAAAGTGTAGATCTTGTATCAAATGAAAAATCAGACACAATATACTAACATGAAGTGGATAGAGGAAAAGGGAGCTGAATCCTAACTTTTTAAATTTTAAAACTTTCTGAAGCAAAACCTTTCTCAGCTCCTGGAGGGAAAAAACCTGCTAACGAAATGGTGTGTGCCACAGCTATCTAGAAACAAATAGAGTGATTATCACTGTGAGATAATTCCTTTCTAGAAAAGCATCCTTCTCAATCGAATTTTATTTTTATGACACAAAGCATTAAAATGTGCTCTTCTACTTGACTGCTCTTCTGCAACAATGCACTTCACATTCAGATGCAATTTTCTTAGAACAACTCAGACTAAAAAGCTAATGTTTCTCTAAGGGGCACTCCTTGTCTTTTCCACTATCTCATCTGACCTACGGTGCCAAACTTGAACATGGCCATTATAAACATCTTGATCTTAAAATTCTACTGTTGGTATGGGAACAATTAATGTTTCTTCTCTATTTATTTATAATTTATATAAATGTCAATTCTAATTTGTACAAACAGTATATAACTTTATTGAACAAGAACTGTGCATGTCATCTCTGTAACTACGGTATTCCATCAAACAGTTAAATCCTTTTGTTTGATGTCAGGTTATTTATAACTTATTAAAAGAAGTAAGTCCTTATACTAGTAGTCCAGAGTTTCCCTTCAAAGCTAGATCTGCATTATTTCTTTGCTTCCATATAAACAGATCTCATACTGCTAGTATTTAATCAGCAGAATATGTCACCACTTAAACTCTTCTCTGTTTGAAGGTCAAGCTCTTTTCTTTCCCTTTTGCAAACTCCACTATTGGCAAGGCTCTCAGCAAAGAATGTTCTAAATTTTTCCTAACAGTTATCAGGAATCAGAGCACCATTTCAATGCAAAAACAATGTTCCAGAATACTACATTCGAATTTAAAAAGAAGAATTTTGTCTATTTGAAAAATTTTGGGGTTTATTTTCTTAACATCACATTTCAGCTCTTGGACAGAAGATAACAGTTTAAAAATAACATTAGTTTTCCTATAAACCACATTATGAGTACTGTCCTTTTAGAGCTAGACCTATGGTTTAATTCAGTGCTGCTCTGTGTATATTTAACAATGAAGAAATATCAGAGCAGTTTTTGTGCAGTCATTCTAAGCATTTAGGATAGGGCAGTGGCTGATACAAGCACAGTGATGCAGTAAAGATGCAATAATGTTTATCAAAAGTGATACTAGTGGGAAATCTAAATAAAGAAGTTCTTTCTACAAAAATCTTACAAAAAGGTCACCCAAAATGACAAATAACAAGTCATCTTAGTAACAAGATAACAAATGAAATCTCTGTAGATTGAATTCAGCAATAAAAAATGCTATTAAACAGATACTGTAAAAAATAAACTCAAATTGAGGCTACTTGTGAACTTCACATGTGCTCAGGCTGCAGGATAAAAAGTAAAATTATGCCTGAATTAGAAAAGGTATTCAGGAAAAGTCTTACTTTAAAAACAACAGTATTTTAGCATTTAACACAGTGACATAAAAGTAGAATTTAGACATGTGAGGTTACTCTCGTGCTTAATGTTAATCAGAGAGTTAAGCACCTCATTAAATTGTTGGGTATTGTTGCTTTATAGAAAATGGTAAGCTTCTAATTTCCAAAATAATCTGACATGAGATTTATACTTTTAAGTGTCAGCCTAGTAATTTTTAATTAGAAGAGAATATTATTATACATCAAACGTATAGAGAAACACATATATTCTGCAAGCTCCAACAGAATAACCCATCATGCCATGTCTCAGACCCCTGGGTATTATTCTGAAAACTGAAATGATCAGAATTAGCCTTTTACAGCCCTGTGCTATTTTTTAAGAAATCATTTTCACATTCAGAGACCATCTTCAACTTGGATGACACGTCACTTGCAACTTCAAGCTGCTGCTTTGGACACGATTCTCTCCTCATTCACACAAGTGAAACTCAGTTTATGTGTATGAAGAATTCTTGATTTAAAGGCTAGAGAAGCAGCTTTGATGTTAGTCAAGAGAAGTTCAGGCTGTTGGCAGAGGTTTCTGCCATCCTCCTTGAGAACAGTTAGGTTGGGTCAAAATCCCCAGAAGGTGTGAATAATTAAAATATTGCAATCTAAAACACAAAAAATCTCTTTGTTGCTTAGAGCAGTCTCTCCAAAAGCAAGAATTTTCTGTCCCTCTCCAAATCCCTGCTTGCAAGAATTTTTCTTACTAGTACATTTCCTCTTCTGTCTTCCACAGTAAATATGAAGGGTTTGTGAACGTATCTGATCACCAACTAAAAAGACTGGGAAAGATCGAGCCACTGGACATGTTACAGAGCTAGCAGAGGAGAAGCTTCAAACAGATAGCAAGAAAATGTACTTTTTTTGCCATGAAAAATGTGCCACAATTTACCTATTCCTAAGGGGAGATGAAGATGAGCAAGATTTTCCATAGTACTCACTCTGCAAGATTTAATGCATCTTGGGGGTTTTTTTTTTTTATGTTTCAGTATCACTTCAATCAAGTGTTACTTGAGCTGAACATGATGAAACGGGCTTGGGAGACTTTTTTGGGCCTCTTGCAGACTCCCACCCTCAGAGCAGCATCCAAGTGCTCAGAAGAGCTGTCATCTGCCCGAGCCCAGAGCTGTGAACACAGAGCAGGCTGGCGTCCTCTCCGCGTGGGGCTGGCAGGCTGGGGGACACTCACTCTGCCTCTGCCCAGGCTTGGAAAACTTGGGAGTTTATGGGAGAAGTACAGGGAGTTCCCTCACACATGAAGCGAGACAGACAATAGCACCCGAGGCCTGATTAAATATTTGCAGGCTTGAGATTTTGTTTTAAATCTGTGTGGAATTTTATTCTCATGAAAAGGAGAGACCGCCAGGCTGGGTGGGAAGGGGCAGAGCCACACACTGTCCAAACCCATTGGTTTCCAGGCCCAGGTCTTAGCTGAGAAGAAACTGCTTGATAGCCAGGATTCTGACAAGCTCTGTAGAGCTTTTTCGATGTGGACAAAGGGCCAGGGAGACCGAGTGGAGACCAACTAATAGTTCTAATTCCAGATCCAGGCCTAAGATCCGGAACCATCGCTCCCTGGAGGCAGTGTCAGCCAATTGCTCTCCCTCTTCATCACTGAGCTTCAGCTATGGACTCAGTTTTAGGGCTGTCACAACTGTGGCTTTGATGATGTTGGGAGATAAGTTTATTCTTCTTGTGTTTAAGAATTAGACGATAAGATAAATCCACCAAGTGCATTGATTTATCATATTAATTCCTATACACACTCTCCCCTTCCTATAGGGATCAGTCGCCACCATGAACTGAAACCAAATACACTTGATTTCATGTTAAAACTTTGTTCATTCTAAATTATCTTACCCACATTCTCTCAAAATAAAAAAAATATAAATTACTGGATGCGTTTTGAAATGTTAGATATACAGCTAGAGATGTGATGTGTGAAACATGCAATCTCACATGCTTCTGCTGTATTTTATTTGCTGATAGATTCTTTAAAAAGTTCATCAGTAAGCTCAAATAAAAACAAAGGTGTCTGGCAAATTACCTAAGTGGTCTCCCCCACTTCCCTAGGCAGGAATGTCAAGACATGCAGGTGTCACTTAAGTGAATTTATGTGGTCTGAGTACACAAGGCTGATGGAGGCAAAACATACATTACAGATCTGTTTTAATTTACTTCATTTTAACTTGGTGAGTTTAATCTGATGGGGATTTTTTGCTCACAAACTGAAGTGCTCCTAAATGGCAGTCAAGACTACAACATCACGTGAGTGAGATGAGATCAGCTATTCCACAAATTTTGCCAGGCATATTTTTCATTTAAACCTGCAAAGCTTTTAAAGGCTGTGTTTGTTTGGATTTCTGGCTTTTTTTTTTAAAGTTTAAAGAACTAAACCCACAACTTCAACATGAAATTAATATTCCTAAAAATCCCTCCTCTGAAGATAAACTAAAAGAATCAGAATTAAGTAATTTCAAATACTATTTACTTAAAAATATAGACATTAACTATGCAGTAACTACTGATTCCAGCATCTGTATTTTCAAAAACTCCACCTACCAGATCACAATTGTCCCAGTCACTCCACAGCCCCAAAAGGAACATAAATAATGAAGGTTTAAGGATGGCCTTTAGTAAACAAGCCATATGGAAACTCTACATAATATTTTTATAACCATTCTTACAAGTTTTCCTGTCAAGTTCTGATTCTCACAAGTTTTCCATTTTAAAAGTATTTTTCTTTCTTTGGGCTAACACCAGAGGAAACTGGCTGCATACTGAAACTCAAAAGCACAAAGTTCCCTCTAGAAGGTAACTTTTATCTTAAGTCAGACTCCAAGTGTCCCTCACCACCTGGCAGTACTGGCAGCCATACTTAGGATGTACAGCATATACCCGCATGATGAACACTTCCTGGGGAATAAATAGTGTGGGTATTTTATGACAGAAGCAAGATGTGCTGTGCTCTCAGTAGGAAGCCTTTCTTGGGGACCATCTGCTGTGTTTACTTTGTGCTGGAAATGAGAAATAAATTCCAAGAACCTTTCAGAACCATGCCTTCCATACAATATCTTAATTTCTTTAAACATTATAGTTATACCTGGATACTGCTGCATGACATTTTATATTTTTAAGACAGGAGAAATTCCTTTCCCAACATATTCTATATTCTTAGTGCTCCTTTCTCCTTTAACTGGAGCTAGGTGGTATACCTGGAACATGTTTTATCATCCATTTCCCACATCCATGTAGGAAGGGTAAATTTCCAGTCAGTGAATGGCACTATTAAATGTAGCGTTTATTTCTAACATAAGGATTATTAGATACTAACATTGCAATTATTTGTATGTTTGTGGTAAGAATTATGTACTGTTCCTATGGACACAACTGCCTTGGATAAAGGCTTTGGAGAGACAGAGCAGTTACTGATGCTACTGGAAGACAAACTTTTGGGGATGGAATGGGAATGGTTTGTGTATCTACATTTTCCCAATTGCATTGGTTACTCTAAGAGAAGTTCTTGCTGTAATTATTTTTTCAAAAGCTGCATGTACTTTTCCTTAGCTTTTTCACAGAGATTTTGTTTTGCAATCCACATCCTACAAATCCCCAAAGTTAGTGAGATTCTTTCAGAGCACACTAGATGCCGTGTGTGTCAAAGAACAAAAATTACTTTTCTTTAAATACATGCATAGCAATGAACAATGCAACTTCATTTGGAGCCTGTCAGGCAAGGTCCTGAGTCTGATCATCTTATTTGTGATGACTTTACGTATGAAAAATATTCACTAACTGCTATGAATATGGAAAGATTTTTATTCCCAAAACAGCAATGTGAAAGATGCTAAATCGTCTGTCATTCATGTTAATTTAATTACAGGACCACATTCAATTAGCCAATATAATATGCAAATGAAACAAGCTGACAGCACATGCTAATTATATTCATTATAATAATTAAACCAAAGAATGAATGGGAATAAAAATGTAATGCATTAGAAGGATATTTTTAATTAACAAGAACAGTTTAATTAGAAACTGTAATCTTCCAGGATGCTTGGCTTATTAAAAGATTGGACATTATTTTTATTCGGCAGTTTAGTTTTACAGGTCTGTCCTTAGTATCATGGGACCTGTTTTTGCATGGTAATAGATTAAATGGTGGCCAACACAGAGAATCTGTTTCCTTGATCAGACTTCACACAGAGCAGATGCCTAATCCAGCCCAGCCCTGCTGCAGCCTGGTTTCCAAGCCCAGCTGGGGCAAGAGGGGCTGGCTGACTGTAGTAAACAGAAAGTTCACGTGCCGATACAAAACAGAGCAGTTTGGGCTTGACAAATGATATTAAAGCCTTTAAAATATTAAAGAAAAGCTCTCTGCTTTTTGCAATTTTCACTCTCATAACTGATTTATTCCCTCAGTGACAGCAGCTGCCCTGGAAAAGCCTTATGAATGTTAAAATATGAAAAACGGAAAGGAATATTACAATATATTGTATGTGGGCAGAGTCAGCAAAATTATCGTATTTTAAAAATAAACAGAGCAAGCACTATCAAAACACTTAGGAATGTGTTCCTTCGGAATCCATTGTCCTCATTGCTGCTCGACAGGATCACTTGGGCCTGGACCAGGAGCCAGCCATGGTGGGAAAGCTATGAGGGGCCCCAGCCACTGTCCCCTGCGGGTGAGCAGGACCCACTGTGAGGCCCCCCTCTTACTGGGGGCTCCTGGAAACTGCAGGGAAAGATGAATCTCAAAGCTGTACAAGAGGAAAGATTTTCCTTTTAAATTTGCTACTCAAGTAAATGTAAAGAGTTTTTTATAGATAGTTAATAAACCCAGACTAACTTATATTAAGCGACTGGCATATGATGCTCTTGAAGTTTTTCTTCTGTGAATGTGAAATATTTAGGAAATTGCCCTTTTATTATTTTGCCTGCATTGTGGTAATAATTCACTTATTAAATCACAGTACTACTACAGAAGGCCAATGTTGAGGTTGACAGGCTGTAAAACTTCCTTTTTAGAAATCTATCTATTCTCCAAACTGGGAAACTTAAATTTTTTTGAATAATTCATGCTTTTTTTTTTTTGTAATTCCAATACTCCATTTTGGACATTTAGCTGATCATCTGGGCAGACAAAGGACTCAGAAAGGCACACTGACTCCATATAGCTATTTGTTCTTTTTTCTGAGAGCTGAAAGGAATGAAGGTTTGTAACAAGAAATACCAATTTAGATAGGGAAAAACATATTTAGACTACAAACACCTCAAAACAAATATGCATTTGAGTTCAAGAACAATGTAAATCTGCTCTGAAATAACATCAGTTATTGACTCCTTTCAAGTTTCTTCAAATACTAAATAAAAGAGCTACTGGGCTCTATGGAAACTTGTTTTCACAGCTCAAGTCTGGTGTATCTATTTTTATTATGCTGTTCTTCCCAGGAGTTCAAGCCTACTATTTGAAAGCTTTCACTGGTAGACCAATTTTTTATTTTTAGTAGGATGCTGCAGCTGATCAACACGGAAAGAAAACAGTAGAAGCCCAAAATGTAACAAATAAAATAAACCATAAGTGAATAAATAGAAAGCACTTCCCTACTCATGAAAGGCACCGCATCTTTATTGGAAGGCACAATACCAACGGTACCTGAAAATAAAGGCCTTAAACAAGTCTTACTGCTTTGTTTTGTAGTGAAAGGAAACAACACTTGCTTTTACTAAAAAAAAAAACCTTCCCCTCATTTTCCAAGTACTGAGTGGGCAATGTTTCAGTTTTTCAAAATGTTTTTTTTAAATAACAAAAAATCCCAAACCAAAATGGCACTTCTCAGTACAAGAAATTAAGTAAGAAGCTAAGTAACTCATGACAGCCCTCAGGACAGTACTACCAAAGCAAATCTCTGCAAAAGATGCTTTTAGTGTACAAAAAGCACTAACACACTAAGGGTGTTCAACTGAAGATCTAAACTGGACTCTCAGAGCTGCAGGAGCTACCTTTTAATATTGAAAATAGTAGCTGAGTCCGGGGTAGGTTAGTGATGGCACATGACCTCAGCCCCAAGTGCACGCATGGAAGACTTAAAGACACTGCAAAATCACCATCTGGGAAGTGTGCTCACAGGAAAATGCATTTTGCACAGACTTTGTCTCTTGAGCTGGCTGCTGCCCTGGCCCCCTGCCCGCTGGCCATGGTCAGACCTGTGCCCCAGAGCATGGGCTGAGCTGCTCCCACTGCTCATGGTAGCAAATCCCTCTTCTGCCCTCTTCCCGGAACGTTTATCACTGGGAGGCCTCTGTGCAATGAATCACATCTGTTTATACTTGTGTGCCAGAAAAGACATTTTTGGAAGTGCAGAGAGAAGACAACAGTGTTTGCTGGCACTGCTGGGTGCCAGCACGACCCGTTGGGTGGCAGTGGGTATCAGAAAGCAGCAGGGGTATCATGTGCAGAACCACTGGACTAGGAAGTGTTGCCCACAGATAGCTCCAGACCCCATTGGGATCCCCATTGGGATTTAATTGCAGCAGGCAGGGAGGTTGCAGGATCCTCCCTCCAGCTGTACTTGCAGACTGGCTAGGCTTGGAAAGGACCTTAAAGATCACCTAATTCCACTCCCCCTGCATGGGCAGGGACACCTTCCACCAGACCAGGTTGCCCAAGGTCCCATCCAGCCTGGCTTTGAACACTTCCAGGGATGGGGCAGCCACAACTTTCCTGGGTAACCAGTGCCAGTATCACAGGAAACAATTTTTTTTCCTAATGTCCGACCTAAATCTCCACTCTTCAGGTTTTAAACTATTTCCTCTTGCCCTCTCTCTACACACCTGTGTCAAAAGCCCTACCCCAGCTTTCTTGTAGCCCCTGCAGACACTGTACATAAGTTCACCTTGGAGCCTCCTCTTCTCCAGGCTGAACAACCTCAATTTCCTCAGCTTGGCTTCACAGGGGAGGTGCTCCAGCCCTCTGATCATCTTAGTGACTCTCCTCTGGACATGCTCAAGGAGCTTTGTGCCCTTCTCATGTCGGGGACTCCAGAACTGGACAGAGTACTCCAGGTGGGAGTCTCACAAGAGCAGAGTAGAGGGGTGAGAATCCCCTCCCTCAACCACTGTCTGTGCTCCTTTTGATGCAGCCCAGGATGTGGATGGCTTTATAGAAGATTTCTGACAATAACGACAGCTTGAAAATATTATAATACTCCAATTATAGCAAACAACTGCAAGAACATTATGGGACAGCTTTTCTCTAAAACCTTGTTGACAAGTTATAACACTTTTCTTCTGCTTTTTGGCTTAACTAAGGGGTCTAAGCTCCTAATCCTGAATCCCCACCCAAAAAAGTGGGAATATTTCCTTCCAAAAGGAAGAAAAATGGGAACAAAACAGAAGAAAACAAGTAACCTCACAAAATATAGTATTCAGCTGAATCAAGCCAAAGGTACAGGCACCATAATACACAGTTTCTACACACCCAGAGTCAGGTTCACTTACTCAAAAATAAAGAGCAAGTGCCAGCTTCTGCTCTGGACATTAAGCCCTGAGAGGCTACACATACACTGAGGGAACTGGGAGGTTTAAAACTGAAATGCTGGCAATAGTTTTGAAGTTCTGTTATCTTATAAGTTGTTCTTACGAGTGGTCAGAGGGTCCTGAGTGGCAAAAGCAGACAACAATCAAGGAAGCTAGAGGAGGATTTCCACAGAGTTTCTATTTTACTACTGAAAAGATGCAAAGAAAAGAACGTCCTAAACTTAAATTAGTGCTTTGGCTATCAGGGAGATGGCTACACTGGCACCTGAGGCTGTGCCTTCGTGTCAGACCAGCTTACTTGGCTTTAGAAGGGTTTTACCACAGCCATCTGATCAAGATGACATGAAGTTAACTTGGAATTAAAAGTGTGTGTTGCTATGTGTATCTTGGCAGTGGGTAAGGGCAGCTAAAATCACAGCCATGTCAGCATCGCTGTCTGTGTAAGAACATGGAGTTTCCTTATGGCCTCCTAATATTCAGGTTTTTGTGTTAAGATGCAAGTTCAGCTCACACTTTGCCAATACATAGATTTGTGCTCCTAGGAATCCCCAAGTACTTCAAAAACAATGCTGAGGGCATTAGTTTTCCAGACGGATCCACGACTAAATGTGCATCTGGTAACTTCTGATCCCACTTTCCATTCACCTTACCTGATTATCTGTGTTGTTTACAGTAAAATAGCCCACACAAATAATGACTTCATGTAGCAATCCTTCACAGGTGTGCTGGGAACAGTACCACAGCAGAGAGCTGAGAATGTGCCGGAATGCCAGGGATAGTCCTTCAGCACCCACAATGGACTGGAATAAAAACCAAGAAACAGAGATTACAGTCTAGCAGTAGGTTACAGAAACTGTATGAACCACATATACATCAACTGCACCCCTTGTTTCTATGGGTGTTTTTAGCAAAGTACAGACTATGTTCTTTGTTTTGATGGTTTTTGGAGGAGGATGCAATCAGCTCCCTTTTTTCAGGAACTTAGCATTTACAACTAGACCATAAGAATAAATTCAGATTTTAAAGGGACACAGGAAAAACAGGATTCTGCTTAGTTGACACTCAGTGTAGCATTAGGTTGACCATTTCATTTGACATGCATTACATATACCAGGAAACCTTAATGGTAATAATATTTCTTAGTAGTAAGCCAAAGAAACCAAACCATCTTCATTTCTGCAAAAGAGCAAAATGCATTTCTCATTAATAACTCTGAACGTAATACAAAGATTAATAACAAATAACTTTTCAAACATAAAAAAAAGTCTGGAACATCCAAAAGGGGTGAACCCTCAGCTGCAAAGCTTCCTGGGATGCTTTTTAAAAGTAGGCAAATTGCTGCAATGTGGAGATTCAGAATTAGATTTTATCAGTGCAGCCTACAGCCTCTATTTAATAAACATGTCAAACAGACAGAACGACACAAGGTCAAAGGGGAAAACTAAAGCACAAGGAATGAGCATGACAGTCTACTAAGTCTAATGAAACTGCAATGCAGGCCTGTGAGAAAATCTCTTTCATTTGAGAGTTTTCTCGATTTTATACCTTGTAGCTTGTGTTAAGTACATGTAATAAATCCCAGCCTGTAGCATAGTTTAGTTTTAGCATTCTGCAAATCTATCCAGCAAAGTGGAATCCTAGAGAGCTAAAGCAGACTCAGCTGTGGTTCCATCTTGAACCTCAAGTGTTCTGCTAAGTTACTGTATTTTCCAAACTTAACACAGAAAGCAGCCACCATTTACTGCTTTACATCATGCAAGTTCCATGTTCTCAGGTCCACCCTTATTTAATTAGTGCTGTCCACGCATGCAGTGACCTAGCACTCTGGGTTTAACCTTTCCTGATAATAACAGGGCAAAGGGCACCTGAGTTTGTGTATAAAAGTTAAACTAATTTTTCAAGGAAACTATGCTTCCTTTTTAGCCAGAATTAATATCATCTCAGGAGCCTGTGTTGTTTCTCACCACCATCTTTCAATTGTTTAGACTGTCAAATTAAATGAAATATACACCCAGGAGCCATCTGTGCTAATACAAACTCCAGAATACCAGACCTCTTCTGTTAATCAAAAAACCTATTCGACAGCCTTACTATGATGTGATAAAACTATTCCTTAGAGATAATAATCAGACAGTACATAAACTATGTTTTTTTCCCTCTGCTGTTTGCTAGCCTGCTAGAGTCCACAAGGTCAGGATGGACAGCAAACTGCCTCAGGTCTATGTTGATTTTTTACCGTTACAGAAACAAATCACATTAATACCCTGAAAGGATAGCTCCTGAGACTACAGAAGTGTGTCCCTCCATCACAAACAATATTATGTCAACAATTCAGCCAGACAGCTAAGCAGCTACTTCCTGAGTGGAGGAGCCCTGCACTGAGGAGCTGAATGAATGAATTCACACTCATTAGTTTTCTGCCACCTTTACACAATAATTACTATCTCGCCCCATTTTATGTTGAACCAAGTAATGCAGATTTGGGAATTAATGATGATGTTTGTTTGAAATGCTAAGGTACAATGGTAGTTGGTAGGAAGATAAACACAGTGTAAGTGGAAGCTTATTTTTAAAAAAGCAGTAGTTGTTTCTTGAGGTGTCAGCGGGACAGCCCTTCTGCTGGTACACTTTGCTACAGGCCCCTGACAACCTTTAAGTGTCCCCCTTCAACTCTCACTCTCTGGTGTATTTCTGTAGTACCTACAGCAACAAGGAATCAGCCAGTCCCAAACCAAGAGTTAGTGAGCAAGCTGTGGAAAAGAACGACTTTGATACACCTTGATCTAGAGAGAGAAATGGGGGTTAATGGTGTAAGAGCTGTTTTACAGGAAAATTCAATAAATACAGTGGTGCCCCGTAGGAACAACAGCCCCTGGCTGGGCTGGATCACACAGTTGCATCTGTATGGATGGGTGCTGCTGCCTGCAAACTGCTGGTATTAGAGATACCAAAAATCCAAGTAGAGGTACTAAAAATCCAAGTCAAGAAATAAAAACTGAAGGAGACTCACACTAAATTCTTTAGTCATACAAAGCTCCTGCTGAGCTTAATGCATTTCAGATGAAGCGTGTGGTACAACTTCTATACAAAACACACATTAAATGAAACAGAAACCTATTCTGATGAGTTGTGTAAGACTGATGCTGCTAAACGTGTTTTGCTAAGCAATGCTTTTTGACAGGCGTTTTATATTAACATCTTTGCCAATTTATCTGAGAAATACATCAGTTTGGTTTTTTTTAACGGCAAAATTATTAATTTACACTAGAAATCTGTTTGCAGAATAAGGTAAGAAAATACCTTGCCCACATTCAATGTGATACTTCTGGAGTTTTTTCATGAAAAGTATTATTTCCACTTTTTGGCCAATAAAATTTTACTTGGATAAAAAAAAAAAATTGCTATCAAGCGATCCTTAGTTTTGGTTGTGCAACCTTAGTGCAAGTAGCCACTGAAAGCCCTGACAAATATAAACTGTGGTTATAACATGAGCAAGTTCTTTCCCACTAGAAAAACTGTTATTTCATGCTTCTGATCACGTTTTTTTTTTTTTTTTAATTACAATTTTGGGGCTTACTAGAAATAAAAAGTGCCATGGTAAAAGTGAGGTTTTTTTAAGTAGGAGCAGTAATGGATGTGATCCAGCATTTTGCACAGTCCAAATATTCACTTTTTGCTTCGATTCATTTGCCATAGCTATACAGTGGAAAAAACAGTAATAAACTTAAGCATGAGAAACCCCCCAACACTGAAACTTCCTTCAGTAACTAAGATCTTAAAGACAAAACTTAATCCAAAAGTATATGCAGTAATTACCATTTTCACACTAAGCAAAAGTTTTAAAGAGTCCATTACCTGAAAGGCAGGGAGATCAAGAACAGCAAAACTATTGAAGAAACGTAAACTGTGGATGGCAACCTGGACTGTGTTGGCTGCATAGCTGTCTTTAGGACTTGCTGTGTTTGGATCAGAAATTGTCCCATGGAAAAGAACACAGTACAGCATATGCAAGACTCCAACCAGATCTGTAGCCTGCAGAACTGCTGTTAGTCCTGTGGGGTCCTGACGTGTGTTGTCAAATATGTTCCAAGATCTGTCAGAGAAACATTAAAGCCATTTGAGAAGGAGAGCAGCACTTAGTGGGAACACTTGCCCAGGATGGAGTACCTCTAGTAAGTCAAGTGTTAAAAACCAGCAAACTGTTAAAAAGGAAAAAAGCCTGATGCCTAATGTGTCCAGAAACCACAACGTCTCCAGAAAATGCTTTCAGTAATCTGGGCACCATCTCAAACTCTCTCTGACTGCAGTGCAGCTGTATCTTTAAGTATCTTTCTCCACATATCTTTGCTCCCCAGATGGGTTCACAGTACCTGAGTGAGACCATGCAGAAATTCAACAGCTTTAAAGTTTGAAGCCTGGGGGCACTTTAGGGGCTCCACACAAGCTGTGCCTCAGGTCACCAGCCTACAAATATACTTCTTTCTTGCAACAGCAGCCAGCAGAGGTGGGAGAACTCCCTGGAGCCTCTCACTGCCTCAGTGACAGGCTGCAGGCACTGGAACAAACTGCCTACCTAAGTAGCAAAATAAGTTACCAGGACCAGATGATCTTAATCAAATAGTTCTGCAGGAATTTAGGAATGAAGTGGTTGAGCAGTTAACAAAACACACTACTTCTGATTTCAGTCAGATGTTATTACGGGAGACTGCACGGTAGCAATAAAATAAGTATGAAATGCCCGAGACAAACCAGCACAGCTTGAGCAAAGGGAAATCAGGTTTCTTTGGTATCTTTTGAGTATGCACATAAAATAATGGAGAAAGTTTTTTGGCTGTCTAGGATGTCAGAACAGAAAGGCAAATAAATCAGGATGCCCTTTCCCTTCTCACATTCAAATTTTCATAATCCCTCCATGATTTGTACTGTTGCTGTTTTTTCACATTATTAATGACCCAGAAATTGTTGCAGGAGAGTGACTACTACAGAAGATTGCCACTACTCTGAAGAGCAGTGTGCACAAGGCAGGCAAATACAAAACAAAGCACACAAAATTGTTCAATTAGTCTTAATATAATCTGAGTTCTAATTCAAACCCATCAGGTAAATCATCTGGACTTAATTACGGAAATCCATTGGCAAGCAAAGGAAACACCAAAATGTAAGATGCAGTGAACAACAACACTGAAAATACAGTACATCATTATCTGGTCTTTACCTCACCTACTGTGTTTACATGGCACTTAGAAATAATAACAAGAAAGACTGCAAAGATAGATTTAACATAGTGGGGTTTTTTATAATTGGAAGATAATATGATAGGTGGTATGAAGTTATGACACATGATGTATGAAGTTATATGAAGTGTATAAAGTTATGACAAATGTATGTATGTATGAAGTGTATGAAGTTATGACTAATGAGATGGGGGTACCTTTCCCTTTTATAAAAAATAAAAGCAAAGGAACTGTGAAATCAGTAGAAACAAGGATCACTTTCTAGACAAAACTGTAACTTTGCTGACCTCAGCTGACCACAGAAAAGACTGAGCATTCAGAAGGCTGACAATATTCCTGTTGTCCAGAACCAATAAGTAGCTTTTCCTTGACTAGAAATGTTGTAAATGATCTTAGAAAATTTTCTTCTTTAAAGAGGCTCTCAGAAGTTACTCTGTTACACACACTCTCTGCTCCAGTGCCATTGGCAACACAGATCACAGGTGGGATGACTGAGACTGCTTTTTATGTTACAGACACTTCTCCTCACTGGAGCAACTCAGCCACAAATTCAGCAACTACCAGGTTTTGGTGATCATCATCTTGTTCAGTCATTTTTGCATTTTCTAGAGAAGCTAAAAAAAGAACGTAAGAAAGCACCACCAAAACAAAAGTCTATCCATGAGGATTTCTGTCTTATCTGACATGAGTGGGTACCATTTCTTTCCAAGACACTTCTATTTACAGACTATGAATGTTTGCTGCTACAGCATCATTTGCTACTGCAAGGATGGTGTCCCCATTGTACTTCAGCCATACCCAAGCTATACAAAGAACACAATTACTTCACTAATCTTTGAAACAAGCAATCAGATCTTCAGGTAAGGCACAGCAAGAACAAAAGCAACACAGCTGTGCTATTTTCCAGTATCTATCCCACTAAACAAGTGACACCATTGCCACCAGTCACCACTGAATCTCCACAATTCTGCCAGTTAGAAGTCAGCCTTTTGGAGAGATTCAGCTGGAGATAAATGTGGCTTAGTCTGCCACACAGATTCCAAAACTGGGGTGGTTGTTTGACACTGTGACAGCTATTCCAACTCCTAGCTGAGAAACTGTGCCACAAAACCAGCCACACCAGTCTAGGGTTCTTTGAAAATTGGTCTTAACATTTGAGAGACAAGCTGAAGGAATTTAAAGAGATTATTAAAATTATTATTTAATGCCACTTACCTGCTGCAAAGCAAGTACCATAAACATTCAGCTGGTGGTTTGTAACACTCATAATGACCCTAAGATTTACTCCATAGAGAATAAAAAATCTAGAGCTCTAAGTGTGTTTTGGGTGGGTCTATGCTGCACAACAATTTATGATGCTACTTTCCTTTTCCTACAGCTAGAATCCGTGCCCCAAATCTTCACTTTGAAGCTCTGTGGTCCTAAAGTGAGGTTGTTTGAACGAAGTCAGCATAGATGCTTCCTGATCATCACCTGGCTCTGCCAGCTGCACCTCTCTGTGCAGTCCTGCAGCATGGTTTCAAGTTGTGTTGGCATTTGAAACTGGCTGCAAGTGAGGTACAAACCTGGATGGCTGCGAAAGGATGAGCTCAAAGCTTTGGGACTTCCTCTGTGCACTTCTACAACTCTGGATTCTCTGCCTGTGGACTCCTTAGTATTCCTCACTTTAAAATATCTCCTTATGCCCGATTTTTTATTTTGTAGCATGCAGTAGCCAAAATGTGCTGTCACTTAAATACACTGAAGTACCTCAAATGTTTATTTCCACAGTATCACATGAGAGCACAGCTATTTTTGCCAACTAGTATTCTTTAATTTCAATCTTTTCCAAGCTTTTTAACAGCACAAAACAGAAAAAAAACCAACAGTCATGGTCAAACGATAGCCCCAAATTAATTACCGTATATGATACCTTACAGAATTTTTTGTGACTATATAAGATGAGAAAATTGACCAATTTTGCCAAAGGTTAAAGTTAGTTTGCTTTCTACTCTCACTCCATCATTATTTTTAAACAATTCCATATGAAAAAGCTTAGATTGCTGGATGAAATCCTTTTACCATTTTGTGCTGCTCTGGAGCAGTGAATGAATCAAAATACACATAAAAAAGTCAATTGTAAAATAACTCAAAATGCAAGCATTATTTTTTTTTTTCACAGAAAAGACTAGGAATTTTTGAGTTTTATCATAGGATAAAGCTGCTAAAAAATAGTAACTATGAAAATCTGTCTGCTAGGTTTGGTGGATTAAAGGAACTGCTAGAAACGTTTGGTTTTGATGTTGCCTGTGTTACAGTTAATGTGGATCTGAACAGGCCACTGGCTCCTCTTGGTTTTAACTGTCAGTTACAATCACTTGAAGCCTAAGTGTTTACAATAAAAAGGTAAAAGACGTTATTCATTCTGCTTGTGGGCTTTAAAGCAGAAAAAAGTGTATTGGAGATGCTGGAAAATCAAGCATGAAACTTTACGTATGCTGCTTTGAGGAATTTTGGTCAAGTCTGGACAACAGTGTATTTCATACATGTAGTAGAGTTTTAGTCCACATCAAAGCTTAAGTCCAGGGAAAACTCAGAGCTGACTGCCAGGACACAGACTAAAGTAAAAACCCAGGAGAAACAGAATCAGAAGATGACTGTACCCATGCAAGAAACCTGAGTTTTAGGTAGCCGATGTTGAGAGGAGATTCCTATGGATTTAGTTCTTTTTAATTCTCCTATTTAAAGAAACTTCCTCTGTGTCTGTAACAGCTGCTGAAGTAAAATAGTCAGGAGGGACAAATCCCTTCAATTAATCACAGAAGTGAAGCAAGACTTAGAGGATTTCTTACATTAGCTTATGGAGCTGGGAAACCAGAAAGGCTTTCAAACTTTACCAAGTCTCTGTATTTAACACAGAAAAATAGGCAAATAGCTATATTATGATCAAAAACCATGTAGGATCTTATGAAGAAAAGTTTAATGAAATGCAGGGAATTTTCATGATAGGCTGTCATGATTTTCAGCTTCTGCTATCAAGGAGTCTCAGGAACTGGTATGAGGTTTATGACTTACAAAAAGGGTTTGAGAATTTAAAAATGTGGATATATCCTTCCAGGAAAGAAAGATACTAAACAGTAGTACTTCATTGCTTAAAATACACCACTATTTATTAAAAACAGGAATTCAATACAGCTTGATGAGAAACAGCATACTCTGCAGAACAAGTATAAAACTACTATTTCTCCAGGCTTCAATAAGAGCAAACTGTTTATATCTGAAAATATATTGTTATAAAAACTGACTGAGCTAACAAGCAGACAAGCCTCTCTAAGGGTATACATTGTAATGTTTGTATATTTGAAATATATACTCCTGATTAAAAACATGGAGCCAAATGGAAACATGACTTTTCAAAAGGCTTAGAATATAATCTGGGTTTTTTTATTTTATTAGGATTTTAAAACCATCACCTGCAGTTTTGCTTCTAAATGATTTTATTTAGAAAGCAATGTCAAAATAAAGAAGCAAAATACTAATAAAACAAATATAAACAAGTATTTAGCACCTGTCAGACCTTGTTATAATTTACACGGTCAAGCTAGGAATCACAGTCCTGTGCAGAAGTGATAATTTGAAACCTTTTTAGCAGTTTTAAGAACAAGTTCTAGTTTGTTTACAGTCTTTGCTACATCTGCTGCCTTTTGGAAGTGGTGAGAGGGACAACCAGTGTTCAGGCAGACTTGCACCTCATTCACCATCCAGCAGCCAAAACAGACATTATCTTAATTACTGTAATAAAACTGCAAACAGACCAGCCTACTTCCTTGTGTATCTCTGACATGACAGTCACCATTTTCCTGGATCAAACCCTATATATCTGCAGCTTTCCACTGCTGCAGCCTGTAATCCACAGCTTCATTAGCTGTCGACACAGATTTATATGTATTCCACTACTGTTTTGAGATAACAATTTAGCTACTGTACTGCTATGACATTCTATTTTCCTAGATTAATGAGGGAGCTTACAGACATTTCATACATCAAGAAAACAGCAACTTTTTTAAAAACTGCATGTCCCGAGAAGCTACATGATTTGAAGGGCTATTCTTTGCAATATTCATCTTATGCACAACTTGCTTTCCTCCTTGTGCCTCTGTTACTGCTGTTACACTGCACCACTCTTAGGGAGAACATTCTCCTCTGGTGATTAACCCTTAGACTGCTGACAGCTTCATCCCACTGTTTCATTAACTGTGGTTAATATGGATTTCTTCACTCATACTAATGGGCAAAAGCAAACTGAAGCATTAACAATAGTCCCCCGAAGTGCTACAAGTAACTTTCTTGGACAGGAATCTTAGGTCCAGAGACTTAGAGGGAAAAAAGGGATATAGATTTGATGCACACAGGAAAAGATAGCAACATAAGCAAGATCCTCACTGTGCTGATGAAGGATATGCTATGTATTTTCTTGTTGCTCTGTATTTTCTTACTTAGTCTTCACTCCTTCTTTTATGGAAGGGTGAGCTGGAGCTTTTTTTTATTAATGCTCCTTGCATTGCATGCCTGCTCATTGTTTTCTGTCTTGTGTTGACAAGCCAAGCATGTTCCATATGTGTATTCAGGACTCGAGGGCCCAAAATAGGCCTTATATCTCTCATGGTTACCATAATAAACTCTGGAAAACAAGGCTGTTGTCCTGAACATTGCTACTGGACATCTGAATTGGACACAAATTGTAAGACATATTTATACGGCTGTATAAACTGCTGTTATTCTGTATAAAGGCTACTTAACATACTGCTTTATTTCAGGTTAATAAAAATGTCTCTGTTTTCAATTCTGGTTACAGCTGCCCTTCATGGAGAGCACACTTAAGCATTATCATGGCCACAGTTTTCAAGCCTAAGTATCAAGTGTTCATCTTTTACTCAACAAAAAGAGACAGCTCAGTATTCAGACATGATGCATTTTATGAATTCTCATTAATAAGTACAAGGGACAATACCCTAATTTCAGCTTGCACACTTTTTTTAAACTGCTCTGGGAGACAGGAGCTCTCACCTCCATTGCTATCAATGGAGGCAACACAGCAGAACAAAAATGGGACTCCTCTGTCTCAAATCCTGCCCACTGATCTCCTGGGGAACACAGGGGCATAAACTTTATCAAACCTACGTTCACGTGGGGTTACAAGTTATTTATGTCTTCAATAAATTATCTTTTACACATATTACACATGGTTTGGAAAATGAGCTACTACATCCACAGCAAAACTTCAGTTAAAAGAACCTAGCATATTAGCCAGTACCAAAAATGATCATTTGAGATTTAAGATCAATATAGAAATTAAATTGTTCTAAAGCCTTGGTGATTAGTGAAGAGAAAAATCCCTCTCTTGTAATAATTTATAATCCCTCTCTTGTACATTTATAACATATGTTCAGAATGGATTCCCTCATTTCAGTAACTTTTTATGATGCTAAAATTGAGCATCCTCCAATTTATGTTTCTACATTAGCAAGACTTTTCTTTATTATATCAAAGTCCATGATTCTGGACTTTTTTTTAAGTCTACCACGAGAATAAAAAGGATCTTAGTTTGTGTCTTAAAATTTTATGAGTTATATTATATAAACCATACACCTCATTTAAGACTTAGAGCTGACATGCATATAAGTCAATGTATGTCTGTTGGAGGCTCATTTCTAGTAAACACTATTGCTTTGACAGCTTGCCTGATGTAGAGGTACATGCAGATAGGTACTTGACTGAGATGTGTTCCCAGTCTATAAAATTGTTTTTTATGATGTAACCTTCCAAACAAACACAGATTATAAATTCAGAGCTTGATTTAGAACTATGTGCTATATTTGAAACCTCTATGTGAGGTTCCTGTGAGGAACATTCCTACAGGATGTTCCTACACCAGAGCTCCAGAATGCCCTAACATCCTTTGTACTCAGGACAGGACCTCTTAGTTGTTTAAAACCTGAGCTAGAGTGCTCAACTTCTGGCCCTCTGGGGATATTACTACTTACAGTTGCAGTAAAGTCCTTAACAGCCTGGTGGGGTCTGAAACCAAAGGATAATCAGGCAGCACTCAGCCTTTTCTGGATCATAAAGGATTTAATGGATACGGGCACCCTGGATGGTCTGGGAGCCTTGAGGAGGTCCTGGTGTGTCAGCCACCCAGCAAAAGAAAATTAATTTTGTGTCCCCCATGATCATCATTGAGGAGCACAACTAAGTTTCCCACCTGGAAAACTTGTATTTAGGAGAATATCTCAAAAGAACAGTTCAAAACCCTTCTTGCAACAATGGTGAAAGACTGATAAACTTCTTTTCATATTGCAATGTAAGAGCACTGGTAGTGCCTACTGTACTTGATTTTCTTAGAAACAACTTCAAAATATTATGATCAGAGTGGGTGGTTAGTCTGATGTACAGAGGACTGTAACAGAGCATGTTGGGTGCTCAGGCATGTATGGAACTGGAGAAAGAGAAATGCTGGATTCTGACTGAATTGTCTGCATTGCCTCCAATGTCTGATCACCACGAATGAAAGAGGCATCTGTATTGCTCCCAGAGAGGGACCACCTTTTGTGCTGCAGATCATATATCACATGATATGTATTACTGTATTGTGACATAGTTAAGAATTCAATAAATTTGAGCTCTGTTTCTGCCACCTTAATCTGTGTTTGGCAATATTCTTTTCCCTTTAAATCACCTTGAACACTCAAGACTTCTGTAACCTGACAGAATTACACTCTCCATTCATTCCTTAAATGTGAGTGGGCTCAGGTGATGAAAGATGTTTAATTTAAACTGCCCTTCTAATCAGTTACACCAAAGCTTTTGATCTAAAAGTGAAAGACAACAGTTTTGAAATCTCCAAGTTCCTTTCTCTCATTTCTTTTCATGCCTACATGAACAATCAATCCAACCTGGAGATGAAGAACACTCAGCACCTTTGGATAAAATTCAAAGTGTTGCTGTTATACGCAGGTAGGAAGACTGGATAGTTCTTGGTGTAACAGTGATGAAAAAACTTCAACACTCCAAAATTATGATTTTGCTACAAAGTACAGATGTTCTCAGAAGAAGTACTTGCACAGTGCTGTATAATTTTGGAGTGAAAAGATCTGTATTATTTGGGTGAATCATATGCCTGCTTCAGAAATCACAAACATTATATTACTGACTGTCATAGCTAGAACTGTTATTCCACTAAGAGAAGGGTGATACAGAAAAAAATTATTATTATTTTTTTTCAGTATGAATTTGACTTTTGGCAGCACTGTCCTGGAATGTAAAATGCCAAGTTGGCAGCCTTCAGAAAGGGAAATTTCACTTAGTTGGGATGGTCTCTTTGGGCTCATATTTCTTGAAGATTTTTTTTCCATATGCCTGTGTCCCTGCTTGGGAGTTTGTTTCTTATTTTATGTTTTATTAGCTAGTTTTCAACCTTAGCATTATTTTAACCTTCAGGAATTAACTGTAAAGTTCTGTCATCCTTATTTCTTCCTGAAATGTGTAACAGTTGAAGGGCAGTAAGTTCTGGTATGTGAACCTCAAAGCTCTCAAAAGTTTTACTCTCACAGCATCAGGCTGTCCTGTGCTGCAGATGACACAAGTCCAGATTTGCTGGCAGACACAAACCTCCCTCATGCTTGCTCCCCACAACCCTGAGTAAGGTATGGTTACAAACATTTTGCACTGGAAAATTCCCTGAAAAATCCAGCAATACTTTTCTTTGCAGGAAACATAATTCCCTTACTAACAGTGCTATTTTAAAGAGTCAGGATGCTCTAGAAACAAATCAACTAAAAGTTGGTTTTAGATAAATGAACTAAATCAACTAGGTTTTAGCTCATCAACTAAAAGTTGGTAATAAAATACCTCTTGAAGTCCCTGGGACTGGACACGTAAAATTGGTAGTGATAAAACCCTCCTGTAATGGTGAGTAAAGGAGATAAAAGTTCATAACTCTGCTAAATGACTTACAGGAATCAAGACTCAGTGCAGGTAACTAATTACAGTTCAGTGTTGAGAGGGTGACCAGCATGAATTTTCTGCACTGCATCTTTACCACTTCTTTTACCACTGGATCTTTACCACCACTTTACCACTGTGTCAGCACAGGGTTACACAGCTGCTGCCTGAAGAATGTATTTAAGATGACAGACCAAGTGCACCTACCTTCCACTGATGGCAAAACACAGCTGACATATTCCATGCAACACTGCTGTGGCATTTTGTAGAAAAGATGCAATTTTGGGATTCTCATCAACAGGGCCTTGAACAGAGAGGAAACAGCAACACAGCTTGTCTATTAATCCTGTGTTCACCACGTAACTAGAAAAAGAAGAAAAACTGTATTTAAAAAATAGTCCCATGTTGGCTTTTTTAGCTTTGCAAAGGACTTAAATTCTGCTTCTCTGCTATCAAAGCATACAATTAAAGGTGTAATTACTTAAATACTCCTTCTGAAAGGGTTCATCAATAAAACAATTCAAATCACAATAACTTCAGATCTGTCTCTCTGTAAATATCAACAGTTTTTGTTGAGAGATCTGTCTTGTCATGAGATAATTTGTATTATTATGCTGTACAAGAAAGATGAGTGTAAATGTTTATTTTACCATACTCCTAGGAGGACAATGGAATTTTGCCATAGTTAAATGATTTATAATAACCTTGATAGCTCTGCAAAAGCACAATTTCTTCTTAGCATGAAGAGATAAACTTTGTAGAACACACTAATTTAAGACAACAGTGATGATACCCAGATAACATTTTATTGCTGTCCCTATATCATAAGAACTACTGCCCAGCTGTTGGGTTGGGTTTTTTTCCTTTCTAAAAAAATATGCAAGAGAGACTAATAAAGCTGCAGGTAACAACCTTCTATCATCAGATAGGAGGATCAGTATCAGAAAGCCTCAAACTCAATGCACAGAAACCTATGCTAGTGACTTTTTTTTTTTTAAACTGATAAATCCTCTTTGTTTTTCCTCCTCAGAGTAGATCAGATCATTGCTGTTTGTCATTTCAGACACCACCAACTGATGCACTGTTTTTACACTGCTGGTCTACACTAAACCATCCTGTTACTAATATTACTCCATCTTACCATCTGTTCTGTTTGTCAAGTCCATTGGTTAGAGACTGCCTCTTCAAGATGGGAACATCCCTGTCTGTATGCTTCCACAATGGCAAGGCCACTCTATGGACTTGTATGGAACATTAGTAAATAATACTGATTCTAGTAAATATAATATTGTATTGATAATGCTCACCATGGCAGCTGTACAAGTACTTACTAAAAATAACTTTTGCCTCATCTGGCTTACAGTCTAATTTTGAAAAACCAGGGCTTTTTAAGATTAGGGAAGAAAAACTCCCTGCTTTTCAGACAATGGTGGTGCTCAAAGACTAATCTCTCTCCAGGGCCAGAAGCCAGACTTTCTGCCAAAGTTTACCCTGCTGGCACAAAGCCTTTGGAAGCAATGAAAGTAATTAAGAATAAACCCACACTGGATATGAAGCAAGAAGTCTAAATACAGTATGAAATGTTTTTAAAGTATCTGAAGTATAGCAGCTAAAAATACTTAGATGCATAAAGGTATTAACTGAGTACTCCTTGCTCAGGTAAGTTTGTCTGTTCTGTTTAGCATCATGAAAGGTTGCCAGCATTGGTTTTCTTGCAGATTTTGATCTAAGCCATCCACCTGGTCACACAGGTGATAAGCAAACTCTCTTGTATTGGCAGAATGATTCCAGGAACAGAGGTGGGTGTCAGGCACAACACAGACACAGAGAAATGCTGAGTGCTAAAAATCTCTCTGTGAAGTAGGAGGGGAGAGGAAGAACTAAGTAAAATACAGCTAATACTGATCAGTGATTATGCTCAAAAAGGAAACACCATTGTCATCAATATTCTCTTATTTTTTCACAAGGAGCATCTCTAGAGTCTGACTGACACCTGCAAAACATGTTCATTGTCCCAACACTTAACACCTGGATACAAAGCTCTTTTGGCAGAGAAGAAATGGATGAGAGCTTTCAGCCTACTGAGGCTCTTCTTTAATGGCAACAGAGAGAAGATGCATGAAGCACTCCCTTCCTTGAAGAACTGAGCATACAGACAAGAAAAAAGGTCAAAGCTCTCTCATCTACTGCCTTCATCTCCCAGTCTTTTTACCCATGGTAGCATGGTTCAAATAATTTGGCTACACTTTTGATACACAGATGGTGTGCAGGTAATTGTTGTTCATGCACCAGGTCTAGTAGCCCCAAATAGAAAAAAGAAACCCAAAATACCACAAAATTTCAACTTTGCTATTTCTTTCTCATCTTCCTAAAACTCTCATTTAATCATCTCCCCAAGGGACATATGATACAATGACATGGAGGTGAAAGATTCTCATTAATAATAGAATTTGTCTGTTTTTGACTAGTTTAAAATGCCTTCTCTCTTTTTTTTCCTAATTGCACTATTACCTTGTCATCATGCCTTTCATTCTCCATTTATAACCAGATCCCCTAAAGTGCCTCAGGTGAGGGACCTAGCTGGATTCTCATGTATCTTCTTATCTTGAGGGTATGCCTGGGCTTGGCCCAGTCAGTGTCAGATGTCTGTGCAGCACATATATCAATAAGCAGACCTCCCACCCTCCCATTCATAAAGGGAGAGAATACAACATCCTGAAATTTCACACTCTTTCAAAACCTGTTTGGGGAGGAGGTGGGTTACATGAGAACAACACTGGTTTAGAGGTCACTGGTATCTATGACAACTGTGTGTTTTGCTTTCCTCCTCCAGCTGTCTTTTTTGTATCCATCACCCTAAGACCAGACTTGGAAAAGTCTGAAGATGCTCACCGTGATATGTTTTCAGTAGCATATAATCAGAATTTCACCTCTTCAGAGGGCTGATGTACTGATAAGTATGTATTTAATTTACTAGTGAAACAGCACAACTTTAGCAAGTCTAATACATTGTTTGACAAAGTAAATAAAGTTCAGAGAAGATTAATTCATTTTTTTTTTAACCTGATCAGGTCTTGAACTCTGCTGTTGAAGGCTTCCACTTGTGAGGGTTTACTTTTCACTTCCTGTAATATGTTCAGTGCAGCAGAGTGGCTGTTTCCATCTGGGAAGCTGGTGATCAGACATCGAAAAATCACAGCAGTTATCCTCAGAAGTCCTGTTGTTAAATCTTCAAAAACCTGCTTATTCACAGTTCTGCCTGAAGCAGCATTATGGTCATCTGGAACACTAACCTAAGAAAAAAGAAAAACCAACCACAATTCAGTAAAAGTTATCAAAGTTTGTGGAGAAACACTTATTACATAGGCTACATATGAGGTACACAAAAAATAAGAATAAACTAACATTTTCTAGCAGTGCTAATGGACATTAGGGCATTTCCAATACAAGGTCTATAGCCCTTATGCAGACAATACAAGCTGAAACACAATAAATTAAGTCAAAAGAGTATTTAGTGTATGAGAACTGAAGGAAGCCTTATATCAGCAGAGCATTTCATTAATATGACTGTGGTGTTCTTCTGCATACCCAAGATTTTTGATGAGTCACTAGAAAGAAAAAAATATTATTTTTTTTTTTAAACTTGACAGCAAATAAACTGCTGAGGTGGTTCATTTTGACTACTACATTGCCCAACCCTGAAGATATTAAACGTCTAGCATGCTCCAAGCATTTAGTAATGCAGAAGAAAAAGAACTACTTTCTCATTTCTTCCTTTGGAAGGAAAAGCATTTTATGTCATATGGTAATACCCTACTTGCCTTGGGAAAAGCACAATGTACCTTCAGAAGGCTACTCAACAGTCTGAGTCCCAAACAAACACTCCAACTAAGTGGGCATTTTGAAAGGCCAAAGCTCCTGTGACATGGCAGGCACAACTGTGGCTCTTCACAGAAAATGACAGTACTCTTTGGAGGCAATAGGAATGATCTTTGCAATTACACCTAATCCCTGATGGAGTTTCTCCTTCACAGCAAAAAACCAACCAACCAAACAAACCAAAAAGTCCAGTGTTACTCTGAAATGAGTGTCCTTCCGAAGGATTCTATGTGGAATTATAATGTTAGAAAAATTACGGAAATTTTTACCAAAAAAAAGTGACATTGATTGTCACAAAACTCAAACCTTAACTACAGAAAAACCCCATTTGTATCTGGAACAGTGTTAGTTTGCCCTTAGGAAAGAGCACACTGAAGTATCGGAGCAGCACGTGCAGACAACCCATGGGAGGTGCCAGCCAGTAACAATGGCAAATGACACTGGGGAATACAACATTTTTCCAGTCTATGAGGAGATCCTCAGTTTTGCTGCAGCCCATCTGCAGTGAATTCGGAACAAGTTCCATTACCTGCTGAGGTAAACAGAGGGTAACACACAGCTGTTGTGAGCTAGTGAGAGGGCAACCCTCTCTGGGTTGTGACAGATGAATTACAGTAGTTCCCCTTCACACCTGAAAAACCCTGTGAGAGAATTATCTTTTCCTAGTGTCAAAACTGCTTGGTCAAGCAGTTTATTACCAAAGCTAACCCAAAGTAGCTAAGTATTTCAAAGTGCTAAGTGCTCCTCAAAGGCAAAGTTCCAAATCTTTCCTTGATTCATGTTTCTTCATCTTTTTTTTTTTTTTTTTTTTTTTCTTTTTTTTCCAAACTTGAAAATCTTCTGAAATCTACAAAATTTAAGATATCCTAATTTTGTAAAAAAATGAAGGGCAGTTGAAATAGAAATTTCTGCCAGGCAGGGAGGGAGGCAGTTTAAAAATCCAGACCTATCCTGACCAAATCCAATGACAAAAATCCAACTTCCATCCTCAAAAAAAAACCAGAACAACCCCAAACAAACCCAAAAACCAGCTAAGAAACTATCTGAGAAGAAAGAAACATTTCAGAAATTCTAGGGTGTAAACTGACATACAGGAACATTGTAAAGGATTATATGAACGATACAATTCTAAAGGATGCAGTGGAAAATGCTTTCCACCCACAAATATCAAATCAGGCATGGAGAAAGCAGGTTTATGGACACCTTCATATTTTAACTATTAAGGGCAACAGGAAAAACATGTCCCTTGAATAAGGCCTAGCAGGTCGATATAAAACACCACCTGACGACTGCTGCCCTCATCCCTCGGATGTGAGGCACTTGTCAATCCCATGTGAAGCACAACAAGCAGTTCTCTCTGAAAAGATCTCAAAGGAAAGGAATCCAGTTTTTCTAAATTATTAAACAGCCCACCCCTAAAAAAGGCAGAGAAGTGCAGATGTACTACACATCAGCCTGAGGACAAACCTATAAGCAGATACGGATCTGGAAGGAAATCCTCATGGAGAATATAATTTTATTGTTTTGATTTTTTTTTTCCATTTCTGAAGTCCAACATAATTTAAACCAGCTGAAATTCTGCCCTCTTATGATGAAACAGTAAGTGCAGTGTGTGGAAATCCTGCAATTTTACAGGCAGAGCACTGGGGGCACAGAGGAATCAATGAAGATGCAGGGCTCCCAGGTGCAGTTGCCGGGCTCCAGGCACCAGCAGACCAGCGTGGAGGCACTTCCATGGGACAGTTCAAAGCTTTCACCACTGTGATCAATAAATAGCAGCTGAAATTTTATTTTCACTGTGTGGTTAAAATAATTTACACTTGGTATGGACAAGTGAGGTCACAGAAAATCGTTGCTGCCTGTATAGGTATCAGGAGGGATTTGGTAACACTCAGTGACAAAGAGCGACACGCGCGTTTCTGTATTATTCATGAGCTCTGAGCCTTGTGTCAGTACTTACAGCCCACTGCAACACTCTGCTGCTGGTGAGGAGCCAAGACAGCAAGTGAGAAGTCTTTAGCTGCTTATTCAAGTTCAGTAGGAAAAATAATATTATGTTGCTTCAGTAACTGTTGACTAAAATAATTCACGCCTAATGATTCTAATTGCCGACTGAAACAGATGGAGTAAGCTTTGCAATGGATAAATCAATTTAAATGTAGTAGGAGCACCAAGTTTTAAAAACTGCTAACAAGTGCTATTCACTGGTTTTTCATCTAAGATAAAGATATAACTTATTTCTTAAAAGGTTTCATAATGCATAGCAGAAAAGGCTTCCATTTGCTGCAATGAACAGGACCATAAACAGATAATGTCTGGTTTTGTCTTTAACTTGAATGTACACATCAGAACTGTATTTTCCAAGTATACATCCCTTAGCTACACAAGTTCATGCTTTAATATAAAACTGTTCTTTCTAATTTGCAAAATAAACTGATCTGGCACTCTTAATACAATCATATTTTCCAGAGCTGATTTTTAACATTTGATTTTGGCGAAAGTGTGTGTGTTGATTGCTATGAAGTGAGAACAAATGTGGGTTTTACACTATAAGTCAAGGAGAAGATAGAAGGAAATGCTGTTTTAAAGAAAATGGGTAAATTTGAATTTAATTTCTACCTTTAAGATTTCCCAATTACATGAACTCGAATGAATGACAAAAGATCAGCTCCTGTACTGAAGAAGTAATTAATGGGACAGTGTGAAAATGTGTTGAGATTTATGTTCAAAATTAATTGGGGTGCTTGCAAAAAGTGATGTATTACTTCGCTTGTTGATTATTATATGAGGCAAGGGGGTAGGAAATCTTAAGATTTAATAGTGTAATTATGAAAGCTTTCAAGCTCAGGCTTCTTTGTGTTGATTACACAGGGAGCTAATGATAATCAGAGAAACTGGCTTGTTGAACATGGGCTTTGGAGGAATACATATTCAAACAACCCAAATTTTTGTTTCTGAGGCTTAATAGGTTAACTGACAACAAATCTATAGGTACAAGTACATACTTCGACTTGTCAAATAAATTAGTATAAAACCTTCCTAAACCACAAAGGAAAATCAAGGAAAATGGAACGACCGTTTCATTGTTCATTGAAGATCTCAGCACTAATTTCCCATTTAAGATGGCTGCCTATGCTGGGCCTAATCAAGACTCCTACTCTCTTTAAACCATTTTTTAAAGCAGAACTGGATGACCTGACTTGCAGCTCTGGTACAGCCTCCACAGAACCACTGGGCCATTCAGTAGGGATCTCCCCTTGTGCAGGGATTCCCTTGCTTCTGCAGAGCTGCCATAAGCTCTCCAGCTCTGCCCAGCATCCAGGACTTAATCCTGCAAGATGCTGAACAATATGGCCCCAATCCAGTAAAGCACTTAGGCACACATTTAATATAGCTGAAAACATTACTCCATTCTGCCTCATGTCACCAAAAGTGCCTCTGCATATGAGAGCACTTCTTTTCCTGCTAATAAAAAAAAAACAGTTTCCAGATAGCAATGTAGAGCTCTGTCACTGAAAACTCATTTATGTTTTTATTTGTCTAATAAAGAGCATAATCCTTCACAGCCTTTCACAATGAACACCTGTAAATATAGAGCTGCTAAGTCTAAATGAGAAGTCTTCATACCTTTTGAAGCATCTACTTTCTATTCATTTGATCACTTATGTTTTCTTCTCCCATTAACTGGGGTGATTTTCTGCTTCTTGCACAATTTAAGTCATGGGGTTTGCCTCAAAAACACTCTGGAAAACATCTCCTTTCAAAATAGTACTACAGAAGTCAGTAACTAGTGAACTAGAGAAACAGAACTGGCCTGGAAAGTCTATGGGCTTAAGATGGTGCAGAAGAAGGTTCCACTTTTAAAATTCCCTACATTTTAGTATGTCATTATTTTTCCTGCCCCAGCCTGATTTTCAAGATTTGTTACAGGATTAACACACTACCTTTCTCCTTAAGTAAATAAACCAAATGAACAGCCGAGAAGCACTTGAGTCTTATCATAATTGTGGCAAATAAAAGTGAAGCTGCGTTACCTGCTGCAGAGCAGGAGTCAAAAACTGACTACAGATGGCTAAGAAACTAGTAGCTCCCATAGAATGTATGCTGTCACTGAGATGCACTCAAAATAAATGGCTGCATATTCCAGTGAAGAAAAAAATATGGTAGAAAATATGGTAGAAAAAAAATCTCATCACTGTGACTTGGTAGCCAGATCAACTTCAACCCAATCAAAGTGCTTCTACTTTATGGGTGAAATTTCCTAGGCCATACACTTACAGTCCTACAGTCCAGTCCAGATTTAAGCACTGTATTTCAAGGGAAGAAAAATATAATCAGGAACTCACTTTTGAGCTCTGTATTTGCTTGATCTCTGTTCACATGGCAATGTTCATCTCACACGTTTTTATGTTCACCAATGATGTTTCATTCAGAATTTTCAGATATTATGCATTTAAAGATTGCCTTAAAAATATCAGTGATCTAATCTGAGATTTTCAAAATCTGAACCAACCCTGTAAACTCTGGCACATCTGACTGCTGGAGACCGGCAAGAGTTTGGTGGTTTTTAAATTTTTTTTCTTCCTTTTGATTCTGAAATCAAGCCTCTATGTTGCATCCTCACATAAAATTACCTACTTAAAGAATAAAACCAATCTGATTGTAGCCTTTAGCAATTCATCTGAAACAGAAAGAAAAACAGTCTAAAAATTTTATTGCATGTTCAGGCTATTAGAAACAATGCACATGAATAAATGAAGCATATAGCAGTGACTATCTCAAGCTAGACATTTGCAGTTCTGTGTAGTATGAAATTAAAAAATGAAGCAAGAGAGAATCCAGGAGATTCTGCATATTATGTGAACAAAGAAATATAACAAAAAAAAAAGCCTCAGTTTAGAATTCTTAATGAGTACTGTTTTGCATCATACTTTAACTGCTAACAGCAGACATGCTGTGATGGGAAAGATCTGAATGAATGGACAAAATCTTCTAAGACTTTTTACTGGACAAGGTGGTCTTGCCCAGCTTGTTAATGTCAAAAGTTTTTTGAAATTTCCCTTTGATCTATCTGAGAACATATAGTTAGAAAACAAAATGTCATGCTTTACTTATTGCAAGATCACAAAAAGATATATTTTAAAAAATGCAAGCCCCAATCTGTTTACTAAACAGATACAATTATTTACAAATGCAGGCACAGACTTGTATGGTTTATATATATGGCTTTTTTCAGGTATCTTCATGGAAAAGGGCATGGCAGTTGTCACTTGAGTGGGAAACAAACAAACAAAATAATAAAAACCTCTCCTTATAAGTTTGCAGCTCCATGTAATTATTTCTTTCTCTCCCTTTTAAAATACACAATTAGAAAAGTTTTCATTATTTCACAATTATCTTCTAGGTACAAGGAGACAATAAAAAGCAGAGCTATCCATCTGTCCATAAATTAAGTTACAAAATCAGCACACAATGTCTACAAATGCATATGGGAAGGTTTGATCCATTAACCACCAAAATAAGGAGCCAGGCTACTACTGACCTCAACAGACACCAGCTTAGGCATTACCTGAGCTCAGGAGGCTAAGAAAGGTAAAATGATAAGTAAAGTCTAGAGAAGGTTTCCTACCAGTCTGTTTAGATAGGAGATAAAAGAAGGTCTAAACAGGACACTTTTAATAGTTACTTTGGCAGGCTTGATGTCATAAAAAATAAATACACTACATTTGTTTTTCTATCATTTCCTATTGCTACCCCAGCTTTCACTGGAGAAAAAACCTTCAAGTAACATTTTTGGGAGAAAAATGTTGCACCTGTGTAAAGAAATTTTGTCACCTATGAGAAGTGACTCTTTCAAAGTTTAGTCTTTAAAATGTATAGCTCTGAGTTTTAGCAAAAGTGAAGCTGACAATGCATTTGATTTTGATGAAGAAAAAAACTTTTAAATGACATTAGATTGGTCAGAAATAAAGCTCATAGTTGCTATATTCAAGAACACATTTACAGGTTTCTGAGAACCAGATTATTTTTGTTTCTGTATGCAGGAAACATTGGGAT
The DNA here is from genome assembly GCF_036169615.1 of Heliangelus exortis. NCBI lineage: Eukaryota > Metazoa > Chordata > Aves > Apodiformes > Trochilidae > Heliangelus > Heliangelus exortis. The sequence continues at coordinate 12,325,912 of NC_092432.1, read as the reverse complement.
ATGTGTTTAACAATTTGTTAAACCTTGCAAATTTAAGTTCTTATGTATTACTTCTGGTATTACTTGGAGTTTACTTTCCAACAGTAAGTGGAACAACATACAACACACGCAAAGGCAGCATCATACAGCTCCCCAAATTAGGAATATTTCAGGCGGTTAAATTCTTTAGAGGGGTGTGCTTTAATATTTTGGTCTTTGGAGCTTGATCCAATTTAAAAAGTGCTTTCCGTGCATCCATTTCTTTTCTGTCAAAAGTAAAAAAATCAAACTTGATCTGATTGATTGTATTTTCAAGAGCGAAAACTCAGTGCTACAAAAGCAGCACTGTATTTTTTTTTCTTTTATTTAAATTTGTATTTCATGGAACTACAAAGATTAAGAGCCAATTTTGCCTGAAGAGAACATAAGAGACTTTATGCATAGCAAAGAAAAGTCCACTGTGGATCATGGGTATCATTAAGCTTTAATTACAGTTTTGCTCCAATTCAAGGGTTGTATTGGGCAATAGACTGAAAAGAGCTCCAAGCACAGTCAGTTTTATTTATGTAGCATCTCTGATCTCCAGGTGGGCAACAGCTCCTAAAAATACCCTCTGCATTTTTTCAGGGAAAGTGCAGGTTGTTTTGACAGTGCTACACTGAGAAAAGGGAAGGTGTTTGGCATCAGAATGAATCTTGTCACTTGTGAAGTGCTGAAGGATTTCATCTCTTGTGTAATTACCCCCAGAGCCTGTGCTCCAGCTCTCTGCAGGGCACCAGCAGGGTTGTGACCAGCCCCGCACAATACACCCACCTTTCACTAAGTATATTTGAAAGCTAATACCTGGAATCCTCTTGGAAAGATTTGGTGAAGAACAATGAGCTGGCAGCTACTTAGAGGAGAACACAAAGGTTGCATTTAGGTTTTTTCTTTGTCTGGAGGACCTTCAGACTATCTTTTTGAAGTGTTCATCAACAGTCCTATGGCTTGTTGATTCTAACAGCGTCAGTTAAATTATTTAAAGTATGTACATAACTTTTCAATTAACAAACTGCTTGGCTCATGAAAATACATAGACACAATTTATAAGTAGAAAACCAAGACTAAATATCTTATGATGAGCAGGTCATTATGAATTAAAAATGAGTTTTCAAATAAAATATTTAATGACATTTCAAATTAAATGAAACCTTGGAAAATTCAAACTTTTGCAGTCAAACAGTCCTGCTATTTAAGCCTTCAACAAATCAAACTACAGCAACATACTGGCCTGACTTATTCCCAATACTGAAACATGTAAGATCAAACACACAGAGATAACTCATGATTTCCTATACTTTAAATATTTTTATAGGGTGAATTAAAGACAAAAACCTCAGAAAATGCTAAAGATAGAACATGGTCCACTCACTGGAGTTCCTGGTACATACAGTTCTGCAGCATTTATTAGCAGAAGCAAGTATATACATTTGTATAAAATGATAGTAGATACAGTTACCAAATACATACAACAAGAGAATCTTATTCTTTTGAGCATTTATTCTCATATATCTCTTGGTCTTCTTACAGTCTAACTACTGTAATTGTGCAGCATACAAGAATTTCTAAATGAAAATAGCTGTTTTACCTACCGTAAACTGGTGTATCAGCAGGTCCATTAAGAAAGTGATCTTATTACTAAAAAGAATATAGGTGCAGTTTTCTATGCAGTTATTGCAGGTGAGGCTGTAAACATTTACTGTATTGCAGAGCGATCTAAAAAATGAGAAGAAAAAGACAAAATAAGAATGTTACTTTTGCCTTTGGCAAACTAAAAGCAATTAAATGCAAACACATCACAAAGCAACCTCATAGCAATTATACATTCATTTTCTTAAACATAGGATTCCAAACAGAACTAAAAATTTACACGAAACCAATTAAGTAATTTATAATTTAAAAAAAGTAAAGCCATACTTAACAGAAGTCATGTCCTGTATGGCTACTCGACTCTTCCATACTCAAAACTTACACAGGATATCAGTTAATTTCATAATATGGGGATGTAATATTCTTTCCTTGTGGCTTACAGTTATATCACACAAGTCATTTTGGGGTAAGGTTCCTTTCTTCACACAGCTTCTAAGAAAAAACACTGCACAAGCTAATTCATAGTAATCCACAGCATACCAGGACCAGCTCTTCAGAGTTTGCTGTGCAAGACACAGAGAGGACTGATCATTGCTACTGAGCTGACAAACCTGAGCAGCTGAAATTCCTCTCCAAAAAACTTCTACTGAGGTGTTTTGAGCTATGACCATACAGAGCCTGGGAGTGTTACTGCACAGCTACCGTATCAACTGACCCACACCTAGGGCTGCAGGAAGAGGTAAGAGCTTTGCAGCAGTATGAACAGAAAATCACAAACACAAGTCACAGAAACCTCCGGATGTACAAAACATGCCTAATTATTCTGTGCATCGTGTGCAGGAATTCCTATCTGCCCCAATTAAAGTATTCTCTTAAACCCAGATTTGCAGGGAAGCTGGGACCAGCCCTATGGAACATTCTCAGAGGGAGGACAGACCAGACCATGGATATTATTATTTCAGAATACACACTGTACTAATTTCTTCAACTTTGCTTACTACACAAGCTCTCACTGTAACTACACAAATATGTACACAAACACACAGCACAAATGCATTGTGAATATACACAATAATAAATACAGATGGCTAGAATTTCAAGTTGTTTGTCTAAAGTAAACCGAAGGGAAAATAACTTTTACTATGTTGGGGCTTTTTAACATGTGAAAAAATGTGGTTAAATTCAAATAAGCTCCACAGAAGAAAATAAATTGGAACCACTGTCAAAAGGTCATACGAAAGTGGGACTGCAACAAACAAGCTAAACAGAAATCATCCAAGCTCCTATTTGAGCAAGCTGCAGACTAATGCAAAATACTTAAAGAGTGAAGTTTTATGCATTATTTTTCTCCTAAAATATTTTTTTTAATGAACGAAGTAATTTACACAATGAGGAGGGCTGCTTTACCAATTGCTGTGTTCATTGTTGTGGCATCGGACTACTGAGTGTGGCTCCCCAGAGCTGAAATGGAAGCACCTTACGCACACACATTGTATTTCCCAAACCAAGAAGAGCTGCAAGTGCTAAAAGGCCAGAAAATATGGAGTACAATTTTTTTCATTTGTATTTCTGGATTCTTCTTATTTTGAATTTAACCAAGCAGTGTCACCTTGCTTTGCTTGTTCTGTAAGAACATAATGAGCATTTATATCTTTCCTTTGTTTTCCGAGTAACCTGCTTCACACACCTTTTTTAAAACCTGCCTTTCAACAGCATTCTTTTCCTAATCTGACTACATAAAGGTATTTATTTCACTTTCCTTGCTAATGCTGAAAAAAATCTTCATTACTTTCACTTTTCACGGAAGATTATTTCCCCATGTAGGTGTGTTTACAGGGACTGAGAGATATTAAACTATACTGGTAGTTTCTGCTTTCAGTTGAGAAGATGCTTTAAATCAGCACCTGTCATTTTATTGGCTATTTTAAAATAAAGATTAATTTTATTTAAATATGAACACAATAATTTATCCAAACTTTGTAAGTTAACTTACAATTTTGACAGCATTTCAGAGTTTCTGCAATAATGCTTTTTGATATCTGCAATTCCTAATTCCTAAGAGGATTGTTTATTTTACATTTGAAAACACAAAAACTTCCTACTTTGTAGACAGAACAAATTCCACTGTAATAATGCACCACACCTTTTTATTTCCCAGCTGAATGTATGTCATGTCAGAAGAAGTACTTGCATTTTCAGAGACTCAAATAATACACTTGAGAAGGTGGTGTAAGCAAATGGATGTCAAATTAATTTTTCACAACAATAAAGAGGGTTCTTTTAATTGATAACATGAGCTTGCTAGCTAGGGTTTGTCTAAATTCATTCTAATCACAGCACACTCTCAGCTACCATTCAGTTCCACAGTTTTTGTTGAATTCAAAATTGGAAGTGTCAGCACAGAAGCCGTCCCCAGGTGGTTCGCTGTGTTAAATGGCAGATTAAAGACAGCACAACTAATTTCTTTACTTTAATCTTATTAAGGGAACAACAGCTGTCAACTGTCACCATTTCTGCACAAGGCCTCAGAGACAAGCAGAGTGCTGTGAATGGCAAGCCACAACTTTATTTAACCACCAGTTAAACTCTCCAGGATGAAAAACTCAGTCCACTTCCTACCGATTTTTCCCTGTTGGAAGCTGTAACTGCTCTTAATTCCAAGACTTTTATCTCAAGAGATATCAAAAGCAGCTGAAGTAGTAAAGTATGAGCCTCCCATAAAGCAGCTGGTTATTGATTACTGATGTTGCTCTAAACTTTGTATCACACCCGCAAATCAGCTTTAAAGCTGTGTTAGACAGCATGTATACTCAAACCACACAATAAGTCTGCCTGCTGATGTAAGGCTTTCCTCTAGAGTAAATCCAATTATAGAAACACTCATTATGGTACACAAACTTTGATCCTAAAAGAAATGTCTTTAAATGAGACGAAAATATGCATCTGTATGCTGTATTTGTTTTATGTGTGTACATAAAACCAAGAAGATTCATTTTAATAAACATTTTCAAGCTAGATCTCAACAGTTTATATGTGTGTGATTCTCTTCTATGCTAGCAAGTCTCCACTTTCCTCTATTTACTTGATATAAACAAGTTGACAAACCATAAACTTTTATTCAAAATACTGAGGCAGCAACAGTATCCAGCCACACAAAACTAACTCACCATAGTGCACCAGGATATGCAGGCAAGAACTCACAACTTTTGCTTTCTGAAAGTCAGGGCATCATCAACATACAATAATCAGCTTGCTTCAAGTGTAAAGCTAGTTCACAATACTTTCCACTTCTGAAGATTATAAAAGATTGTTTGATTATCAATCATTGATTATCAATGAAGTAAATAACCCAAAAAGCTCAACTTGGCAGTGAAATAATACAAAACAAATTATCACACTTAGGATGTTTTAATTCAGTACTGACCTGCTGATTTTTAACCAGTTTGAATATTACACAGCACTCTGGTGCTTAAGAAAGTGACCAAAGAACCAAAAATTCGGGGTAAAAATACCAATTTTAACTCTCAAGGAATAAACAGCTGACGTCTATTCACAAGTAGTAGAGTGAAGACAAAATTCAGCACCAATTCTCCTTCAAGACACTTCCAAAATAGATTGGAGCTCGATTCTGAAATGTTACTGTCCTCATGAATAAACCACTGCATGACAAGTGACTCTCAAACAATTAATTTACCCCAGTATTTAAAGATGTGACAGCATCAGGAAGTGTTCTGCAGAAATTCTCCTGTCTCTGGCTTATCACTGCTTTCATTGCAACATGTGGCTCTCAATGCAAAAGTGTCCTAATGGTTGACAGAGCTCCTTTCAACAATAAAATTTGTTCCTATACTGCACAGGAGGGCAATGTTGCTTTATTCTTGAGCTCTGAGACCTTGAAATCCAGCTCTGAGACAGCCTGCAAGAATACATCAGAGAAAGAGACAGATGCTGCAGGTTTCAGATGTTGAACTCCCAAAGAGGTCATTCTCTACAGAGTATCTTTATGTCCTGGTACCAACTGCCAGCTCACAATGAATGTTTCTCTAGAGGGTATAACCTTACAAGAAAACAAGAAAGCTTGTTTGGCACTTTATGTAAAAAAAGCCTTGTGAACAATCCTATAGAACTGCATGAACAGTAACAGCACAGCTTAAGAAATGTATGTGCATAAAACCAAGAATTACAAAGATATAAAACCAGTTCTCAGCTCAAAGTAATTCTTACTGAAAAAAGTAATGGTATCAATGTCATCCATAATACTGTGTGGGCACTCTTTTCTGCTTTTTATACATGTCTTATTATAGTTTGAGCTTTTTTTAACTTGGTAACATTTGCATTAAATAAATGAAAAAAATTGTATGAATAAAGAGGATACATTATAATAAAACTGATTAACTTGTAACAAATGTCCTCCTCTGTTCCTTACACAACTACTCCTAACTTCTATTTAAAAATGCTGCCTAGCCAAGGAATGCAAAGTCACAAATGCTAATTAAACAAATCCTACAAACCAAATTTGTTGGCAGATTTGTTACAGTTTTCAAGGCCAGTAACATGTCATGGTATAAAGGGGCTAAATGAGTTGCCCATAGGAAATATGCAAACCAACACAGGGGATGTGAATCATCTTCTGGTTTCGAGCTCAAGACATTACATTCTGTTGCTGTGCAGCTCCCATTTGTTTTTCAGTAAAAGCAGAAGAAAAATATCAAATTGAAACTCGTTGAAACTGTGTTGAGTATGTCTTATTTTGTGGGAAACTTAAATGAATTCAGGAAAATTACAAAATGTTGCTTTAAGAAATAACACCACTGGACACTAATTTGTATGTTAACAAAAACAATAAAACCTACTATAATCCATTCCTTTCTCTTTTCCTTTTTTAATGATTTATTTGAAGGGGAGAAAAACTGTCCTAACACCAAATGTATCATCTGTCTCATAAATGTCACATATTTTTCACAGCATTTGCCCTCCTGCTGGTCTAACTACCAATCTGGACAGTAGTACAAAACAACAGGCATATTGTTAAATCTTTTAGATAATAAAGCTTTATCTTGTAGACATGGGATTAAAGTTCTGAGCTGCACCATACTGCCAGGATTTTGGAGAAAGAGAGATGTAGATAATAGCCCATGTAATCTCCTCACCTACTTGTAAATAGCTTATCCTCATCACAAAAAACAGATTCCCAATTTAAGATGAGTACAAATGGTTAAACATTTCAAGAGCACACAAACAATCTGAAGTACAGAAGTGTCCTTTAGCAAAGCATATTTGGCTAGGGGAAGACTGGAGGGCAATCAACGAAAGGTCCTAATTCAACTTCTTTTCACAGGGTTTTGCTTTGTCTTCAAACATAGAAAATTGCTGCTCTACTGGATTCAAAGTTGGAGAAGTCAGGATGTAAATTAAATTTGCACAAAAGAAAGGAAAATACTTCCAAACCCATTTCAGAAATTAAATGAGAAGAAATATTATACAAATTTTCTTCAGTTAAAGAACTGAATACATTCTATGATTATCCTTTGTTTTTGAAACTCTCAAACATTCTGTAATTAAAGCAACACATTTGAAGAATTTCTTAAATACTTTCAATGAGACTATATAATACCTCTTAGTGTACTGGGTTTTTTTAAATCAGTCACATCTGTGACTGTTTCAAACTCCTCACAGAAAGCCCCATGTTTTGGAACAGTTGGTTGCTTTTAAGACTTGAGTTTCAACACTCAGCTAGAGTGTTGAAGAGACACTTCAAGAAGACTCTAGACTCTGCAAGTTAGACTCAAGCAGTTAAGACTCTTGCAGAAAAAACCTGCAAGACCTGTTAGCTTCAGAAAGCAAGATCCTGTGCTAAGTTATGTTCAACCTGATGTATAGCTTCCAAATGTGAAAACTTTTGGATTCCTAAACTGAAGACTGCAACTTGCTGTGAAGTTGAATGAAACACTGTATTTCAATAGTGGAGCTAAGTTCTTCAGTACTTAGGCTGTCAGAATAGTTTATATTAATCACTTTTCTGCCTTGATTATTTCTTTTGGATATATTAGGGTTGGACTTGATGATCTCTGAGGTCCCTTCCAACCCAGCTAATTCTATGATTCTATGATAAAGATAGCTGTAAGCTTGTGTTAATGAAACAATGTTTAAGGAATTTTTGAAAGGTTTAAAAATTCTTTTTATAATTTAGTCATGAATAGGGTAAGGAATCTGAGAAACCAGTTATACTGGTCTGGAGTAGGTATGAGATGGGCAGTAACTGTCATAGCAACAGCCACTGATAAATAAATCTCCTTGGATATTTTTTCTGTTACACAACAGACCTACACAACGTAGCTGATACGGGGCTTTATTTGCAGGCACACAATTTCCTTTGAGAACTGATACATCCTCATACTGTCTAACAAACTTTAAACAAAATGTTTTAAGTAATGTAAACATAATATTCTCAAAACTTTTCAACAAAGGCTATTCCAAAGGTGAAAGAACAAAAATACAAGATGTATAGAAGATGTACACTCTAAGAATTTAAAGCTGAATTTAAGCTGAGCTTTCTATGGCCACACATTACAGCCTTATCCCTTCCAAAGTTTACCTCACATTAAAGAGGACAGCTCAAAATTACCACAAATTACCACGTCCAAAGGCTGCTGCTGAGCTGCTCACTGTAGGACCAGTTCATGATTGCTCATCAATGGAGCTGTGCTGGATGGACTTGCAGCAAGTGCCTTCTGCAGGACTTGGCAGGAGGGTAGGAATTTTATTCTCTTTGAAGAACAAAGTTAAGATATTAAAAGCCTATTTTTTCTTGCTGTACTTTCCTAGCACTTCACACTCATCCCATAACATCTTAATGGACAGTTTAAATCCAAACCCACACAATGTAGTGCTTATATAACTATTACAACATTAAAGTATCTCTACAAACAAATTATGACAATGGTACACAACAGTATATTCCTGGGCTTGGTTCCTCTTGTACTAAAATCATACCTATCTCTCCTCTGAAAGTACACATGTGCCTTTCAATGGGTAAAAATTACAGTTAGAGATTAGGGAAAAAAGCATGCTTTTGAGTCACCAGTTTTTGCAGGCATTCTGTTTAGTCATCACCTTTGTTGGGGGGCTTAGACATTTAAGCCCTTCTATTCTTACCTGCTATAAAGCAAAATTCCTTTAATCCCCAAGAATTTTGATTTACCTGTTTGCAGAAGCCCTTTCAGCTTGCAGTATTTTATGCATGTTTCATTTTGAAATCAGTCAGGCTCTGGTGAATGACAACCCTTTAAAATATTTCCCTGCTTAACACTAGAGATCTTTGCAGACTAACTTCAAAAGATATGTACCTCCTCTTGTATTTAATACAGTTTTCTCATTCTGCACAATTAGGGATGCCACTAGGGATGCCAAATATATATCATAGCCAGGAATCAAACCATCATGCTAGAAAACCAGACGCTGAGTGGAAATGTCTTTTGCCTTCCATGGCAGTGTTGAGCACAGCACAACTGTTTTTCTTTGTTGTTCAACACTGGATTATGAGAAGAAGAAGCAGTGAAGCAGCAGATCTGAAATAAATATTCTAGTGATTCTAAGTGGTAAGTGAAGGACCAGCCATACTTACTTAAAGGGAATTCGTGAAACTGCATTCAGATTGGAGGGAGAAGTCACAGCCTGAAGAACATTTTCCAGGGCAGTCAGTCCTCCTGCAGCCCGAAATGCTATTTGATCTGCTGTGTTCTAGATAAACACAAACACAGAAGAGAACCAACAGGAATTAAATAAATTCCTACATAAAAAATTCACCTGATGGACAATTGTCCTGTTTTGACAACACAGAAAATCCTTAATACAGGTACTACAGTGAACACCTTTGAAAAAGAGCATTTTAATGCCAGTGCACATGGCAGTATTCTTTAGAGCAGGAACTGAAATTCTCAGGTGCTACTTTTTTAAAAGATCATATATATATATGTATCAAATACTGCATAGCTAATATGGTTGAATACCCTATTTTCTGTAATGACTTGTGTTACAGGGATTTCTTTCTCCTCTTCCTTCCCCTGTTCCACACAGCCAGGGGCCTTATTGACATCTTGATTTTCACTTCAGTTTAAAATTTCACAAGCATAAAGGAGATATTTTGTCATTTCAAGCATGCGTTTTCCTTTGTAATCAACAACAACCAGTGGGAGAAACTGAGAATTTCTGCATCTGACTGGTGTGCTGGCATCACAGCACACAGATAGGACAGACATTTATGAGGCAGTTCTGATTTATTTGCTACAGGATATTTGCTAGTGCTACTCCAGTTCTAAATGTGCCAAGCACTTCCCACTTCTCACTTTCCCTTTTTCTCATGGGAGATTATGCCACAATCTATTAGTTCTTGTGGAGAAGAAGTTTTTCTTGTCATTTAGACCAAATATGCCCTTTCTCTATTTCACCCCATTACTCTGAGTTATTTCCCATTTTACTGCACTCAGTTTGTTTCTCCCCTTAGTAACAACTCTGTTCCTGAAATCCTACACTTTTATATTTTCCTATCTGGCTTTTCCCTCAACTCCATACATTTGTCAATGCTAAACCCAGCCTTTTTATTATTTTCTAATGTAAGCTTTTCATATTTGTGATCCTTTTCCAGAACTCTTCTTTTCTCAAAAAATAACTAATAATGAAGTGTCCAGAAAGGAACTTCATTTTGTTGTCCACCCCACCCCCCCAAATCAGTCTCCAGAGCCACACTGTAAGAAGCTACAATGCCTTCCTATTCTCAGAGGAGAACCTCATGTATATATTTAAAAAGAGAATTACTTATTTGAAGCTATTTGATATCCTACATGCCTTCCTTCCACTTCAATCTGAAGCATCACTTCTTTTATAGGTACTGTTTTTTTCAGAGTGCCTGTTTCCTTTTTGTTGAATACTTTGGTAAAATACAAGTATACTTTGCAAAATACAAATTTACATGTTGAAGAACAGTATTCTATCAAACAGAAGCAACTTTCCCTCAGTTTTATGAAATTTAGCTTTATGTCCTATTATTTTCCTCTCTAGAGTACTCATAAAATTCATCAGCATTTTGATGCTTAGCCGTGAGGGAAAGAAATCCCTAACTATTTGCAGTGAGAAGACAATAACCTTAAATAAAATGCAGAAACAAATCAACAGCAAGCTGGGACAGATACATGAGCTCAATATTTGTTCACTGTGCTTACGAATGTAAGGGAGTAGGAATACACTGCTTCTGGCATGGTATTTAATATATTTATCTCCACGGATTCTCTTAAGACAGAGAGCTTCAAGAGCTTCTAACACATTTTTGAAAGGCAATGTTGATTATCAGCTGCTGGTACCCAGAGCCTGTGAATGACCTTGGTCATCCTGCTGTCAGGAATCCCAGGTTCAGCTCCTTGAGCTTGGCCTTGTGTCAGTGGGAGTCATGGGAACTGAAGGGAAAACATGGCCATCCAAAGAAGGGCATAAGAGTAACGTGAATATTGCATTACTGATATTTTCAGAGTGAATACTGTGTGACTGTGGTACCAGAAGAAACAGTGAAAAAAGGAATTGTGCACAGGCAACTCCCTTGGCTCCCTGTAATATGAGAACTCAGGTAGGAAGATGAGCTGAGTATTGAGAGCAGTATTAAATCTCCCCAATGCTGAAAAATATTGTCATTCTATCTCCCAAGTATGGCAGCCAAATAATACCAAATTATTTTAAAATCTGTCTGAATCAGTTCCTACTTGATATGATTCTCAAATATTGAAGCATTTCAATATTTATATGAAGAAATTTTTCTTAAAACATACATGTAAGGGAGCATGCTGTCATATCCAACTTGTCTTTCTTTCCAAAATTAACCCCTATACTTAAAAAATTATCCAGGCTCAACTAACGTTCTCTAGTGCTAAAGCTTTACATTAGCAGATACATATTGAAACAGAATAGACATTCAAAGGAACTAGACCTAGGCATGTAAGTTATGCAAAGTTCTTATTTCCACTCTTATTAAATTGGTTCCCATCTGAAACTGTGTCAGACTGAAAGACCCATTCAGGTAACTACAACTTGTACGCTGGCAGCACCCAAGGCAGATCAGGCACCATTCAAGTATGGAAAATGGCAAATCCTGTAAGGAGTAAGTATTAAAACTCTGGAAGGAGAATAAACTGGAGGGAGAATAAACCAGAATGGCATGTTTTTGCTGCAAGATAATCCTCCAGACTTCTAACTTAGCCTCCCAAATCACTTAGCTAGATGTTTATGAAATCCATTTCATAAAATCACTGTGGAAACTGTTTGTTGAGTGGCTGCAGATTCAGATGAGGAAGGTTATTTAGCAAAGGCGATCAATGTAACTGGAGTCATCTTTGTTGCACAAAAGAAAATGTATGTACATCTGGTTTCCAAATAGCATGTGAAAATCTGGCTTGCTTATACATAGTTTTGGAAATTCACAACTACTTCAAATCAAATTTTTAAACTGTTTGATTTCTAAGTACAGAAGGATATAAAAGTTACCTGGTTGTGCAAGAGAGCAGGGACACATAAACACGGAGGCAAAAATTTCTACTACTGTCTATGGGATTCTTAACAGAAAGAAGAGGTGGCACAACAACCTTGCAGATGCCACCTAGATGTGTTCTCACACCTAGTGTTTTCAAAAAACACTATAGAGTCTTCAGAACCAGAACATCAGATGTAGCACTCAAAACCAGTACAAGAAAAAAACCCTCTTTTCTTGATTCCTCTCAAGTCTGTATCATTGTGAAATAGTTGTCTGGTTTGTACAGGAGAAAAGCCAAGGCAGCTGATGTATACATTCTTAATCTTTGGACCATTATAAACTTGTCATTTAGAACACCCAGCACTAATTTCAGCAGAACAGTGCATGAATCAAGTAACTACAGTAGAGAGTGTGCATGTACAGAAACGAACCATGTAATCATTTAATGGCTTAATTATGAACAAAACATTTTAAGAAACTCAAAGCTAATTATTATTGAAAAAACATTATGACAATCAATAAAGCTCCCTGCACACTGGGCAGAAGTGGCTGACTTATTTACCTACCTGTTAAAACACCTTAATGGATCTGAATTCCCCTTCTCTCCTCTCCTCTCCTATGGCTTGAGTGACAACTGACTAATAGGATTACAGGCTCTGTTCCAATAATACAGCTCAACTACATGCAGCAAAAAATGACAGCCTAAACCTGAATTACACGGGCTGGGAATCCATCCAATTATTAACTAAAGTAACTGTTATTACCTAACCTAATCAAAGGAGAAGCAGCTGTTAATCTTTGGTGGCCTGCAGTGTAGCAGCGGTCAGACTGGATGAACTGTCTTTGTACTTGACTCCTCTACAGACAATAATTATGTCCTTTGTGATCAAGAAGGAAGGGGCTTCCTAACCTTTCAGACAGAGGCAGCAGATGGGGAACAACTGTTTGTGTGCTCATTAACAATATAGGGTGGATTTTATCAGGGTTTGGCATCTGTGGCACCTTCAGAAGCACCACTTACCCAATGATCCAAGTACGTTTGGCAAATTCGAAAATGAGCAGACTAAATAGAAAGTTCAAAATAATGTTTTCATCTCATTATCTGACATTTGGTACAGAAAAATCCACACAACTAAAAACCAGTCATTTGCACACATGCCTCATCATACCTAGCATGGGCAACAAAGAAGTAAACAAAATGGCCAACTGACCTGTGCTATTACTTCGGTGGCTTTTGTTTGACTCATTAAAGCAGCCTTATAATGTAAACTGTATGCTTCTGAAATAAAACCAAATCAGGGGAAAAATCTCTGATTTATCTATACAAGCCAGTGGGTGATACAAAGTAACACAGGCTGAGATAAAGTGAACATCAATTAGTAACAGCTTGTGGTTACTGTGTACAACATTCCAGGACATAAGGAGACCAAAACCACCGCCCTACACCACCACTCCCCTCCACACAGGACATCTGGGAAACTGGCAGAATTGTAAAACAGAAGATAAAAGGTCAGAGAAAACTGTCTCACCATAAGGCACTGCAGAACTGCAATTTAGTTTATACTGGGGAAAGTAAATCACAGTGTGGAACTACCTCAATGGGAAGATTTCTGATAATGCACAGTAACACCTAATATTTGGAAGCTGAAACTGGGTGAGTTCAGGTAAGAATAAAATGGGCTTTTTTAATGCCAAGAGTAATTAATGACAAGCATAATATATTTAGGATATAGTCGACTCTCAATCATTTGAAGTTTTTAAATCAAACCTGATTATCTCCTAGAAAAATATGATCCTACTTAAATAATAATTTATTAATTTGGTGCAGGAATTATTGGGTGAAATCCAATGTCCTGGACCAAAGTACTAACTTCCACATATTTCTCCTGCTAAAGTATTATTTTTAGTTAATAAGTAGAGCAGAATCAGAAATAATGCCTGAAATTATTTAATGTCAGCTTTACCATCTCTGTTCTCAGTAACTCCAGAACCTCACATTTTGCTGTTTTGAAATCTTTTTAAACTAACAAATCCTCTGGTGTAAACTCTCCCTCTAAGACAAACCTCCACAACCAAGATTTTGATGTAGACTTTGAAAAGAGTCTTTTACTTCATCAGCCAAAAGAATGCTTTCTGCCACTCCTGCCTATGATGTCTAAGTAAGAAGCTGATCTAGAAAGCCTGTCTGAACAGACCTCAGGAACTAACAGAACAAAATAGTTCTGAGTGAAACCCAAGTATTTTGAAACATTCTGACTTCTATTTCTGAAAGAACAACTGAACTTGTGCAACTATATTCTACACTTTCTAAACAGTTCACTGCAGGAAAAAGCAACTAATTAGTAAAATATAGTTGAAATCCATCTTAAGAATTTTCCTCTTTCCTTTTATCTACTATTTGAAGATTCTATCTAAAATGCCAGGGGCTAAGAAATGCAGTTCAAAGTTGCCTTGGAAAAACAAACCAGACAACTGCTCTGGCAGGGGGGTTGGACTCAAATGGTCTTTTGAGGTCCCTTCCAACCCCTAACAATCTGTGATTTTGCAAACTGAATCATAGGCAGGCTCCTTTTTTTTTTTTTTCACCTCCCCCTTCAAATAAATACACAATTATCTACACATGCACATAGAAGAAATATTGGTAAGTTCATATATAGGTAATTTTCTAAGGTTGTAGAAAATTCTTAGGTTGTCTTCGATTCACACACCAGACATAAAACTTCGCAAAGTGAGGATCACTGTAGAACATACCAAAGATAGTATTTTCTATTAAAATAGATAATTTTGTTCCCTGTAATACTTCTCTCTAGTGAAATCAGCATTATAAAAGTACCCCATTCTATCTGAGAATCCCAAAGTGATTTTCAAATATGAGTGACTTCACCTGCAATAGAACTGCAAGCACTGAACATCAATAGGAAACTAGTTCAGGACTAAACCATGAGCCAGAATTGGCTCAGTAGTTGTGTCATACCATTGGGGGGAGGCATTCATTCACCTATTTGTGTACCAACTCCTCCCTTGTGCATTTCTTACAAGTTAAAGCACCCAAGCTCTTTAGGTAATGCTATGCAAAGCCACAGACCACAGAGAGCTTAAGAAATGTTCCTTTGCACCTTATTTTGCAAAGCAAAGTGCACATTCTGAAGCCTTAAAACTCACTCTGAAGCCTTCAAGATAAGGCATCTCCTCTGGTTCCTGTGTTTACACTCCATCCAGACTAAGCTCTGTGGCTTCACTGGGAGGACATGGTTACCTAGCATCTTAGATGGCAGGGAGACAGATGGGCTGCATCTTGCAGAAGGCGTATCAGTCCCTGAGTCATGTTAAGTCCTTGCACACTCCCACGTAAAGCTCAGCCTTCAGCATCTCAGCCATTTGGATAATACTGTTTTGGTTTGGTTTTTTTCACTTTAATAAGTAAGGTTTACTAACTGCACATATCTTACATTTAGTATAAAGGTAGTATACTTACATTAGTTGGTATACTTACATTAGTTACATTAGTTACATATACTTACATTAGTTACATTACATATAGTTAGTATACTTACATTTAGTATAAAGGAAGAGAAGCGTTTAAGAAAGGGTGAAAGAGAAAGCAGTTAATACACCACCCAAATTCCACAATAAAAATGAGGTTTACTTTATTTTTTAATTAAATGAAAAATAATTTTAAAAAGAGATATTTACTACTATACACTCTGGAAGTTCATTATTGAAAAGTGAGTTAAAACTGGCCCAGGCCAAGGGACAATACCACTTCTAAGAAATTGATTGTTAGGCCTGTCCTGCAAACACTAAATGTCACATGCTCATAAATTTAACATCTGTCTATACACATTCAGTCTTCTGCTGCCAAACTCCTGTCCATATTGTAAGGTAAACCATAGTGGACAGAGCTCCTTACTGAATTACTGTATTATCTCACTTAATAAGATAAATCTTATTTACACAATCTCCTTCCCAATTCTCCAGCATCTTTTCAGTTCAACAGTAAAATCACAGAGAGGCACCCTATCAAAATTTCTGTTAACAAGGACAAGCCTGTTTGAGAAGTTTCAAGAGTCAGTGAAAGCCATAAAAGGAAGAAAGGTAAACTAGTGAACTCCATGATATCTGCTTAGATGCTTTCAGTCAAGCTAAGCAGCATAATTAGAAACAACCAATATTGCTTGGAAAACTAACAACTGTGCTTACAGATACTGTAAAAGACAGCACAGAGCACTGCAGCACTTGTGCATATTAAAAATAAATGTTTACTCCATTTATAAATGACAGGGCATACAGAAGGGACACCAGTTAAAGGAGAAAAGCAAGGATGATGGTTTAAATCTCTAATACCATGAACTGCTCCTAGTTCTCTGCAGATGACTCAATTAGCTAAGGCCAATTCAACTTTTTCTGAAATATTTCATAAATATAAATTCCCAAACAAGCATACAGAAAGCACAACTACATGATCTTGTCCTGTTGTCTCTCAGCAGTTTATTGGACAAGAAATTGTCCAGTGAGTAGGAAAGTTAAAGATCTCTTGCAGCATTGAGCCTTAACCCCCTATGGCTGACATTTCACTGCTGAAAGCTCTCAGTCACTAGAAAGCAGCACTGACTGCAGCTGGATGGAAACTACAAAATCCTGTGCAATCAACCAAAACTAAAGATATTAAAGTTATGTGAGAGAAGACAAATAGAGAGGGATCAATGGTTGTTTAAGGACCTGTGGTGCAGTCAAAAGCACTTGAATCCTAAACACAGGTTTCACAGGGATTGTCTTGGGTGCTCCCTGCCCAATCCTCCAGCTACAGCAGAGCAACAAAGTACTGATGGGCAGATGGGTAACAGGGGGATTCACTCACCAGCATGCCAGCAGGCAGCAAAAAGGACATAGGTGATATGTTCTCAGGTCAGAAGTGATGGTCTCAAATCAGATGTAGAATTTTAAGAATATTTTCAAGCAAATGCATGTGTAGTTATACCATGTGTATGCCATAAACCATCAGGCTAACTTCAGTTCTTTACAAACTATCATAATCACTACTTAACCGTGGTATCTAAACTGGCAGCTGCTCATCTGCAGAAATGTGACTGTGTAGGACATCTCATCACTGAGAGATCAGTGTCTGTACTCTAATGACATTAAAACATACCACTTGTCCTGTAAATGCTTAGTGAAGAAACTCTGCATACCTTGGAATGTATATATATATCCATTATATCCACTCTGATGTAATGTATTAATTCTAAACTGACACAGACAGAAAAAATGCCCGATCTAGAGCAAAAAGGCCACAAAGAGTACAGCATAAGTGCACTGGAAGCTAACAAAATCTAACTGCATCCCCCAGAACCAGGAATCAACACAGCAGTTTTAACTATACCCATTGTGCACAGCAAATTAACCTTGGAATAATCTTGAAATAAGTACACTGCAGGGCTTATCTGTGAACTTAGCTTGCCTTTTAATACCATTTCCAGCAAACAAGTTAAAAAATAGTCTGTGTCTGACCCCCAGTAACTGGTTCTTATTTACATGTTCATCTTGAGAAAAAAGTTAATCCACCGATTACAGAAACTTTGGGCAAAAGAATTATTGATGATAAAAAGCTGCCTAGTCCAACCTGCAACACACAACACACACCTGACCTATTGACTTCTTCCTGGCAGTGATGGGAAATGGCTGTTGGGCAGAAAATGCTGTCCAAAGAGCTCCTCCTGTGTTTGCACATTCCCTGCTCTTTGAACCCCCAGCCACTGTGCTGTCACAATCAAATCTGCTGCCACAGTTGATCTTATCAGGTGATGTTTCTACTACTGGTAGCAGTTTGGACCACAGGCAATTAAGATGGTAGATACACTACAATGCACCATACTCCAGGCTTTGAACACTGCTGAGCTTCAAACCACGTCTTACTGGCACTCTCTGCGTTGCTGGCACCCAGTGCTGAACATGTACACATCAAAAATCCCTGACCTCACAGTTAAAGGATTTAAAGAAGGGAATTAACTTTGAGGAGGGATACTTCCATCTCTGAATTTCTGTCAAACTCAGAACTGCTTCATCAGTTCCTGTGTTCAAGCTCTGGACCTATATTCTGTATTTTCCTAGGGAAGGTTAAAGGCTAGATTAATGCTTTCAACAAAGGCAAAGTGTTCAATAAATACAGGATTCCCTGTGTTAGCTTCCATGTTAGCGAAACTATTAGATTTCTGGAGATAAAATATAGAGTTCCAAGGACCTGAATCCTAGTTTTAGCTCATAAAGCATACTTATTTTTACGTTTTGCAATTTAACACACTTCTAAAGTTTGGATTTTGACTTAAATTCATTTATAAACTGTTATAATTCAGCTTTCCATTTGACTAATGATTTCCCTTCACGTGGGATCACTGTAGCTCTGGAACTGGCTACTGCAGGAGTAACCAAAGTTGAAAAATTCCTAGATGGATAAAAAAATTATTCCATTCTGTGTACAGAAATACATCATATGCTAAGCTAAAATGAAGCCAGAAGTTTTAACTTCTGGTTATCTATAAAAAATAAGAGTAGGAACTACTTCCATAAAGAACAAAGCCCAAAAATGTTGATAAAAGTACAGTTAAGATAATGCCCACCACCCAATACAAAAGACAGCTTTTGGGTGTGAACCAACACACTATGTATCAAAATCTTCATATGGCTGAGAGCCAAAAGACACATATCACACCCAGAAGAGAAAAGCAGGAGGTCACACTGTGGCAGTGCCAATGACTCCGCAGGGTCCCACTGCCCTGTTGCAAGGGTGGAGGTGGAAAGGGCACAGGACTGATGGGGGCTCGGGGACCTTTGCTGCCTTCTTTTAATCCACAACCCTGACTTTGCCCTTCCATCTGCTGCCCAGGTCAACCCTGCTCCTGGCCCTGTGACACTCTTGCCACTGCAGCTGAGCAGAATGCTGCTCAAGCACCAGGGAGTGGCCACCCCCATCTGCACAGCAGGTTAGTATAAAATGTAGAGAGCACAAACAACACTGGCTCATAAATACACCTATTCAACTGTGGGCATGTGGCTACTTTTTATTTGTTTTTAAATTAATACTGTGCATGCATATACTTCTATTTTTCCCTGCAGAACACACTGCAGAATTACCCATTTAAGTCTTGACAAAATATTTACTGATTACCTATGTAAATAGCCTAGTGCATCAGAACCAGGAGAGAAGCTGCTGTAAGAAGCTCAGGAGAAAAAAAAACAGCTGTGTAATTTCTAATCATACTGGCATGTAAGATGCCACAGAATTGGCTGAACCTGGTGTCAGAAAGTCAAAGACAAGTCCCAACAGGAGTACACACACTGAACAAAATGGGGGCCTGTTTGTCCATTACAAAGACCAACAGTATTTTAAAGCCTGTTTTGAACATAACTGCAACTAAGTACAGAACTTTGAGAGTTAACACACAACGTATTTAACAGGGAGTATCTTGGCCTTAGAAGTCATATTGGAATAAAGCAAATAAAAAATATTATGTAAGCATTTTTCTTCCAAAAGGAAAACTGGACTTCTAAATAGATGTATTACTTGTATGGACTAACAGGACATGCTGTTGTTTCTGTCAGTAGTGTCCTCTAGTGGAGAAGTGGGAGATATTAAGTAAAGAAGAGAGCAGAAGCAGGTTGCATCACAGAAATCACCCTGCTGAGGAAAATACAAACCTCTCTCAGTCACAAATGTGTCTGTAAAGTTGGGAATCTCGAGCCAGATTTGCATTCCCATAGTAAAGCTTCAACATAAATAACTCTGAAAAGCTTCAGACAGACTGAGGAATGAATCAGTGGTGAGGCTGTATGTAATAACTGTGTATGTAGTAACTGTGTGTTACAGTGTGCCTGTGTGCAGACACATGTACATACATGAGATCACAAAATACAGACCATGTGGCTATAATTTGGTTAAAGACACTAGACCATGAGTTAGGTAAATTTACTAAAACAGTATTTTTCACCCTTTTTTTCCATACAAAATGTGCTATAATGCTTCTACTGATTTAGTAAGAAGGTTAACAGATAAGCTGACACCTCCTGTTATTTCTCCAGCCCTCCATGAATCTGTGTATCAGACTTTATGCTGGGTTTCTTTTAGAGCTGTAGATAGCCTTAACACTTTATCTTAACTAGTCACTGTAGCTTGCTCACAGAAATGCTCTGCAAGAAACAAGGAATCTATTCCCAACTCCTAAACCCCTCTATTACTGTCTTTTTTCTGCACCCCATTTCTTTCTTTTCCTACATAAAAGTCAACCAAAATAATTTTGTTTGGAAAAAAAAATCATCACAGTTTTTTTAGGACCACAGATTTTTGCCAACGTCTTATTCTCACCTGAAACTTCAGTAACAAGAATTATTAATTTTGAAAAGATTACTGAATCATTGCTCCTGCTTTCTTCAGAGACACTGAACATCCTTGCCTCTAAGGAGCTAATTAACGCAACCAAGTTCAACTTGGATAAATTGTTTTTAGCCAAAACTTATGTTTAAAATCTGCTGCTTCTAATTCACCCTTGAGAATTTTGTTATGAAATAAAAGCCACAAACTTTGAGCTATGTCCTTTGTGTTTTAGTCTGATTTCTCCAGTGACAATCTAACATAAAATACACTACCTAGTTATGCCACTCTTTGAACTCAAACTCCCTTCAAAAGTTTGGTATCAGACTACAGTATCTTGTCTAATAATCATTCAAAGCAATGATTATGTGCAGCAATAAAGCCACATCCAGTTCAAACATTATCAATAGCAAGTTAAGAAAATCTTAAACATGTATTATTGCCAGAATTGTACTCTTTGGAATATAAAATCTCTGTTTAGTGGCTACACTACTCTGCTGCACTAGAAGCATGCAGGTACCTAGGTGCTTGAGCCAGCTTCACAAAATTTCAGCACCAAAATTAAGAGTTTGGGAATCACAGTTCCCACTGTATTCATTAATTTAATTAAATAAGTAAAAATACTGAGTATTTATAGCATACAGTATTTGCTTCTAAAATACATTTTGTCTGTGCATACATGCCATATATATTTATATACACATGCACAGATACATATGCACACACACACGACAATTTTAAATCTCTGTAGAGACTTCTGAAGAAATTTAGCACAAATGCTACAAAAACTTACAGATGTTCCATTTAACACTACCTTTGTTCCATACTTCAGTTCTTCAACAGTTTTTTTATTTTATTGTTTTGGTTGCTAGTGATCCAGAGTTTGTATTATTGGGGAGAAAACCCCTCTGTAAGTAGCCAGCCAGGCAATTCAATGTCCCTTCCCCAAACTGGTCGATCAATCTTCACACTGCCTGTGGTCACCACGCCCACAGTGTGGGCCTGAGAGTTTAGAGAATAAAACATAAATACTGGGCCTGCCTGTGTTGTTAAAGCCAGCCATTTCTGACAGTCTTTACAATGGGATAAACACTGTCTGTCTACAGTCCCCATGTATTTGAAAACTACAACAAACATTTTACTGAAATGTAAATAACTGACATCACAACTGCTGAAGAAGGAGGCTGAAAAATCTATCTAAAAAAAATCACAAGCCCCAAAACACTGCCTGACACAAACTAAACCATTAATGGTCACTGAGAAAGCACATTTTAGAGATCATAAGCAGTGAGATCCATCTTTTAGGAAAGTATTAAAGCACTTCAGTCAATTAATAGTTCAGATCCATACATTTTTTAGTTACACAATTATGCCTTTTCAAAGGAAGTATGCTTTTCCCCTCCTGAGATCTACTTCCAGTAAGAAAACTATCCTGAATCAGTCATAAAAATAAGTATCCTGAAACTTAGCCTGCTGAAAACCAGCTACTTATAGATTTGTATGAAGAGAGTTGGTATGTAATTATAAGCAATGCAGCCCAATTTATTAAAATCCTCCTCTTCCAGTCTTCACCTTACTTCTACGCTTGGACAAGTCAATTTGTGCTGTTACTTACAGAGATTTTACAATACCCAGAGAACCTGAAGGCAATCAGGGACACAGCTATCCTCAAAACTGCACAAAATCATGGTTAATTTCATAAGCATCAGAACCTGTGAGATCTTGTTTCTTAGGGCTTTGTGTCTTGTGAGGGAAGTGTGACCTTCAGCTGGAACGTTTGCTTAGGCTGAGACACTGATAAAACCTCCAATGCTGTGGCTGCAGCCCTCTGCTCTGTAATATTTTCTGTCAAATCACTTAGTTAAAAGAATCTTGTAATTTATGCTGTGATGATGATCTTTTTCCCACTAGTAGTATGATAAGAAACATCATATATAAAAGTAATTCCAGCTAGGCAAATTAACTGCTGCACCTGGATTCCAAACATCATGCAGCTGCCTCAAGATCATATTGAATCTCTCTGTAATACTCCTGGTGAGAAGGAGACACATTAACGGCTTCAACAAAATGGTTTCTTTTTTTTTCCTCAGTAAATCTCACCTCTAGACATTGAAGGAAATTAATGACAGAAGCATAAGTGACTTAAAACTTCCCCACTACAGGACATTTCTGTGTGAGTGTTCCAGTCAAACTTGGGCAGTTAATCCAGGATTCCCTGGACATCTCAAACACGTGGCTGCCCTCAGTAATGGGTGTGTAAAATTACTCCACCAAAGAATGAACAGGTATAAAATCAAAACAACTCTGGCAGAAAAACTGCTTTAGCCCTGCTGTTTCAAACATCAGCCCTGCCTTCCTTTAAGAGGGTACAGGAGTATTCTTCTAAGCAGCAAAGGCCCATTCATGGGAGATCTTAAACTGAGCATTATCAGATCTTATTAAGAGCTTGAAGAGTCCCATATAACAATCTGCCAACATCAGGCTGGGCTTTTTGGTAACATTTGCATGCATTCTGCTGTCTCCTCTGCATCTGGGTTTTTGGGTTTTTTAATATACTTTTGAACACAGAAGTGGTGAAAGTGAATACAACTTCCTTCCAGGATTCCTGCCAGAAAGGATGAGAGACTACACACACCCAAAGCAGCACCCTAGCTGTACGTGTTGCAGATAGGTCTTGGGGACACCACACCAGGCATATATAACATCATCTGGATCTGTGCCTCCTGCTCCATGTTTCTAGCAGAAGCAAGGACCTGATGGGTTCAATTCCATTTAAAACTGGGATTACACAGTTTATAACTTTACAGTACCTTTTGTGTTTGTTTAACTGAAATACAGTGAATCACAGACTGTATGCAATTAACAGCCACACTCCTTGTCAGATCCTCAACACCTGCACTTCAGCTTGCTTATTCCAAATACTTTTCTGGCACAGGATGCAATACTTCCTGTGGTTGTGGAGCATCATCTAAGTCAGCCAAAGTGAACAGACCAAGAAGTGTCTGGAGATCTAACAACCACTTGAAGAAAAGCAGCTCCTCTTTCATTTAGTAACACTCAAATGATGCATTGGATGCAAAATGAAAGCTGGGATTTGAGTGTGTTGCATGGGGAAGCAGCAGCAGTGCATGAATTCTGTGTTCATGAGAAGCAAGTATGGTTCTACAATAAACACAAGAGAGGACTTTAAAAGCAACGCAGGGGTTAAGATGTATCTTTGCCTGAGAGACACATTTCTGAAATCTGACTAGAGGACATACAGATATAAAAAAAAAAGAAAATAGTTTACATTACACAAACTCTTCTTGCTGTATTGCTGAAATCACTTGGCTCCCAGTACAGACTCTGCTTACATCCAGCATGCAAAACAAAAGCAAGTCTGACTGCAATAATCGTGCAGGCATGCCTCATTCTAGAATGTTCTCATGTTATACAAGAAGCTCAGGAGAGAGAAAAGTCCTTTGTCATTACTATGAAACACAGCAGATAAAGGTAAGTCCAAAATGGAACTGTTAGTTTTATCTGATCCTACCTGAACACCAAACACGGTAAGACAGGGCTGCCAATCTTTCATATGTGGCTTTATTGTGATTCAGGTTTGCATAAAGAATACACTCTCAATCTTTAATGTTCTTTTACCATAGCCATGGAATTTCTGATGTGTTGAATAACCCTTCCTTCTGTTGAGAAATTCAATGGTATTTATTTCTCTTATTTACTGTTACCAACAGCAGCTCAGCATTTTATTTCATGGTTTGTAAAACAAATCCTTATTTCCGTGGTGAGACCATGTAAACAGATTTTTCAATCAGTGCAAACTGTTAACA
This sequence comes from Heliangelus exortis, assembly GCF_036169615.1. Lineage (NCBI taxonomy): Eukaryota > Metazoa > Chordata > Aves > Apodiformes > Trochilidae > Heliangelus > Heliangelus exortis. The sequence goes on along the minus strand of NC_092432.1, from coordinate 12,301,602 downwards.
AAAGAAAATCCAGCATTTCACAGTATGACCGAAAAGAGGTATTTTTGGATCAATTTTGCTTTATAGTACTTCTGCCTGACTTCTGAGCCTGAAGAATTTCTAGTAAGTGGCAAGGATCTATTGTAGTGAACTCTGTCCTCCCTCAGGGCAATTCTTTACGAAAGCCAGGCCATTAGCAAGGGTAAATCAATGTTATCAGCTCACACACACTGACAGCTTGTGTGGTTCCCACTCCCTCATTCCTCCCCCCCCATTATGGTATATCTTTGTGCTCTCCAGGGAAATTCAATTAACAGTGTCAGTCTCCTCCTCTCGGTCGATGACTGACACCATCAAGATTCTTTTCACCGCCCACTGACATGTAAGATGTGTCTGCTGATTTCTTGACTCACAAGTTAACAAGAGAATTACCATCCACTTCTATAAATGACTCTGTCCGAGCTGTGCTGTAAACACACTGACAGCTTCTGAAATCTATCTTTCTTGACCTTATTGATTAGGACACTTGGATATAATAATACTTGTCCGGTGGCAGAGTAATGTTTGGGGGGTAAAACCCCAAACCAATGACAAAATACTGTGTACCTATTAATACTATCAGATTAATCTTTTAATTCCCCACTGCAGACTCAACAACCAGTAAAATGCTGTGAACAATTAATGACTAACATTTTGCTGCAATTCATGTCTCATTTTTAAAAGTCTCAGAAAACATCTACTGATGAGGCTGTATACAATGCCACTTTCCAAAACCTGCTTCCAAGCATTACTTCAATAACTTCCAAAATAGGAACATCTTTTTATACTTTTCATGTAACAAGATGATTTCTGTATTTTGAAATAAGTTACAATTAATTTTTCAGTAACTAGTATAAACACTGCAAAACTTGAAAATGTCATTAATAAACTTGATCATCAGCTCAAAGCAACTAAAAAAAAAACCAAAACAGAACCCCATGCATCTTAGGCAGGATTTATTATTTAAAAGCAGATGCTATTTGCAACTGTGTTCCACACTGTCTAAGCTGTGAAAAGCACCGAGCAGAGCTCTCATCTTCACATATACCAACTCTAAACCACAATCATGCAAGCTCCTCCTGAGATTACAGTAATTTGGTTTCTTTCTGAACTAATTCTAATGATTTCTTAAATACTGTTATGAAAGAGAAGTATTCTCCTAAGAGAAAGAACAGAACGTAATGCTCCATCTGAAAACTCAAATACTGTGGTGCTAATGGGGCAAAAAAAAGCACATTACAAAAGAAAGCACAGTGGCAGCAGACTGATCATGATGAAACAGTAAAAAAGATGCAAATGCCATGCTATCAATTAAAACCATCCAATATTTACCATAAATCAAAACATGCCTGGCAAACATAGCACATCAAAAAAATTCTAAACACAGAAATGCCTCATATATATATATATATATGTACAACTTACCTTCATCCTCCATCAGAGACATAATGGCTTTGCTCTAATCTGTGAAAATTCAGCAGATTTGTGCTCTTTCAAACTCTGCCACAACACCACGACACGGTGGCTGTGACAGCCAAGCTGGCTCCAATGTTTTCCTCCGTTCTTTGCTAATTGTTGAGGCCACTTAATGTAAAAACTGTGGGTATGCACTAGGAGCTAGATAACTGAAATGGCCCAGATTTAAAAACAATCCTAATGAAAGTACAGTGAAGTACAGCTTGTCATAATCTGAATGATCTAGCATTAGTCCAGTGTGTTCTCAGCACTTCTGCAAAAATGCCCATATAAAACCTGATCCACTGCTGCAACCACCACAGAAAGATGTAATAGCAGACACTGCTTGCTATACAAAGGACATGTATTCATCAACACAGGTTTAAAACATTTCCCAATCCAAACTGATGCCATTTGAGGGCAACGCACTTTATAGGTTAATCAGGAGTTTTGTGGAAGTAGTCACAATACCTCTTTTTCCAGAATCCGAGAGATTTCTCCTAAAGTTCTGTCCAGACCAGAAACCTTGTTCCCCAGTGAACAGCTATCCTGCATTTGGAGGTGTTTTAAAATGTCTTTTGCTAATCGTTGTAACCTTTAACATCAAACAGAAAACACAGAGCAGTTAAAGCAAGAACTCTCCTAATGATGTATAATTTCATATTTGTTTAATGAAACTCTGCTACTTCAATGTGCATTTCAATAAGCAATCATGCATAAAATCTGTGTAATGGTATTATAATTATCCATACTGAACAGCATGTAAAATATGGAACAGAGCAGGGAGATACAGTCAGCTTAGACTGTCCTAGAAGTAGGTTTACTACATTTTCAGAGAAATAGCACAGAAACAGTGGGAGCAGTACAGCTATAATGGTGCTTCCTTGTTAGCTACATGCGTGTTTCTGCCGTTGTTCAATATAGTTAATTTCCCTGTTCTCCCTCCACAATTTATCCTGCAAGATTTTGCCATATTCAACATTATTTCATCCTACTTTTCCTCCATCCTTCAGTACTTTCTGACAGTTTAATTGAGTACTTCGCTCTTGAGATGAGTAAGGGAAACAGAACAGCAGATTACCTGTCTTATTTCTTATAGGCATCATAAAAGAAATTACTTTTAGAGTTATTTGAATATGTGAAAAGTAGTGACTGCAGAGTACTCAGGAAGGGCATTAAATGCCCTTATAGTGATGGTCAGTAATGAAGCCAAAATGCAGAGGTGGAAAAGATGCAGATACATGTGGGTTAAGATTCATTTCATTTTACAGATCGACAGTTGTGCTCTCCTGCTAGGCAATGAGGAGAAAAACACTGTTTCAAGGCACCATTCGTCTCATCCTACGCAGTGAAGCAGTCAAAACACACACCTAAGTTTACCCTTCTTTGCCTTGAATGTGAAGTCAGTAACTCTGATGTAGACTTCCGCATTAAGGCAGATGATAAAAATGCTAAACAAAGTCTCTTAAACTGGAGACTGAGAGAAGCAGGGCGGGAGTTTGAGATCGCGTTGTAGGTTAGGCCCAGCCGGCACCCACCAAGCCTCTGTGGGACAGCGGGGAGAAAATTCACTCAAAGCCTCATGAATCAAGACAAGGACACGGAGGATTTTACCCCTCAATTACAGTCATGTGCAAAACAGAGTAAAAAAATTAATTTAGTCTATCAGGAGAAAGAGAAAACACGACCTTAACACCCCCTCTCCCCTCTCCCCCCCTCCTCCCCATCCAAATCGCCCAAATCGTTTCACTGCCGCCTCCCCTCAGGGCACAGGGCGGGAAGTGCGGGTTCAGGGTCACTTCACCTCACAGCGTTTCTGCCACTCCTTCCTCCTCAGGGGAGGACTCCTCACAGCCCTCCCCTGCCGCCAGGAGGGGTCCCCCATGCAGACAGTCCCTCAGGAACCCCTCCAACACAAGTCCCTCAGGCACAGACTGCTCCGGGGGGGCTGCCCGCAGAGTCACGGCTGCTGCAGGAACAGCACCTGCCCTGGCACGGGGTCCTCCAGGGCTGCAGACCCACAGCTGCTCCTTCCATGGGCTGCAGGGCACAGTTGCCATCTCACCACGGGCTGCGGGGGAACTGCTGATTGGGCACCTCCTCCCCTTCCTCCTTCCTCACTGACCTTGGTGTCTGCTCCAAACCTTTTCCTGGTATCAAACCTAAAAACCTCTGGCATTGCTCTCACCTCCGTCTTTTTTTTTTTTTTTTTTTTCTCCTTCTTTTTACAGTCTCATCCAGATATCCAGATCTGCCTCAGCCACAGGCAGGACCAGAACTGGAGCTGGGGAGCTCTCAGCAGCTGCTCACAGGAACCTGTGGCCCCCTCCATACCGAATCCCAGCTACGCTAACCCTCGGTACCGAATCCCGGCTACACTGACCCAAGACACGGTTTTTTTTCAACCACTGCCTTAGTCCCTGCTCTCACAGGCTCAGCATTTGCTGGGCCTCTGGTTTCATCTACTGAGCACTGCACTGAAAAGGGGATGAAGCAAGCAACAGAGCAGGATAAGTGGGAGAAATTCTGCTGTGACTGGAGGCAGCTCTATAGGAAAGAAACAGGAGAAATAGGGTACTGATGGCTGTCACTAAATTGGAAACTGTAAGTGTAAAAGGACCAGGAAGCATTTGCAAAGTGACCACAGAGAAAAGAGAAAATCAAATTAACTGGCCTCCAAGATGTGAGAAAGACATGGATGGAGAATGTACCAAAATAATCTGTATAGAAATGTATACAGATGGGGAATGTAATGGCTGGGGGAATGTACCACAATAGTAAAATGGTTATGAAAAGATAAAAATCAGAATATTAATGTAGAGCAAGAATAGAATTTCCACTTAATTGATAGAAAACAAGTACTCTGTACCTTTCCTTTGAAAAAATTAGGAACTTTCTTAAAAGCTTTCAAGAGACTCTGAAAATATGTATGTTTTTAAAGTACAAATTATGATTTGCAGAATTTTGAGTCTTATTGACTTATTATCATCTGGTCAGCTGACTCCACTAATATTCAGCCAGTACTTCTTTATGACAAGAAAAATAAAGGGAGATTATGTCCTGATGAGATATTCTGCACTGCTATTTCCTCTGTGGAAAATGAGGTTGGGGGGAAACTCAGTAAGCCACGAATTAAAATAGGAAAGAAAATTAAAAGCCAAAACACAAATAACTGTAGGACTTGGACAGTGAATCAGTAACCACTAATTCTGCTGAGCATAAAGACTGGATTGCAGCCCCAGAGAAAAGTTGAATTTCTGCAGTCCAGAAAGGTGATCTAGTAGTGGAATATTTCAGGTGTGCTCACAGAATGTGTTCTTTAGAATGGCTATTGCCTTGGCAATATCCTGGTTCATTCAGCAAAAACAGTTTCTCTCTTCAAACCCTTTACCCAAATTCCATGATTAAAGCATACATATAAAGCACCAAAAATCCCCACCACACAACATCTTAACTTCAGGTGAAAGAGGACAGCAAGACAGGTTTCCATTTGCTTCATTTAACATCAGAGGAACAGAATTTAACCAGGATTAAGCACAGCAGCTAGAGAAAGAGACCCTCCTAATCTACATCAGTCATCAGCACACAAAATGTGTAAGGTTTATCAAAACATTGTACAGAAGGACTCAAATAGAAAATAATCAAATTGCATTGTTACTTCTGCTAACAAATTCCCCTTCTATGTAAATTAAACATCATGTTCTGTTTCTGTCCTCAGGTGAAAAACAGATGCTGTACAATACATTAACTCTCACGTGAAACTTGCAGCTTTCCATTTCTTCTGTAAGTCTTTCTGGACACTTTTATCAAAACACAAACTTTCTAAGTGTGTGTTCAGCATCATACAGTAAGAAAGATGGAGAATAAATTTTCAGTTCTGTCGCATTAAAGAATTACCTCTTACAACCTCACATCCTACCAAATGTTGGTTGCCTGCCAAAAAAACAAAACGTATGCTATGTGATCACAGGGGGAACAGAAGGGAAATAAAAGCTCCCTCCTCCCACCAAGTGAACCTTGGAAAAAATATTTTTATTTAATATCCTTCATACTGACTTCTTGGCAGCGTCAGAAAAATAGGAATAATTTTAGTACTGTTTCAAAGGATGTGAAATCTATGCAAGATGACTTGTGCTTGGATATAGAATTTATCATTGCTATGAATGGATTTGGAAAGAGAGAACTCTTTGTATATACTGTACTCCTTGTACACTCTTTGTATGCACTGTACAGTAATGTAGCATGGTATCAACCTGGTCTAGTGAGAACCTGGAAATACTGTTAAGTCCAAATCCAAACATTTCAAGAAAATTACTTAATCTTTCTTCTGCCTCCCAATTTGCATTCCTCCAATGCTTACTGTGCCATACAGGGAATGATAAATAACTGAAAAATTGCTGGGCTAAATAAAAAGGAAAGTTAAAGTTAATGTCTTTTTATCTAAAGTTATTTACATCTCACTAATTAAGATTTTAGTACTGCCCCAAAGCAGATAACTCAGAATGCAGAAGAAACATCAGAAAGGACATAAAGCACTGATTGGTGTTGGAATGTTACTATAACATAAAATCTAATAAATACTATGTTCTGCAAATACAAATACATTATCTGATCCTTTTGCACTGCAATTGGGATAATGAGGGATATTAAATGTTTATATAGCAAACATAGATACAAACTTGAATTACATGAATTAAAGGTTTCTTTTTAGCACGAGCTAAATATTTTAGCAGGTTTCATGTATTTTATAGGGTAAAGGAAAAAGATCTCAATATTTATAGGCCACATTTCATCTCTTGAAAAGAAAACCTTGAAATAGTAACATCAATGCATTTCAGCACTTCCACATTTACATCCATGATTTCTTGGCTGCACTCTGACTGTATGCAAGGCAGGATTAGTAGGACTGGGCAGAGCACTGGATTCTCTGCAGTTCCTGTACGGAAGGAGTGGTTTCTCCTCCAGAGCGTGGCCAGATGCCAGCCGGACACAGGCCCCAATTCTTCCTGAGAAGGGATAAAGTCTGTGGCAGTTCCTGCCCAGCCCGAAATGCAGTCAGGCTGTATCCTCTGACAGCAATGCCCAGCTCCTGCACACTCCCCTGTGCTACCTGCAGTTTCAGTAAAATGAATCCATATGGTGGCACACCTGGCACAGCCCCTTCGCCCTGGGGACGCAATGGAAAACACTGCTCGACATCCTAACGTACTCCCCAAGCACTGCCAGACATAAAACACCTAAATCTGAAGCATCACACACCTTTCTGAATTTTTGAAAGTGAAGCTATCTGAAAAATGATGACAAATTACTATACCGATTATTTTGGCAATTAATTTATTGGAAGTCCTATAAGAATGCTCTAGCAAATCTCTGAAGATTAAATATGATGTCTGCCTGGTCATAAAGTTTTTTTTTCTATGGTTTTTTTTTTAAATTAAATTAATCTTATTTTATTTACAGTTTGACTCTTCTGTAGTTCACAGTTGTTTGGAAACTCAAATTTGTATGAATACTCCCAGCTTCAGAGATTATGTATTTTTTTTTTCCACCAATCAGTATTTTGGTACAGTGTCCTATAACTGGCCCAACTGGACCCCTGAGCCTACTACACGAAGAAAACCTGCAAGTTATTTCAGTGAATGCACTGATGTACCACAAAGAAAATATGAAAAAAAAAGCCCCTATATTGTTAAAGGAATTTAGCTTTCTTTCTCTACAAGAATGAACTTCACATTACAGTCATATCTTTTCTCCAGAAAACTCTCTCAGGAAACAATTTTTCATTTCCTAACTCTTCTCTTGTGCTCTAGAGCTTTATCAGGATAACAGAAGTTTCCATTTCCATATAATCTGAAGTGTTCTTTTACACTGCTTTTTTTTTAAAAAAATGGTAAGTTAAAAAAAGAATATGAAAAAACCTAATTCCTTCTTGCATGAGGAGAGACTGGCTGAAGTATTAGACTATGGAGTTATTTTTTTTGCCTCACAATCCTGCTACCTCCCTTCACGCATAGGGCATAGGGCATAATCTTTCATTACTTTGCTTTCCCTGCCTGTGTTAAAGGATGACAATTACATTTTGCCACCTGCAGATTGTTTTAACATTGAAAAATATGGATTTTGGTTTAGAAGATACTAAATAGATTTAAATAACACTCCAGCTTTGTGAAAACACTTTGCTTTTCTTTTAAAAATGTGCTCTGATGGAAACTAGAGAATGGTGCAAATAGAAAGAGCCATCATCAACAGACCTTTTGACAAGCTAACTTAACAGACTGGACACTAAATAATTGTATTCACATCAGTTCCCAGAGAATATGAATTAACACTGCAAGTCCATCAAGTGTTCACCACCATTTATAAAATTACCTAAATGTCACCAGTGACCAATACACAGGGGACAGAGGCCAGGGAGCAACAGACCAGCTGCTCCCAGGTGAGAATGTCTATAGGCCTTTTCTTTGCAAGTCCCTCTCATCACATGAAATAGTTCAGAGAGCAAAACATCTACCAGAAATGCCAGATTTTTAATTATCTCCCCCCAAACATACTAAGGGACCCAATTTTTTTAAGATACTAAAAAGAAAAAAAAAATCTGTTATAGACAAGTAAAACTCTTGTTTCCGAAGAACAACTCTGAGCTTTCAGAGCCTTTCACAATTCCACTTAATAATCAGATTCAGTACTTTGAAACTGAAAAAACTGTACATTCCATGTCTATCAAAGCAGGATAAAGCCTGTCTGCTTATTGATATTAGTGTTTTTCCAATGTAATGCCAAGAAAGCACTTGGATCAGTGCTTCCTTCATGAAAAAGGTTTTATAAATCTGCAAACTGTAAACTAACAAGAGGTCCTGAAACAATCTCTCAGCAGCAGGAGGAAATCAGTGGTCTCATAATATTAAGGTGGTTTAATCTTAAAGGTGATCTAAAAAGGCTTTTTACCTGCCAAAGACTAATTCTGGGTTCTGTCTTTCTTCTGTAACAACTAACAACATGACTAAGGACTAAAATCAGATAAGAAATTGCATTCCATAAATGGTTTTAGTTGTTTGCAAAGACACAACCGATTTGGGAGAGAAGAAGGGAGTAAAGAAATGTGGAATAAGGAAAGAAGCATAAGTGAAAGTTACATTTAATTATTTCATTCTGAAACACATTTGTTTGTTAAGCAAATAAATAAATCTACCAATTGTTTTACATTTTAAATGGAAATTCCACAGCCCACTAAGCTAACAGGTATTTTATGTTAACAAGTATTGTATGTTTCTTCCAATCCAATCTGAATACCTCAAGACTTCTTTTGGAATAAACAAAAAGTACTGTCACTTATTTTGACACAAAGAACACATTTAGCACTCTGTTTTTACCCATTCCATTCTATGACATAACCTTTCTCAGTAACTTTGCAGATCTCCTGAGAGAGTGTGTGTCAGATTGCTGTTAAGACTCCTGGTACTGGCAAGAATTTGCTCTTTCTCAGCCAGGTACAGTAGCAGTTAATATCAGCTCACAGTACAGTACACTGTGTTCTACCTAAAAGCCAAGAGTTAAATATTTTCATAGCTTCTTGATGTGATGCTCCAGTGGAGATCTACTCCTGTTTGTTTCTTTCAGCTAATTCTTCCTATTGTTCTTGGTTAAGTAGGATTCTTACTTAGTTATATTTCAAAGACATTTTTCCTATGAATTTTGCCTGTATTAAGAGTAAGTTCTTCCATGTGAACAGATGTGGTCTGGGCTAAAAAACTTGCCTCATGAAATGTCTTGCTCTCTCTTCCTCTGCCTTACAGAAAAGATAAAATTATCCTTACCTATCTTTCTTTCACTCTGTATTATATATTGTGTAAACAAATTTTAATAGACATGAACTATGCTCCTGTTTGACTCACAGCCAGTCCTTTATTTCTTCTTTAACAGTCAGTTTGTACTTGAGTTCCCATTGCTACCCCCTTGATATCAAAGAAGTTTGGAAACATTTGAGTCCTGATAGTAGGTAAAAAGTTGTGTAATTCTGAAAATAACAGTAACCATGACATCTGAAACAATGTTCTAAAAATTTAGATAAAAGCATCTGCTAGATCACTAGTCATGAAGACTGCAAAAGAAATCTCTGAGAAGATCTGTGATAAAAGTGAGCTACACAGTGGCTATCACACTGGTTCACAGCTAGAAGAGTACAGCCCTAACAGAGGCAATGAAGGAGGAAAATGAGAAAGCAGATGCAACAGAAGATTCTGCCTGAAAGAACATTAGCATTTTATTAATTGAAGAAAAACTGAAATGCTAAACTCGGCATCAGTCAAGAGGTTACAAGGGAAATAAATAAATCTGTGTTTCTGTTACACTGCAATTGAGACACAAGTGATCAAAGTACGAGTGCTGATCAGCAGAAGTCAGAAAGAAACTGAAGTGGAAAAACCGTAGCTTATCAGCATTTTGAGTCACTCAAACGCCCCACATTTTGACTTTCTGACAACTGGACCCCATTTTTTTAATTGTCTGGTAGCAAAGAAGAACAAAACACAGAAGCTAGAAATCTAAAAGTCCTAATATCCCATGAAACATATCCTGAAAATTGAATTGCTTAATGATTAAGAAATGAAGCCTACAACAGAACCTCCTTCCCCATGTGTTTATGCAGGTGTGCCATCTGGTGGAGATCTTTCATTTTCTTATGTCAAACCTCAGTGATGGATTTTATTATTTTAAAATACATACTGAGATTCAGCAACAGGTTTTCAAACTATGGAAAGGACCACGTGAAGGATAAGGCATACAGGCTAGTTGTATACCCAGCCAAGGAAGCCTGGCAGCACCTGGAAGCCTGAACACCTTAAACAACAGTAACTGATAAAAATGCTACCTTCAAGCATAGCAACAATTTAAGAGCAATAACCACAAAAATACATGATCTGTACAGGTTATTACCTCAGTGTGAAGACGAGTATCTCCAACCTGGAAAATACCTGTAATTTTAGGATTCAGGCATTTTAGTCCAGCTGTGAAAGACACCATCTGCCCACTATTCTGTGTAACAACAAACTGTAAGCAGGAACTGTCTCAGGAACATCAAGGACAGGACAAGCATACATAATCCTCTTTACTAATCTGTTTCTTGCCACCATTCTCTTTTGAGTTTCTTCTGAATCTGGCTCCATTTGTGTTCTGTTCTCCCCTACTTTGGTACCAGGAAGGTCAGCAAGCCACTGATACCCATTTTTCCATGCTACTTATGACCGTGTCAATCTCTGTAACATACCCGTTAAGAATTTCTTCCATTATCACATTTTTCTCCAGAATGGGAAGTTTTAGTTTACTTAATCTCTAATACAGAATATTCTGATTTCCTTTCCTGCCTTCTCACAGTCTTTAACAGTTCTAGCATATCTTTTGAGATGAAGAACCAAACCTGCAACTAGTACTCACAATGTGTATTTATACATAATAACATTCTTTCTTCTTTTTTGCACCTTTCTAAGTAATTTTAACAACAGATTTCCCTTAGCTACTAAGACTACTGAGCTGGTTATTTTCTTGGAACCACCTATCATTTCTGTAAATTCAAAGCCCACTTTGTATGTGTAGATATAAATCTGTTCTGCCTTCCCCTTCCATTGTGTAGTTGAAAGAATACACTGGATTTCACCTACCATTTTACTGCCAAGTCTCTCTCCCTTTAAAATGATCATTCAGTATCAGCTGTTGACCCTTCTGTCCCAAACATCTTTGCTTCATCATCATCATCACCATCATCAACCTGTGTCACCTCGCTGCTTGCTCTCTTTTCTGAGGTCACTTGTGAATATGTTGGACACCACTGGACTGCAGAACTCTGCCAGTAACCTCCCTGTTCTGCAGGGACTGATGATATAAGCCATTTCTTTTCAGTTTTTAAACTGATTGCCACTTATGCTACAGCTAGATAGCCTCTTTTTAGAAGCTCTGGTGAGACACCGTGTCAAATGAATTTGGAAATCCAAATATTCCACACATAGTGCCAACCAGTTTCACTGGAATCAGAAAGCTAAAGCTGAGCAATTTTCAGTTTCAAATTAAGGAAGAATTCACCTGTGACATTAAGTCTTGTTTCAGTCTTACTGTCCACTGTTTTAATCTGAGCCTTATCCTAGACATAAGAAGGTCTATTATTCAAAAACCTCAGTGCCAGATTCAGGTATCTGTGCATTAAAATACGTATATATACTTTCACCATATGAACCTTTGTTTCTGACCAAATGGAGGTCAAACACAAAATTTTCAGTCCCAGAATTCCAGTGCTGAATTTTCACCACCAGTCTTGAAGTACAATGTTGGAGTATTCTTGCCTCCATGTAAGACAAAGATGAGCCTATGTTCTCCTTACTACTGCATCTTACATGGTTTAAGATCCAAAATGCCTTCAGAAAAAATTAGATTTATAAGCTCTGACCTTTTAGTTGGAGAAACAAAAAATAGAAAATGATCTGCAATTCCAAGATTGAGAGGCAATCTTACCACACCTGCTGCACTTGAAATTTCAGAAGCACTTCTGCTACAAACAAAGAAATAAACCAGTATATATCTAAAAGACATAAAGTTAAATGCTTACTTGGTTTTAAATGGGGAATCAGAGATGGGATTTTTTGCTTCCATTAAACTTTCATACTCCTTTGCCCTGGAGGAAAAAATATTAATTATTATCGACTACTGTTTAAAGGGTACAGTATATAACAGAAGCAAGATAATTCTAACCTTTGGGATTTTATATTTCACAGTAATGCCTGGCACTGCTGTCAGTTCTGCCTTGTCATAATCCATACTGATGCTTAGCATGTGGTGATTAACAACTAAGTGGTGTAGCAATTTACAATTAGGATTACAGTACAGCAGTACACACCTGGTGTATTTATGCTGACTTTCCAAATGGTAGAAAATGGTACAAGTGATACACAACAACTGCAGTCACCTACCACTTATCTAATTACTACATTAATCAAATGAAAATATTAATAATTTAGACATGAAGTACAGATCAGAAGATCACTACAACAGAGAGATTACAATTAACATACAAATAATTTGTTATATTTACAGATTCAGGAATGTTTTTTTAATGTAACTAAAGACTACTGTAATGTAATGAACCTTTCAAGCTATAAAGCATAGAAGTAAATATCCCTACGACTGCTGGAAATAGACACACAAACATCTCTAATCCCATAGAAGTATTATTTGCACTGTCCATGTGCCAGTAGAGGTAGACAAGACTTTTTTTTTTCCACGTGGGACAACATAATTCATGTCTTGGAAAATTTTCAAAAATAACTTCACATGCACTTGAAGGAAATTTAACTGGCACGCTGGACTAAATCTGTGATTAAGTATGTGAAATGTCTCCACCAAGATGTGCTGGTTTGGGCACCCATAACAAACCCCAGAGCCAAGTGCCAAAAAGCCCCTAAGGACCAAAGCAGAAAAAGTATCTGCTTCGGCACAACTTTTACCCATAAAAATGGTGTTTCCTATTAACTTTCAAGATATTCTGAATATTAACTGCTGTTAGCTGACACTCTTGACAGCTTAACAAATGTCCAACTGTTTTATTCAAATCTTAGATTTTGACAGTAGCTTCCCACTGGGAATTTGTGTTGTTGCTGCACTGCAAAAAATAAAAAGAATTTAGTAAAGATTTAATTCCTACCTTTTCTCTCAGATACATGTGCTAAATGTTCTTTTCTGTTCTAAATTCAAGCAAGTGGACAAAGTTTTCCAAAGCTACTTAGATTTTCCCTTGGTTTGCTTAACCTATGCAGCCTATACTACACACAAATATTGTTACATTACCACAAGCTATGATTTGTGGATCATTAATAAAGCTATTAATCACAACTGAATTTAATATTAAACATGAAGGTGAGATTCCTTTATTAACCTTTTGCCTTCTTTCCTGCCTCTTAGCCAGAAACAACACATTTCAGTTTTGAGTTTTGTACAGACAAGCCAGTCAAAAATGAATTATCACCTAAAATATCTATTACCAAATGAACATGACTGGAGTGTTTAAAATCCATGGCACAGTTTATCTCCACTAAACATACTTCCAAGCTACTAACTAGACTTCAGTTGCTTTCATCAACACTTCTTGTGCCACGTGGGTACCAAAGTCTTCTGCTAGCAACACACACACACCTTGATCTGAGATCATTTACTCAGCTATACATCACGTGCTACTATAGCATCAGTTTAATGGCTTAGGGTTATAAATATAGTTAATAAGACTAACAAGACTTCTCAATGTATCTAATAAGCCATTGATCACAATTTGTCTCCTCATTCACCTTTGCCCCTCATCACTTTGATACTGTAACAGTGATTGAAGATGCAGAAACGCAGGAGAGCGACAGGGAACTATTTGAATGCAGTTACTTATTTTTTTCAAGTTCAAAATAGGACTGTTTCCCAGAAACAGAAGTGAATGTGTAATTTTGAGTCCTGAGGTATAAAGGGGTTTGTTATAACTATTTCTTTTTCTAGAGAGGAGGAATAATTGCAAATATGTACTAAACCATGGTATGTAGATAATCTGCTCACACGTGAATTATCAGTATCAAATGCTCCTCACCTTCAAGCAGTCTCCAATAAATGAATTATTAATTATCTTAACAACATATTCCACCTAACATTTGAGTTTATTTTGAGCATTAGGCTCTCAGACAGCTGGTGGTAGTACTGTCCAGATTGTTAGGCAGAAACATAGTAGGCATTACCTACATGATTTAATTTAGTATTTCATGTGGTAATTCTGAAGTTATTGCTTTAATTGCATTAGCCCTCTAACTTAAGATAGTCCTCTTGGATTTTGAGAACATAGAAAACCTCCCAACCTCACCAGTAATTAGCTTACATGCAAGAACATCCAGGCAGTATTTTTCATTACTATGCCTATTACTATTACTAAAGTTTCAATTATACTAACTGCAGAAGACTGGCAAGACTTGCATGGCTACAATTAATTTTCCAAACAGATTTTTTTTTTTTCTCATCAACTTTTTGTTTGAAATGCCATGGAACAACCTTTCCTTCATATTGCTGCCAGACATTTTCAGAAGTACATCTATTGTGTTGACATAAGAAAACTGGAGAAATCTTCAATTTAACTCTGAGTAATCCCATTGAAAAGTTCAGTCACCCTTTAAACCTAAAAAACAGTTTAATGAACATGAATTTTATGTCTTGCCAATAAACTCCTCTTAGATTCTGAGTTTCCCTGTACTTTTCAATAGTAATCACCTTTGTAAAACCATGCTCCTTTCTTAGCATTTAATTATAATTTTTGATGATAAATATGCCAACTCAACCAACTGACACTTAAGAATTCAAAATGTTGAAACAGTTTTTCAACCACCAGATTCAATAGTAAATTATTGTTTCAGCTTGTATTCCTAGGTCTGACAAATCTCTGACTAACTTCAACAGAAGGAGCTCTTGAGAAAGAATTGGACTCAGTGACTGCATAAAATCAACAGGTAATAGGAGTAACCGCATCTGAGCAATAAGAAATGTAGAATATGTTACACAGCTCCAAGTGTCTTCTTACATGGTATTCAGATTTTCTCAGCTGAAGAGGAAGCCAATCAGAAACAGTAACATATTGGTATTGCAGTTTTAAAGATTAATGTGCCATTATTAGCACTACTATGAGTTAATAAAACATCCGATTTTTACTGTAGCTCTTAAAGTCCATTCATGTCTTTTTCTCCAATCTTATTGCTTAAAAACAAGGCACAAAAATACATAGCAATGATTCTTACCTTTTGAGATGCATTGTTACAGATAAATGCAAAAAAATGTTATAATATTAGGTATTAGCCTCGGCTGCAGACTGTGCAGCAGTAAGGACTGACACTGCCACTTCATCATGTAATGATGTCCTGCGTATCATACTGATTTGCAGATGTCAGTTTTTAGACCAGTAACAAATTGCAGACCTGACAACTCACTTTCCATTTTAAGATATTTTTAACTTTCTTTTTGTTGTGACAGGCAACAAAAATGATTAAATTTTGTCATGGGATTTGACACTACAGCGGGCTGACTTCTATTTGTTGATTACTATTGATTTTCTTTGATACCTCATTTAAAAATCAATAGCTAGAAAGAAAAATAGGCATGGTATACACAAATTTAAACACACTATTGTATGCTAGAAAAGGCTACAGTTTTGGCAGGGCACTGGCATCCAATTATGAGAAAAGCTCTTAACAGGTGAAACCCAGGGCTCTGGATCGATATTCGGTTTTCTTTCTCAATCAGAGAAAGTGGCCATAAATTAGACTCATCAGTGTTATTTTCATGACACTCCCAAAGCAAATAATTTTACATTTTTTTCTAGCCTTCTACTGCACTCATGCTAAAGGACAAAAGGTAAAATTTAGAACAAAACTTAAGGGAAAAAAATAAAACAAGAAAAAGAAATTTGTACTACCTGGAGTTCATCCGTGCCTTTAGTTTTTTGGCTTTCTTTTTAGTTTTTTGCTTCTCCTCTCCATCTTTTAATGGTTCCACAGGAACAGAACTCTCAATCACAATATCCACAATGTACTTTTTTAATGACAGGTGCTCCTACAGAAAAAATAGAAATTATATTTAATCTTACAGTATGCAACAAAGCTAATATATTATCTTCCCGGGAAGCAGCAGTGGTAAATATTTAACAAAAGGTTAAGAGACTGGAAGATAGAATAGATATTGGAAAAAATATTGTTTCATACTGGAGCAACCACATCAGGGATATTACAAAAAGAAAATGGAGAATGAGAAAGAAGTAAAGGAGAGTAAATATTGTCCTTCATTTTCACTGAACTGTTACCTAGCAGGTATAAATTTCAAGTTGACATCCTCCCTCTTCTCCAAGCTGCCTTTTACAGCTATGTGAAACAAATGCCCTGTCCTACCAAGAGAACTCATTATATTAAGCAAACTTATTCAGGTTTATGATTTTAACTCTTTATGAAAACCTAAACTTGTCTTAACTTTTGTTAAAATACATAAAAACTATTCACTATTTACCGTGTGATCATTTAGTTATGGGAAAGCTGCTTTTCCATTCCCATTAACAAATTCTCATGTTAGCAAAATATTGCTAAAATCTCAGTTGCCCACAGAAGAAATGCTTCCATTGTGAAAAGGGAATGTGATTACACCATGTGATTGTAAATAAACACTTTGTTTCAAGATATTAAAACTATGATACAAAAATTTCCCTGTTTCCTCAGACTTAGTTTCAGTTAAAGTACAGAAAATTTCAATACAATTTGAGGTCTAAATCTAAAATAAATAATAATTTAAAGTTTAATAACAAATTAAGCTATTCCCCTAACATTGTTGTCAGTTCTGACTGACCTATCCATGAATGAGTGGCCTATCCTAAAACTACACATCCAAACAACCCTCCCCTTCCCAAAGAAAAGATACAAACAAAACCCAAAAAAACCCCACAGCTGCTAAACTGTTGACTACCTTATTTTTTTGTCAGTTCTCTCAAGTTAGAAATTTACTCTAAGTACTCTATGCAGTTAGATTTCAATGATGAAGAAAGATTTCTACTCAAGTGCTCCTTCTAACTCTACTTTTCACTTTACTTGTGCATTTGCATTGGCACTACCAGTGCTCTTCAGATCCCTGTCAGCACAAGAAAGTTACACAAAATTAACCAACACAATTTTAAAAGTGAGCCCTTTAAGCCACTCCAGTGTTCCCAATCACTCTGCTATGGCCAAAAAATACCTGTACCCTGATGTTCTGATGTGTCTTTCTCCAATAAAGGCTACCAGATGCATTCCCACTGTTGAAATCTCTGCTAGAAACACCTCCTCCTTTGCAACAAGTCAACTTCATACTGCATGAAGGCTGAGTGTAGTACTGGGTATCGGTAGATGGGTCTTTATGTCTCTTATCTGGTACTTCCAATATTGAAATTACAGTTTTTAGGAAAGTTTTTAGTGCATTTATAAAATCAAGCCCTTCTTTCAGGTTCGTGGACATGATTCCTTACATAAGGATTGTATCCAGAGGTACTTGTCAAAATCTCATTTTCTTGGCCACTGTACAGACATAAAGACATAAGAGACAAACTCTCTTAGAGTGAGGGTGTGTAAAATGTGAAAACACACCAGGGCTGGCAAGAATGGGGTAGCAATTATAGCAAGGAAATTGCTGGGCTTTTATTCAAGCCCCAGCTTACTATTCTTAGATATATCAATCTGTAGCCCAGTATTAGGCTACAAAAGCCAAATGTATCAGGTCTATTTTCACAAATAACAATAAAGAACTAGTTTTAACACCAGTTACTATTATGTATTTACTGCATTTTTTAATATACTACAGCTGGTTTTGCATTTGCTTTGTTACAGACTACTGAACACATAAAATACAGGCCAGCATTGCTTATTAGGATAATGTATCCTTGAAAATCATTAGTGCCACAATCAGATGTGGTTATTCATTCTGTTTTGGTATGTATCCTTCACATTCAAAGCAAAAGGAGAAGTGTCAAAAAATTTATGGATAATATTTTCCAGACAACAACCTATATTCTCTTTCACTGATTCAGAAAAATGTTATGCTTGTTGAAAACAAAATAAATCTCTTATGTAATTTCTGGGAAAAAGAACATTTAGTTTTTGCAATTACTGCAGCATGATATAACTTAGCAATATATATTTGGCGAAAATAGCAATTGAAATTTCTATCTTAAATCATACAAATGCTTAATGATTCTGGATTAACATTAGACATAAGAAATCAAACATAATAACCTAAGCAAATTATAAAAGTAACACTGACTTTAACTTGGCTACACTACCTACCCTGTATGACTCCCAGCACACCTGAACATTTTTTCCCCCGAAGTATTATCCCAGTTGTTCAAACAGCAGTAATTCTAACAGCTTTTATAAGCATCCCTATTCCCCAGCATTATCCATTTAGTTTTAGCAAGAAGTGCCTAAAGGAAAGCTTTCTTAAGGTACCACAAAAAGCCCCTTCAAGCATGATTCAGTAGTACAAGAGTATCAAAATAACCCCATTTTTGATGAGTCAGTTCTCAGCTAATCTGTGGTAACACAGAACAAAACCCATCCCAGAGCTGGTTATGAAATCACAATTCATTTACATCTTCTCAGAGAGATGCACCCCTGAACACCTACTTAAAATTAGCTTTTCCCTTGAACTTCCTTGTAAAAACCAAAAACCTGGTTATAATACTCAAACTTCACAGGAAACTGACAGCTTGAAGTTTTTCAATGCTAAGGAAAGAACAGACTTTGACACTGTACTACCAAGCTTCAGGGTAATCAACTGGTGAACTTTTGTGCCCAGTTATTAAAATAACAAAAATAAATTAATATTTTAGGTGGGATAATATGTACATCCCTGCTTTAAAAATTGGACTAATACTGCTTAGTGTTATAATTTACCATTAGTTTACCTCATGTCCCGAGGTAATATACTGAGAATATACAAAACCAACAAGGACTGTTACTACAGCACTCCCATCTTTACTCAAGAGTGAAACTTTTGGTTCATCAGATCTTCAAACGATTTCCTGCATCCTTCAAGATGACAGCAGAGCAATAAGGAGTGAACCCAGTGCTTTGAAATGGACACCACCTTAGCAGAGGGGCAGAACATCCCCAGCCAGGTGCTGTCAGCCTCCTCTCCTCCTGCTGCACCATGGCAATTGCAAACATGGTATCAGACTCCTGATGAGTGAGACAAAGCCTTGCATGCCCTATGCAGACACTCATCTCTTTTTCTAATCTTACCTGTGGCTTAGCAGATGACTGGAAGAGAGCTCCAGGGTTCAACAAGCCCATTCACTTCCCAGCCAGTGAGGGCCCTGAGAGGTCTTCCTGTCCATAGCACCCAGGATGGTTACAAACCATTTTGTTCACATGAACCCAAGCACCTCTGTGAATGATGTTTCTCAGAGTTCTCAGCTTTCAAGTGAGGCAGTGTGGATGAATATCAGACTTCATACAAACAGCTCATGCAAGCAAGGCCAGAGTAATAACACCTTGTGTCACAAAAGCACTTACTTTTTGGAGGTACAGATCAAAGCACAGGATTATCACAGGAGGCAGATCTACACCACTCAGGTGTCAAACAAGTATAACACAGCTTGGTATTGAATGACAACTGACACCTGAAGATAGATACTGCTATATTATGCTTCAGAGCAGTGTAAAAATATTTGTTCCCATGTTTTATTAAACTCCTACTACTTATCTGAAAAAATCAAATTTTTTTTAAGCCACCGAGTCACACTGAAGTACAGTATTTTGAATCCTTCAAATAAATTCATGAATAATTTTCCTTGTACAACCACTGGTTGTAGAGGTTAACATACAAAAAAAGTCATTGCTGTAAATTGCTGTAAAGTGTCTAAAAATGAGAGAAGTCAGTGCAGTGTTTAGAAAGGAAACTTGTTTGATCTCCTGAATGCTTTTATTTAAGCAATAATGAAATTACGACTTTCATTTTTTAACTTCTAATAAAGGCAATGCAAAATAACCTATCCAAGTCTTCTGAAAGCTTTCTCTTTTTTTTTTTTAAATTGTTATTTGTATCTAAATAAATGCAGTAAGAATTAAGACAAATTTACCTTCTCCACACAGAGAGGTAAGGGAGCTGTTTTTATTACAGTGAGAAGGGGTATCAGTGGCATGTTGTGCATGTTCTGACTGATAATCATGCCAAACCCTCCAATATTTGTAAACCACCAGACCTTTGGAGACTCCAGGCCATTGTAAGTGCAATGTATTACTAAGTAAAGGCTCTTCTCTAACAAAAGCTTTGGCTATTGAGATCTTTATGCAGACCTACAAAAAATGTCCACAGAATCACAGAACTGTTCTGGTTGGAAGAGATTTAGGATCATCAAACCCAGCCATTAACCCAACTCTACTGGGTCTGGTGATAAGACATATCCCTAAGCACAGCATCTACAAATCCTGTGTCTCTTGGTAAGCACTTCCACCAGCACTCTCAGCACCCTTGGGTGCCAACACCACAGCCTGTGTATGTCTAAGTGGTGCAGGGGGTCACTAACAGTCTCCCCCTGGATTATGGGGGCTTCAAACTGCTCCTTATCCTCATCCAGCTCAACAGACTGAGTACCCCAAGAATAACTGTCCTACTACTAAAGACTGAGGCAAAGAAGGCATTATGTACCTCAGCCTTAATCAATAGGTTTCCCCCTTTGTCCAGTAAAGGACAGAGATTGCCCTTAGTCCTCCTCTTGTTGCTAATACATTTGTAGAAGCATTTCTTGTTATTTTTGACTGCTGAAGCCAGATTGATTTCAAGTTGGGCTTTCGTCCTTCTGATTTTCTCCTGGCATGGCCTCACAACATGTCTGTGATTCTTCTGGCTGGTCTTTGCCTTTTTCCAAAGGCCATAAGTTCTCCTTTGTGCCCTGAGTTCCAACCAGATCTCTCTGTTCAGCCAGGTCAGTTGTCTTCCCATGTGCTCTGCTCTCAGCACAGAGGAACTGCCCATTCCTTTAGGATTTCCATCCTGAAGAATGTCCAGCCCTCCTGGACTCCTTTGCCCTTCAGGACTGCCTCCCATGGGACTGGCAACGAGTCTCCCAAAACAGGCTGACTGACGTCTGCCCACTGGACGTCCAAGCTGGCAGTTCTGCTGCCCCTCACTTCTCCAGGAATAGAGAATTCTATCATTTTGTGATCACCATGCCCAGCATGCCCTCTCCTGTCACCTCCTTCAGAAGCCCATCTCTGTTGACAAACAGCAGGTACAGCAGGGCACCTTCCCTCACCATCTCTGTCAGAAACTTTTCTTCCGTGCGCCTCAGGAACCTCCAGGACTGTTTCCTCTGCTGTATCATATTTCCAGCAGACATCTGGGAAGTCCCTGACCAGAACAAGGGCAAGTGAGCAAGAGACTGTTGTTTCTACAGTAGTGATCTCAATTTTAGAAGTGCAATTTCCCCAAAGCTTTGCTTTCAAGACTTGCATGGGACAACACTGGCAAAGCCGCTAATGCAAGACTTTGAATCTCAGGATTACAACAGCACCAACAGCAATGGTTGTTACCTATCAGATTTCTATCCTAATTTTTTGTTCTTTATAACTCATCCTTTAAGCTGAATGGCTGAGATCAACTGTGTCACATAATAAGGTACCAGCTTGCACAAAGATGGCAGAATCTGTGCCACAAAGAGCAGTTACTCTGTACCATGCTGTGAGGAGCAGCTGCAAAATATGGAAACAAGAAGTGGATGCTGAGATATTTCTTCATGGTTGTTTGCATACATTCCTATATATACTCTCTAAGTGGCTCAGTCCTGCATTAAGAGTAGAAATACTCTTGCTATTTCTAGTGTTATTTACATGCAATCACCAAAAGTGAAGGGCTTTTTTAACAACCACAGGGTAGTGTTGCGGCGAGCCTTCTTTCTTTCGGGGACTCGGTTCTTCTCCGGGAGCTCTCTCCTGCTGTTCCTCTCCTCAGGCATCTTCATCTGCTTCTGACTCTGCTTCTGGGAGCATGCCTTTTACCTTGCCCTTTAGCCCCGCCCATTTCCAGCTGGGGCAGGCCCTAATTAGTGGGCACACCTGGGCTTAAGCTCCCAGTTCATTATCAGTGACACCTGAGGACTTGTGGTCTTCTCTACAGGGTAGGATCTCCCTCTGTTTCTCAGAGGGAGATTGTCTCCTGCTGAAAAAGCTGAAAAGTAACCCTGTAAATATATACAATTTGTCAATTAATGGCATTCTCTATAGACACATCTTGTCATTTAAGGTCTTTAAGAATCAACCATATAATCACATAATAATTCTCATATAATGCAGGAGACATTTTCAGAACAAATGAAATCAATTTCCTGCCAAAGTTTCAGTATTTCACTTACAAAGAAAGTGATACGGACTAAGATTTAAAAATGCACCTGTAAAGATCCACAACAAAGCAGACAAGATAAAAATTAGATTATTCATCAAGAAAGTCTTTGCTTTTCCTGTCTTCTATCCCCATCCTCAACTGTTCTTTTTGTCACTGAGAATCCTGAAGCTTTCCACATGCAACATATGGGTCACATCTAAAAACTATATGAGAAACTGAGCTTCCCAAGCTATTATAGTTGAAACTAAAAAGGTCACCCACTAGGCCACATTCTTGCTGGTTATTACCTAGTAACATTCATGTGCCTGATAAATAAAAACTCAGTTTATTCTATATCTTGAAGTTGATAATTTTAGTTGACTAAGCACTTCCTATAACCAAGTTTTTCTCTAGACCCTGAATTACACCCTTTTTTCTAATAGACCACATTCATATTACAAGGATTACAGCATTACTACCAAAGTTCTCTGAAATGAAGTAAATTTTTCAGACTCCAGAACAAACATATATTCCAAAACTCTTCCACAAAAAACATAGCAAATACTACAAAATCCTGAAACCTTATACAGCTGAATAGGGTCCATATTGGTTTGGATGAGGAAAACTGTACCACAAACTGGATTTGGAACCTCAGTAAACTACATAAAATATAACAGCTGGAGAATAAATTTCCCAATTGAGACCCTCTTCATACAGTACCCATACACAAGACCAACACTCTTGAGTAAGTAGCTCTTCCCTTTTAATGTCCTAATTACAGCACCAACATCCATGTATCCGACCTTGACAGAATGTTGGAAATTGAAGTATTTCTCAAACCAGAGCAAAACTGCAAAACTATTTTCCTACCCCACCTCTGAATGACACTTTTGGCTGTCTGTATTACATATAAGCTACTATTCATCTCACTACTCAGCAAATATTTAAAGTAATATTATTAAATTGTGATGTAAAGTGTGCCCAACAGAATTCTTCCTAACAAAGTTTCCTCATCCTAAACTTAGGAGTGAGCATAACACAAATACTTGCCTGGGGCAAGACTGCATTGGTAGGACAGTATTGGAGTAGAGCATCTGAATTTGCTCAAGCTGAGGAGAAAATCAGAGCCTGGCGGTCATCACATCATGCCCTGGGGCACTCATCACTCCAGACCCTCTGCTCTCTCCTCTCTTGCTCTGCCTTGCTGGCTCTCATGCAGCACAAAACTGGTCCTAACAGGCAGTGGCAACAGCCAGGGAAGGAAGATTCTGAAAATCCCTGAGTCTGAAGCCAGGCAGTCGCTGGCAGGAGCAGCCAGGATCATCACACAGTATATCAAATATTTTCTTCCGCTGTCCATAAGCTCTGGAGGGTCCTGTGCTGCCACAGAGCAGCCCTGGAGAGAAATCCTCCTGTCTAGCAAGAGGCATGTGAAGGCCTGGGCTTCATTAGCTATGGTTCCAGGATGAATAAAGTAACTCACACAAATGGAAAACCCTTCTGGCTACTGGACTTGCACCTCAAAAAACGAGCCAAAATGACCTTCTTGGAATCTAAAGAGGCAAAAGTTGTGGGCTTTTTCTCCTTTATTTTTCATTTTCTTTCCCTTCTATATCTCTGGATTCTGGCCAGAACTGAAGCAGAAGTGCCAGAAAAACCTAAGACTGGTTATTCTTATTATTTTTGTATTTTTTCCAACCTTGAACTCCCCCACTTTGGCAAGAAAAGGCATTCTTAAATTTTCTAGCCCAGTTCTGCTGACCAAGACTATAGTTATTTATCTAAATTTGATATGCAGAACTTCTAAACACTTGTTTTTTACTAGCCCTCTCATATCAGCACTAAAAAATAAACACAAGGAACATTACAAAGAAAAACTTGCCGTAGCTAAGATCACATAATAATTGCTGTCATTCATTTACCATTGTAATAAAAGCAATTAACAGAAAACTGAGCATTTTGTGTAAATGTAAGAGAATATATTCCAGTAAATCAATAGGTAACTATTCTGAAACCTACCAATACCCTTTGGAGTCGTATCTTTACCTGTTTCAAAATAAATAATATCCTGTAACTGCAGAAAATAATTTTAAAATGTTTGCAATATTTATTGCCAGTGTCAGGAATAATGGTCTCTTACTTGTATATGATCACTTAAGGGACATATTTGCCAAATTTTTAAGAGGTTTTTAAGGTTCAATTCTAAATCATGTTACCACAGCAATATTTGTTCATTATTTTATTATATGTTTCAACAAAACTCCTCACTATTTCATTTTATTCCTCATAGCCTAAGACAATATTTAACGTGGAAAACAGATGCTGAAGCAGACTATGACTTACATTAAATGCAAAATGCATTTTCACCATTACAAGCCATGACAGCTTGAAATGCAAATGTTAATTAATGCTTAATCATAAAGAGATCAGATACTTGTGATCAAATACTGTAATAATATGACAAGTGATAATGAAGATATTTATCTGTTATCATTAGTAAGTGCTTACAATGCCAAGGAACCGATTATGAAAATAAAGCAAAGGATATTAAAATATTACTTTCTCAAAATCAACATTTTAACTAATTACATTTTTATGCTAGAATGTACTTTGTACACTAGAGCATTAGAAAATTTTCATCCAAAATTGAAGACTGAGCTCTCATTGTAAAAGTATTTTTTCTTTCACTTGTTGAATTTAATTAAGGTTAAATACTTTAAATGAGGGACCAATACAGCTTTTTAACATGTCCAAACTAAATACTATTTTTGCTGCTAATACTAACTGCACTTCCTTGTCCAGAAATTCAATGGTATGACAGCCTGCCACTAAGATAAATAGCAAATAATATTCTGAATAGTAGGTTCAGATATTTCTTGGTATTTTTAATATCACTCCCTCTGCCATTTGTCACTTGGGAAGACCAAGTAAAGCTGTTTCTATCAGGAGAATGAGAATTCTGCATACTGGACATGGGCAGCATTGCTCTGCAGATTAGGGAAGAAGGTTGGAAGGCTCTGAAATTATCACCTGGCTGCAAGGGCAAGGAAGAGGGAAATGAGAGTGCAATTGGCCCTGCCAGGAGCGGTTTTTCTTATGGCTGTGAATATTCAAAATGTCCAAGCCAAAAGGAGGAAGGGTGCAGCTGCTGGCCATGATCTATCACAATTAAAGACAAGGCCAATAAACAATTAATCATGTACATTTTTGCCAAGAAAAACAACACTTTTTAATATATTAAAGGTAGCTTCTTAGCTACTGCTCTGCAAAGTACAAAAAACTAGAATTGATGTAGAGAGTACTGAGAGACTTTCTGCAAGCTGCATCATGGACTAAACTTTGGAATTATGTGATTATGCATGACAGCTTCTTGTAGGACAAATGTATTTACAGCAAAATCACAAGGCCAGAGTTCCAGCACTGAAAGGACCACAGGTATCCAACAGATTGGAAACATCCACAAAGAAAAACGGGCCACAGACACTTGGTCTACTTCCACTCATATGGCAACAAAAAAATCCCTCTAAAAAAAAAACCTTCCTCAAAGAAAAAAAAAAATTAAAAATTGAGTGAAGCAAAGGCAACTGGAACCTAGGGCTTTACTGGGATGGGGAGTTCTTGTTTGTGGGTGATTTACAGATTGCTTCTACCAAGCAATAGAGAAGAAAAATGACCTGCTGTTGGAAAACTATAATCAGATGCCAAGAGGAAAAAAAAAGAAAAAAAAAAATTTACAATGAGCTCTATATTCTGTAACTCTGTGGATGAAAGAAATGGGAACCTTGTTCAACATATAACCAAATCATATGTATCACCCTATTACCCAGAAATTACTGATGTATTACATACTCCCAAAGCTGAGTCAAGATCATCTCTTCCTTGTACCATAATGGTCATAACTGATCATTCAAATGTTCCAAAGAGACTGGAGTGCAAATAAGACCAATGCTGCAAACTTTAGGCACACAGAGTTCACAGTTGAAAAACAATCAGGCCCACAAGAAAGTTTAAGTTCAGAGCTTTGTATAATTACAGTGTTATCTTGGTTGGAAAAGATCTTCAAGATCATCAAGTCCAACCATTAACCAAATCATCAAACACAAGGGAAGAGCTTAAAACTGAATGCTGATTACTTCCATTACTTAGAGGGGAACAAAGACAGCTAAAAACACACTTGACAACACAATTCAAGAAATACAAATCAATGTTCAAGAAGAAAAAAAGAGATCTATTAATTTGCATAACAATGTTTAGATCACATACCCACAGGTATAAAAAATCCAAATTCCTCTATCAGATGAAATGACAAAAACATTCAACATGACTGTTACTGTCTTCCACTTTGCTCAATCATATGTTTAGATAGGCTACAAAGGAGTTATAGGATAGTATTCTTCATTTAAATAACTTAACTTGGGAACACTCTGATTCAGGAATAAAAACAAAGCATTTTTCCCAATACTGCTAAACCTGAAGCAATAAAACAACGTTATATAATTTTAAGGAAAACACAGTGAATGAAAAAAAAAAAAATTAGTAAGGTCCAGGCATCACTACAAGATATCTCCAGACAAGAAAGCTCCTTGTAAGCACAGAAAAGGAGGGAAGGTCAGGCATGAAGACATTCCCACATCCCTTTCCTTCAGGAATAACAGAAGCAGCACACAGCTTTGAGAAAACAGCTCCATTTCTTGAAGAAAAACAACCTCTTGTCTCTAAAAAGCTTGAAGAAATTTAAACTCCTATGAACACTGCCTTTGCTGGTGTGTTGTACTAACTATAAACCTTGCCTGGCAGGAACAGGAGCAGGACTGGTACCAGCACAGCTCTGCTTCCTCAGGCAGCCTCTCCCCACATCCTGGCAGCGTAACCGTGGCTGGACCAGGGGACCCTGCCAGGGCAGGCTGTAAATCAGACCCTGCACAGGAGAGACAGAAAAAGCCTTGCACTGCATCCCCAGCCAACCTGACAACCCACCCCGCAGAGTAAGATTTAGTCACTGACTATCTGAGATGGGTTTTTTTTAAATGAATGTGGGTGGGCTCAACCAACCATGTCTTTCTGTAAATCCTCCTGTTTTAATGCTGTCAGTCTGCAGGCAACAACAACCTCTTTGCTCCATCATGGGATTATATTTTCATTTGATCTAAATATACCTCTAAGAAGTTCTTTGTTCCATTTATATTGTGACAATAGGGTCAGTTTTCTTTCCTGATAAAAAAGGCACATTTTTCACATATGCCAAGAAAGGTTCATCATGCTTTGGGACACATAAAATTCTAACGTACACCTTACATAAATTAACTAAACCTCTGCTGAGTTATCTATTTCATATGTTTTTTAGAAGTACTTTTATTAGAAACATTCATAGACATTACATGATTTATACTCTAAAAGTGTCTTTAGACCATGGTATTTAACTAAGAGGAGATACAGACAAGAGATAGGACAGTGGTTCAAAGGAAGCAAGCTATAAGGATTACTGATGTTAAATATATTTCTCAAAAGGAAACAAAGACAAGAAAGACAAACTAAAGAGGGAAAGCAGAGGGGCATAAAAATGAATTAATAACCTAGGAGCTACAGGTGGAGGTGAATGTCTATGAGGTGCTCACACAGACTTCTCACTCTACTGAAACCACCACGTCATCCTGTGACTTGCAGCAGGCACCTTTTCAGTGAGAGCCTTTGTGTTAAAACCCCCTTATGTCACAGAGTCTTTGATGGAGCAAAAAAATTAGTCCTAACTTCAAACACACTAATTGATTTCCAGTGGAGTCACAGAAATCAAATTGTACACACTGGGTACATCTTTTCTGAACTAAGAGTCGTGTGACTATTGAGAGAGGGGATGGGACAGCAACAGTATAGAAAATAGCCACATAAACAGAAGGTAAAGCTGGAAGTTTGATGGAAGAAGACCTGCATTTAAGCAGAGAAAGAAATAGACAGAACATTGTTACTGCACTGACAATAATGGTGAAACATAAATGTGGGACAATGATGGCACTGCAAGATTCAGAAAGATAATCAGGGAAGTCAACTTTCAGCTTGACGCTGCTGAAAGAGTTGTGCTATCTACATTAATGATTGTATTTATAAGAGATGGGAAAAAAGAAAAGTGAAAAAGGAAGTAAAAAATGTGAATAGAACTTGATTTATTTTCATGTAATAACAACTGTGTCAAAATCAATAGATTTTTGCTTTAAGAGAAATCTACATCCTTTTCAGCTGGATAAATACCCAAATGAAGAAAACCCAAAAAGCTAAGATGAAATGAAAATGTCACATAAACTTGGAAATAACTTTCTGCTTTTTCGTTTTTAGTATTTTCATTCACTACAAAATCATCTTAGTTGTGAGTTCCAACAAATATATTGCATCTACAAATGAATTAATCTTATTGATAATCTAATCCTAGCTCTCAGCTCTGGCACAGCATATGCTGGAGTTAAGCACAATATACACTTACTCCCAGAACAACAGAAAACTGCTCCAGCATGACGTCTACTTTTATCTCTGAAAACATCTTCTAAATTACAGGACCTATAGATGCTATATGCTATAACCTACATTGTAATTGTTTCAATTACAATGTAGATAATTGTTTCAATTTATCTGGCAAGACCAACTACAAGCAGCCACCTGGCCCAGAGAAATTCCTGTCAATGATCATTCAGCAGAGCTCTCAACTTTTTGCTTACAGTTAAATCAGCCAACAAAAATCCCTACTGCATGAAGAAATACTAGATAAGCACTTAAATCAGTTTCTAATGCCTTAAGGAGAAAAATTCTAACTTCTGTGATACTAATATGGTCAAAAGACACATATTTCAAGTCCTTCTGTGGTTTCTCAAGTAATAATAAAGAAACTCTGTAGCCAGACTACAATTTTAGGAAGCCTTTCTTGCTAGGCAGCTACCTATTATACTTTACAGGCTTCACACAAAATGAGTCAAAGATCAATAGTAAGTTATCTGAGGTGTCAAGTGCATAAGGTGAAAGGTGAAATTTTATTAGGTCAAGGGTGATATAAATAAAATCTTTTATGTCAAAGATGAAGAGTCACAGACAAGATGTATATAATCTAATGACATCACAGATGACAAGCAATAACTTAAGTAGTACAAGTGTGTTCTCACTACA
The DNA here is from genome assembly GCF_036169615.1 of Heliangelus exortis. Classification (NCBI taxonomy): domain Eukaryota; kingdom Metazoa; phylum Chordata; class Aves; order Apodiformes; family Trochilidae; genus Heliangelus; species Heliangelus exortis. Next base: position 12,272,097 of record NC_092432.1, on the reverse strand, counting down.
GATACCTCCACAGACTAAGAAATTGAAAACAGTGATGAATATTACACTTCCACGGAATAAGATTTTGCTTCTATATAATACTAAAATATTTCCTCAATAATTTCAGAACTTAACTGAGGTTTCTGAATGCTTTGCTTGTAGGGAAGATAAAAATTTGGCATGAACAGCTCAGGCTGAATAAAAAGGTATTGCTCTGATAAATAAAATTGCTTTTCTATTTTACAGAAACTGGATCTCTATCATGTGTATCTTCTTACTGTCTTTTGGAAAAAAAAAACCAAACAAAACCCAGAGGGTGCTTCGGGCCAAAGAAATTTCAGGTTACATTAGTAGAGTTCTGAATTGTATACTTGGACTAATTAAAATATAGCTATAAATAAAGCACTGAATATCTAACAGTGGAAGTATCCATATGTTACCAGTATGCCAAATACTATGCACCACCTCGATTAAGAATATTTAAATCTGCTATTGTAACCACCAGGCTATTCCTTCAGTTAAAACTGTTCTCTCCTTTTGCTCCTGTGCTAAGTATGCATTCAAGACATCCCATACATTTAACCTTAACCTTGATCTTAAGCTCACACCAGTGCTAAGAAGCACTGGATTTCAGCATATAATGTTAGATGCCATGAAATCAAGATATCTGTGCCCTCTAGTGGAACTTCTTTTTCACAAACTGGGCACAAAAGCAGCTGTTAAAACGTGATCCCTTTTTCTGAAGGCAGGCATTGCTAAGTTCTCAAATTAAATGTTGTGAATTGTGTGCAACACAAAGTCAGAAGAAAACCTTACTCACTTATGTTTTCCTCCATACTCATCTGAGACAGCTGCCCAACAAGAACCATAGCTCAGTTATCAGTGGCTAGACATATAGAAGGAAAGACTACGGAAAATTTCAGGATTGTAGATTGCCCCCAAACTTTGGTGCCAACATGAAAGATTTTGGGAAATCTCAAAGGTTAATATTTCTAGGAAAAAGGATACAGTATGAAGCCTTCTCCCATACATCCAGTCAGGTAAACCTGGCACCTAAAACCAAATCCAAACCCACTCGAGTCCCACTAACCACCATAAAAGAGGAAAAAAGAAACTGAAAAGATAGCTTCTGAATTTTCCATTAATGTAAGGAAGGGAGGCAAACTGCAACTCAGCAAAAATGTATTCCTCCAGACTATGTATCCATCCAATTTTCTTTTTCATTTTTCCACTGATAACTACCTCTGTGGATTTTAGAACCTCAGAGATTTTATTTTTGAAAGCTTTTTAAAAAGAAAAAGGAAAGATGTTACTGGTTCTGGAGGTGAGAAGGTGTAAACTAGGGGAAGACTTCAACAATAAAAGAACTGCAAAGGAAATAGGGAGACAGCAAAAAATTAGAAGAACTGAGCAGTATCACTAGAATCATCTTGGCTGGAATCAGATTTCCAGTATTTCTTCCTTCCCTCTGACAGCTATAATACACAGGCTTTCACAAATTTTTTGGGTAAGACAGAACACAAAGTCTGTTTCATATGAAAATGAAATGCCTCATAGAAAAGGCCTTGACTTAATACTTTAGTTCCAATTCAGGCAGCAGCAATGAGAAATTAAAACAGACAACCTTTCAGAAGTCTTTCCTTCAAAACAGAATAGTCCCTTGAGCCAGTAGAAAATGTCCTCAGTGCTTCCTAAAAATCATGCCAATTCTTCTAAAGATGGTACTGAAAAACGAATTGTTCTTTCTAGGAATGCTAATACTTGTAAAAAGTTTCCAATTGTACATTTTAAGGCAATTTAGCACTACATTTTGAGCTTTAGTGACCTTGATGCAGAGATAGCACATCTGATAAGCAAAAAAATGACCAGGATATTTTAAGCAACAGGAAGGAACAAAAAATTGTAAAGCAAAAAAAAATGCAGACACCTGCAACACTTCAGATTTTTATGATTACATGATAAAATAGTCAGATGAAAAATGCCTTTGTATTAATAGAAAAGCAATTAGTCACATTTTATACAGAATCTATTTCAGATGGCAATTGTCTGAACTATTTGAATCCAATGTTTCTTCTGTTCCTTTTTATTGGCAATCTATAATAACAAGGCACTATTCCCATGCTAACACAAATATGTCTGTTCAATTCCTTTATACAAATTTTCAAGACTTTTCTGTTTACTCAGCTTGATAACATTTAAAACTAGAAGTAACAGAGAAACAAATATTAGGAAACTTACCACTTCTTCATCTGAAAGCTCTCGTCCTTGTATGCTACTGTTTTCTCTCACAGCTTGTTGGTGTTTTTTCCCTTTGATGTGGCTGAAAAGGTATACTTCTGATGAAATCTGTAATGACAAGGACTTAATAATATTTTTTTTCCCAATAAGTCTGTAATCTATGAATAACAGTATTTCAATACAATATGTGCCGATTTGTCAGAAGTACATTCAGCATTTCAAGTATAATACTTTATTGCTCAACCTCATTTACATAAACTTTTATGCAGGACTTAAAGAGCAAATTACATCATGGTTTGCTATCCAGCAGTAGAATAAGAGAGAGGTGTAAAAATGTCTTGGCTTCTCATCTCATTTTTCCTTCATATGTACTGGATTTTCATTCTGAAATTCATGATCAGTGAATTCACAAGACCGGAGTCTGCTGACCATGAGTTTGTATTCACAGAATCACACAGAATCATCCAGGCTGGAAAGGACCTCTGAGGTTGAGATGTCCAACCCTTAATCCAGCACTGCCTGAAATGATCTCATGCAATCTTGTTTAATTCAGCAATAAACAGTGCTTAGAAGGATATGAGGCTTCATTCAGTGATATATCTTTGCAAATCAGTAAACCCAGTTATCAATAAGAACAGTTCTCCCTGCTTCCTATTCAGGGACTGTAGGGCTGCTTCTCCATCATTTCTGGGACAAATGGAAAGGTGAGCAGCAGATACCCTGTTGAGACTGGAGATCTGCCTAGTGAAGTACTTGGCTTCCAAGAGCAACCAAAAAATAGGATTCCTCAGAAACAGTAAAAGGAGACATAAACTGAACACAACTTGTCCCCTTCAGCACTTTTAAACCTCAATCCAAACTGTTCCAGAACTTCTTGATGTGGTTTCTCTGCCCAAAGAACCTTCAGTGAACTTCAATCCAATTAAACTTGTCTAATGACCCTCACATTAAAATAAAATACCCACAGGATCTTGTAACAAGGTGTTCACAGCTCATCTACCCACTCTGTGAAGAACCACGTTCTTTAGTCAGCTTTCAAATCTACCTTTTAATTACCTTCATCTGATGCTCCCAAATTATTGCTTCTCTGGGAAGAGAGACCTAATAAATGAATACTGTCCACACTCTCCATTCTACCTACAACTCCACAGTTCTCAGTTCTTTCAAATATCCAACTTACCATCACATTGCACAATGAGCACTGTTTTTTTCGTTCATATGGTGTAAGTTTTGGGGCATAATCAGTATTAGCATGTCTCCCACTGCTTAATTCAGCTGCTTTCTCTTTCCTTTGTTCAATTTGTTCCATGTGCCTTCTAATACTTTCATCATGCTGGATGGAAAATAATTAAAGCAACAAATTAAAAAAGATACGGGATTACAGTGAATGGAATTAATCTGTGCAGAGAAATCTTGGAATTACCAAATATTGTACGATTAAGGTGAATTTCTGTCAAACTGATTTTTTATTTCTGAGGGCACCACAGATCACAGATATTTTAAGATTAGTCTTTGACTTAAAATCAATCAGTGCTGCTTCTGTTTTGTATGTGATCCTCTATTAATAATCTGTTGCAAATCCTATGTAAATCTTTTTGTTCTATTAAACATCTCATTGAATTAATAAAACAACAGTAGTGCTGTTTTCACTAGTAGGTTTGAATCATTAAGTACAGATGAAAGTAAAATAAATTGTTATTTATCTGCAGTAGCAGGCACAGTTCACTGGATTTTCAGAGGGTTTTCATATCTAATCCTCATGACAACTGAACAAACTCTCAACTGTTTTTTAAAATCAGAAGTTGGGATATAAACCTGCATCTAATAACAAAACCATGCTTTACAAAACAAAATGTATATATACTGCTTTGCACTGGGATCCGAGCAAAAAATAACACTGAAATGAAAAATTATTTATACATACACATAAACCATCCATGAATAAAATTTACAAGATTTATTATTAATTGAAGCTTTAATACATAGTTCCATCTTAGAAGCTAAAAAATACAGTTTCTCATTTTAGAAGTCTTCCATTTTTTGAAAAGTGGTGGTTATCTCTTAAGAAATACCAGTATCTTGGTTCTGCACTGGACACTGAATTCAGCTGAACAGACGAAGTACTAAGGGGTAGATTTTTATGCCTAGTTTATGAAATAACTGGAGCCCTTCATGAAACAAAAGGAAATAGCATGCCACACTTGGCAGCATCAATTTCAGTACTTGTAGAAAACAATCTGTGAGACTGTTCGGTGAACTGAACTCATTAAACAGTGTGGGAGTTTTTACACACTGTTTTTTCTCAATATTTAATTCAAAATTACCCTGATTCTTCTTGGAAAGCACAGGTTTTGTTGTCCTGTTCAAAGCTTTGGAGTTGATGCACTCCTAAGAGCTCAGTACTGTTCTTTCCAGACTACAATGTGTTGTACAGCAAGGCCCTTTCTTCATGCAAAAGGCTAAATAAGAACTTCTTGTAGAGTTTTGCAATTCAGGACACTGTACAGTGCACTGTAATATCTTCAACAAATAAAACATATAGACAGAAAACAATTTTGCAGAAATTCTGTATCACTGAGGTATTTTTCAACTAAAGTATCCTGTAATACCTTCAGTTGAATCTTCTTCTGCAGTTCTTCCATGGCTTCTTGTTGAGCTGCAGTAAGAGCTGCCAACCTCTCTTCTCGATCTCTAACAAAAAGATAATAAATACAGGTAAAACTTGTAATACTATCAAGCATCCCTAATATTGATTCATTTATGTTTGAAATAGAGAACAAGTAGCCCAAAAAGGAAGTTGAAGATAGTTCAGTAAAGAAGTCAACAAAAAGCAACTTGCTTAAGAGAGAATACAGATGCTTTAATTTTGATGGTTTCATCAAGTCAGACACTTGAACTGGTGCAGCAGAACCTGGACCACAGCTCAATCCAGCTCAGAGCAATGATGGGTGACATTAAGATACAAAAGGTGATGAATGTGATATCCTGCCAACATTAGCATTCTCTAGTCAATGGCTCCAGTCAGTGAACCAAAGGGGAGAAGTACCATGACAACTAAAAGACAAACCATACAGCAATGAGTGCAGTGTGGATATAAAAATGATGATCAGTAAAAGTTTGAATTTATGAACTTCAAGATAAGGCTTTGAATAATATCAAATGATAGAGTTACGAGTGAGAAACCTATGCTCTAGTATATTGCAATTCTAAATGTTCAAGATAGCAAAGGACAGCAAAATTAACCATTTCTCTTCTGTACATAACTGCAGTTAGGAGCTGTTTTGGTCACTGAACCTGTCTGCCCTACACCCCTCTGCCAAAAACTCATGCCTCAAACTTCAGCTGTCCACTTTCATCAGCTCTCCATTCCCTCCCCAGCAGAAATCAGCTGCCATGCATGTGGATGTCAGTAAACCCCTGTGAATCCCCTAAGCATCACCCTGCTGAAGAGATGAGGATTATTTTTTCTGCCTGAGAATAGAACAAGAGGTTTAACGATATGTTACAATAACTATTAAGCAGAAACCTGCAGGTAACAAGTTAGGAGTGATCAGCAAGCCAGGGGAGCTATTGAACTCCCTAAAGGAAGAAAGTCAGCTACTCATGGTGTTTGTACAAAAAGAATTAGGATGGGAGAGAAACACATCTCCTTGGTGTCTGGCAGCTGGAAGGGCCAAAAGGAGCACCAAAAGTTTTGAGTAAAACTGAGCAATGAAGAAGTCATTCAAAGCCATTAACCATCATTTTAAAAGCCATTCTAAAATTAAAGCAGTGGGAGTAGAAAGAATAACATAAAGAATAGTATCCAAACTGCAGTGGTTTCCGTTTTGTGTGGAATTTTTGTTTGTCTGTTTTTTTTTAAAACAGGAAACTCATAGAAAAAGCAGTCATTGAAGTAGAAGGCTCAGATAAAGTAACATTTGAAAACAAAAAGCCACAGAAAATTTAACAGCATCCAGGAAAGATGATGGGCACAGAAGCAAGTCTAAGGATAAACACCACACACAACTGTTCTTTCAGAAAGTTTAAGTGAACTCTTCGAGCCACCATGGTTGTGGAAGGGGGGTAAGGAAGAGATGATGGATGAGAAGCATTCGGTAGTTTATTTGCTATCTCCCCTGAGGTATATAAAGAAAGACTGAGCTACAGTCTTTGGTTTTGTTTTAGAGCTCTTGGTTCACATCACAAGCTGAAACAAATGACAACACATAGCCAGTACCCAAAGCTTACTTTAGCTACTTCTTTCAATATACATGTTAAAATATTTGTTCAATCCTACAAACCATGAGAAATGAGTAACATTGAATAGTTTGGGTTAATATTTGAAACAACATTCTGAAGTTTAGAGCATCAACATCATTCCTACAGAAGCCCTTCTGAAAACGATGCTTTTTGCATGATTATGTTATATTATGCAGTTTCATGGTTTCTACTTTAGCTAGTTCTTTCAGTATACATTTTTAAATATTTGTTCAATCCTACAAACTGTGAAAAATTAATATCATTGCATAGTTTGGATTAATATTTGAAACAACATTCTGAAGTTTCAATTTAGAGCATCAACATCATTCCTTCTGAAAACCATGCTTTTTGCATGATTATGTTGTATTATGCAGTTTCATGATTTCTACTGACAATAACAAATTTTTCCATATTTTGGATTTCAACTCTCTCAAATATAAAATACACTGAAATTACATCTAAAACCTTCCTGGAATCAAGTTAATGTACCATGAGGGCAGAGGGGGTTTTAAAGTCAGTTTTAAGTACACTATTCCTTTTATTCAGATGCTTTAATCACCACCAGATGCACATGATAGATCTTATACTGAAGAAACTTTAAGGAGATATTCCAAAAATTACTCATTCCAGCGAGTATTATATCTTCAGCATAAGAGTCAAATCCCAGCAGTAGGAAAAAAACCTAAAAAACAACAAAACAAAACACCAAATGATACCCCTGAGGTTCCATCAAAAACTGCTGAGGTCCAGCAGGGAAGTGACAGCACAGCCAGCTCACTGTCTGGCTCATCTCTCCTTAACTTCTACCCCAGGACACTTTGAATCCTCCTCTAATTCTGCCAGGTTAGAGAAAGCTCAGAACTGTTTTGAAGAAGATGTAATAGGTGTAATGTCTCCTGAGGCCATTCTGACCTAACAGAATCACTGGACTGTAGGGCATCATGGATGTATTCTTTCCTACACCTTGCCAAGATCATCATTTACAAAAAAAAAAAAAAAAAAGAAAACATGTCTCTTGTTTACTTATTTAACCCGCATAAGGCAAAGAAAAACAAACACAAGCACAGCACAGCAGTATTAAGTACAAAGCATGTGAAAACTGAGGGCTAGGGTAGCAAAAACAGAGGAAATTTGCTGAAACACAGTACTAACAGAAGGTAAATAGAAACTGCTGTTCTTCACTTCAGAATGTAAAAATGGGGTGCAGCAAAGGAAAGTGGCAGATTTAAAACTGTTGTCACAATAAAAATGTTTAAAGAACCATAAGTGAACACTTCTTGTCATAGGAAATGTAACTTCTATTTTGGATTTACAGAATGCTTCTGGTAGTGGAACAGCAGATAAAAGGGATAGTAGGTGGTGACCACAAATAGAATTTGGCACATTAAAGAATAAGTAGAAAGCCTTTTTCCTGAAGCAGACTTGAAAATAAAACTTTCTCACATGAGAACAACATTCATTCTCTCTGCACCCAAAATTTGGCTCAAAACAGAGAGAAAAGCCCACATGAAAATGCCTTCATAAACTTTGGATTATGTGCAAAAACATAAATCAAGTAGATCACTGGCAGTAGAATCAATGAAGACTGATTTCCACCCTTGGTGCTTCACAAATGGCATCTCTTGGATCTATAAAAAGGCAAACTCAATTTGATGCCAGCAAGTCAAAAGTTTCTGGAGAGTGGAGGAAGTGGAGAACACAGGGACATTAACCTTGTTTCCTTTGAAAACTAAGATACAGTGTGAAAAAGGCAAATTATTACAATGTTCTGTTAGCAATAAAACTAAGATAAATATAATAAAATAGGGGTTGCACATTATATTGTAGATGTATCTAAGGAAACTATTACAGAATTTATTATTACTCACTGATTTCTTTCAAACAGTTCATAAAGAATATTTATTAATGCTATTTTAAAATTATTATTAAATAATTTATTAATGCTATTAAGCCTGAAGAGCTAAGAAAGGACTGTTGTTCACCCAGTGAAGCTGCAGTTTTCTGGCAAGCATAACTGTGAAGGGAAGCACTGGAATTACTGCTAAGTTACCTGGCCCTCTCCCGGGCAGCATCTTCCCTGGCTTTTTCTTTCTCCTGCCTTTGCTGTTCAATTCTTGCTTCCTGCTCCTTCCTCTTCAGCAGCAGCTCCTCAACCCGAGCTTGGCGCTCTGCTTCCAGGGCTCGTTTGCGCTCCTGCTCGGGGGGAAACAGAAAGGAATTTACAGAATATACATTTTAACACCTGCTTGTAGGATGTTTGTCTTACTTTCCTGATGGAGAACTGTGTTTTTATTAGCTAGAGGAATAATATGAAAATATGAGTAGACTCAGAAGCTTGACCATACACTGACAGCACAGTTCTATGAACATATGTATATGTTCAGCCATATATTTTGTTCATCTTGAAAAACTCTATCCATTATAGGATATAAAAACTCTATAGGATAAGCTCTATAGGATAAAATCTCTATCCGTTATTAGTTCATTAATAAGAGTCTCTGAAAACACATAAAGTATCCTACAGGATAGAGATGATGCAGAAATAGCAGATGATTCCACAGAGTATTAATATTTAAATTGTTATTCCAAAACTACCCAAATGATACTGTAAGACAAAATGGATTTTGACAGCTTACTTTTTGTGCTATTGCTGAATACAATTTCTCTCTCCATACTTATTTTTTTCTGACTAATTAAGAAGCTATACATGCTACTTTAAACCTTTCCAATACAACGTCATACTTGCAGCAGCAACAAATGCAGAAAAAAAAGCACATTTCTGAAACCTCATAATTTAAGAAGACATTTATGAGTAGACATTTTTTACTTGTTTTCCAAATCCTTATCTTACTGAAAAAATTCTCTGTTTTGTGTGACAGAATAAATGAAAAATGGCTATTTTAATACATTTTAAAAATACACTCCTTACCACAAACTCCACCACTGTCCCAATACTAGCAAATAAATTATGTTCCTTTCAGGACAGGATGAGATTTCCTTAGTACTAAACAGAAGTTGCTGGGATGAGAAACATTTTTACATGGTTAGATGAGGGGCCTACTTTTTTATATATGGGCTTTACAAAACCTTAAGATATATTAAAAGCAGAAAACATTAATATTGGCACAAACTGTGTGAAAAAAAGTTGATGCATGAGAATGGGAAAACTTGTTATTGGAATGCTGTATTAAAAAAACCAAAACCACCACCACCAAAACCACCAAAAAAAAATCCCAAACAAAAAAATCTCAAAAAAAAAAAGAAGACAAAACCAAAACCCAAACCAACGAAATAAAAAAACAACCCACACCATGATTACAGGAATACAAACACATTTTTATTGTGTTTTTCACTGTAAAAAATGCTGTAATTATGACAGTAGGTATATGATAAGGAATGTTTTTCTGTTTCCTCTCCCAAAATGTTTCGTGTTACCAAAACATCAGGATTTTCTTGCAGTAGAATAACAATTTAGTTTTAAAAAAAGCCAGAAACAGGCAGGATCACCTGTGCAACATCTAGAATACCTTTTATAGAGCCTTTAGGACTTAACCTTCCTCCTTCCTACTGCTGAAACATCACAGAGAAACCTTTCGGAGTAGACACTTATAAGGCTGAACAAAAGGGAAAAATAGAAAGCAACAAAGACTGCATAGCCAAAATGAAAATCAAGTAAATATTTCATTGTCCTCCTGCAGCTACAGATAGCTCATACCTGAACTGCTTCATCTCGTGCTTGTTTTTCCTCTTGCCGTCGTTGTCGCTCTTCTTGCAGTTCATTCAAGCGCTGTTCATATTCTTTGAGTTTATTCAGCACATCATGACGTTTGTTCTGAGCTTCCAAGGTGTTTATAAATGCAATTTCATTTACCTGCAGATAAGCAGAATGTATAAGAAAATAAATGAGAAGTCAGAATAAGGTTAATTCTTAGTGAATTCCATCTGTTTATTAGCCGTTTGATAATTCAAGTGGTGGGACGTTTCTCCCAGAATGGGTTTAAAAACCACCAAGTTGAGAACATGGTTTTGGCTTTTTGTTGATTTTTTTTTTTGGTTGGTTGATTTGGACTGGTAATTTTTGGTTTTGCTTTGTATTTGGTTGGTTGGTTTAAACAGGATAGCTCCTGGAATAGAAGAAAAAATTAAATGCATTAGAAAGCCAAGAACTTTAGGTAAATATCAAGAAAACTTTCCAAGCCTTCTCAGCAATGAAACTTCCTTAGTCTATCCTCTCATTCACAAAATGTGGAATTCTAAGACTCAGCTAGATAAATCAGTAAGATACTAAGTGTCAGTAGACTACAACAGGATTTCTGATCTAAATTTTTAATATATAGGTTTTTACTGAAAGAAGTGAAACTATGAATAAGGAAAAAACCAAACAAGCTCATTGTCTTAATTTTCTCATCAGTATAGCCTATTTCACAAATGTTTTAGTATTTTCCAACACAGGACACTGCAATACACAATAAACAAAGAAGAAAATAATAAAAAAAGGCTTACTTAAAAGTACTTTAATGTGTGAATTAAAAATCTCAAATAATATGTTTTTCTTCTACTTAGGTTCATGAAGGTAATGAGTATTTTGTCACTACAAGGCTGCTGAACAAAATTCTTCTAAACTTTAGGCTTTTAAATGCAAATGCTTTTGAAATAGACATGGATGGGAAAACCAAACGTATGTAACTTAATTTTGATTTAATAACATCAAAATTTTAGAAGCAAAGTTATTGAGAAAAGTCATGAAACATTAATGGCTATATCCACACTCAAACCTGTGATTGACACAGATATTCTTTTGCTATACTCAAAAGTTCATGCTCTATCTGAATCCACAAGAGAAATGATTACAGAGAGGACAGATGGACAGGCATCAACAGATCAGCTAAAGGGTGGTAGGATTATTTTTTTTGCTTTGTGTACTGACTAGAATCCATCTACAAAATGAATTTCACGGTTCATTAAACAAGCAGGCACTGGGACTTCAGAAAACCAACTGGGCAGCAACAGTTACCATGGTCTTCAGCTACACCACTCATTAGCTAATTCTCTAAAGCCTTCTGGCCTGATTAACCTTTATTTCCAGAATGTGAGAACCTTAAGAGGGAGCAGAGCTGTCCTGATCTGGGCCAGGATAAAGGTGATTTTCTGTCTTATACTTTTGCTTTTAGCTAAGTCTCTTGTAAGTAGTTGCACTTGCTGAAATTAACAGCAAGTTTCTCAGACAGTGTGTGTTTCTAGGACTGATAACACTTTATGTTTATAGTTACTGCTAGAGACTGGTGTGCAGAGCCAAGGACACTGCTCAGCTCTGCGGAAAACATAAAGAGGTCCCACCTGCATCCCTCCTTTGGGGAGGAACGGACAAGATAGATGCCAGAATTGACCAAACAGAGTATTCCATCCCATATACGTCATCCTCAGTATAAATTTGAGGGATCACGAGGGCCAAGCCAGATTTCCTGCTTCCAGCTTCCGGCTGCCTGCCCTTCCTGCCTTTCCTGCTTCCCTTTCCTTCACCCCGGCATCCTGGAAGGATCCTGTCTGTTCGTCTGCCTGTGCTCCTGATCTGTGCCAGCCCTTATCTGTGTGTGTTCCTGCCTCCAGTTCCCAACTGCTGCTGACTCCAGGAGTCCAGCCTGGACTTTCCCAGAGCTGCCCTGCAGCCTCGGTGGTGACGTGAGAGCTATTGGGGGAAAGGGGGGAGGAATGTGGTATCCATTTTCTTGTATATTTGTATATATTTAGTAATTTTCCCTATTTATCATTACTGTTTCATTAAAGTTGTGTAGTTTAGTTTCCAACCCATAAGTCTCTCTCCCTTATTCTCTCTCCTTTCTTATCAGGGAGGAGAGAGAGATTAATAGAGAGCGTCTGTTACTCGGTTTAATTGCCGGACCAGTGTTAAACTGTGACAAGAGCTTACACATTTAAACACACACAAGACTTCAGACATCTGCTTAGCTGGGGATTTATGGCAAGTGTGACTTGGTTAGTATGATTACAAAAGTCACACAGGTGTAATGAAATAATTACAAAGGCATGCTAGACTGAGTTGGGTCATCTAGAAATCATTTTAACCCAGGAGACAGAATCAGTGACCAAGTGAAAAAGCTAAATCAGTGTTGAAGTGCTTATCTTAATACCAATGAACAACTGTGCTGGTCACAGCTGGGATACATGCTCCATGCTTTGTCTTACTTTTAAGGAGATGCTTGAATCCTTACTAGGGAAGAGTCTTAAAACATTTAATTTATGCTGTGCTGGTTTTGGCTAGAATAGAGTTAATTTTCTTCACAGTAGATAATATGGGACCACATGTTGGGTTCGTGCTGTAAATGCTGCTGATAACACAGGGATGTTTTCCTTACTGCTGAGCAGCACTGAGACAGTGTCCTTCTCTCTTTCTCACATCACCTGCCAGCAAGCTGGCTGGAGCTGCACAAAAATCTAGGAGGGGAGGGGACACAGTTGTGAGACTGACCAAAGGGGTACCCCATGGCATATGGCATTGTGCTCATCAACAGAACTAGAGGGAGAGTTTGGCAGGGCACTGGGACAGGCATCAGTCAGTTTGGGGTGAACAACTGCTTTCATTTCCATCACTTGTCACTCTTGGGTTTTATTTCTCTATTATTTCCTTTCCTTGCAACTTTTTTTTTTAATTTTTTTTTTCAGTTATTAAACTGTTTTCATAGTCACCCATGAGTCTTCTCATTTTGAAACTTCTGATTCTCTCTCTCATCCCACCAGGACTGGGGGTGGTGAACAAGTGGTGCTTAGCTCCTGGCTGGGGTTATACCACAACAATGTTTATCAAATTCGTATGAATAACATAAACTAAAAAGCATTCATTCAGTTCATGTCTTATGCAATTACATATTAACACCAGAAGAGTACTAACACTTATTTTAGAATAATTGGTATGTGTTGTAGATTTCTATTTATTTCCAACTGTTTGACAAAATTTGCGGTTCAAAACAAAGCAACAGAACCATTGCTTGAGGGCACAGAATGCTGGATCTACAATGGATGATTAAGAAAGGAGAAGAGCAGTAAGGTCTCCCCAGTTATCACAGTATATGCTGGAAAGCAGAGAACTGTTAATCAGATCATCTAACCCTTCCAGGAGGAACACTTATCACCAGAAATGCTGCCATTCTCTCTATGAAGAACAAAAGCATCAAGAGGATTACCAGCTCTTCATTTCAGCCCATCTTCTCTTCCAGTCCAACACACCATGATATCCAATAGCAGCTAATTAGTTTGAAGTTCACATTAGAGAAAAACTGTCCATTTCAGAGACTGGAAATTAGCTGTTTCACGGTTTACACCTGTTGGTACCAAGCTTGCACCATCCTTCACAAGCTACTCTTGAGCACTCTGAGGTATAAAACATACAGAAGCATCACTAATAGATAGTTCCCCTTGAAGATAAAGTAACCCACCTTAGCTTCTTCCTCTTGTGCTTTTTTCACAATTGCTTGTAGCTGCACTTCACGTTTAAACTCGGCATGAAGTAATTTTTCCTCCATCATCCTACGTCTCTGATCCAATAATTCTTCTTTCCATTTCCGGACATCTTTCTCCTACATATAATGAGCAAATTCATTACTAATTGAGGAACTGAAAATCAGGCCTGGATTTTCCTCAGAAATTTCTAATATTTGAAGCTTTATTTATAAACCACTTTATAAACCACTTTGATGCCCTACACAGAGCCTGCACTAAGTTTAACCCAGCACATTTGGGTTAGCAAAGATTTGCTAACTGCTTCAGTTTGGTGAGTTTTAGCATTTATACATTTTTATTCTCACCATGCCTTCCCTGAACCTGAGTCACTACAGTATGGCAACAACACTCTCACAGAAGTTCATTATCTAAAATAATGCATTCCATAGTGCATGAATCATCTGTGAAAACTGTGAACTCAGACGAACATTTCATTTCACCACTAGTTTAAATCACTGAATCAAATCTCTAATACTTCCTAGATTATGTGGGGAAAAAAAAGCTTTTCTGAAGGGCAGCAGTGTCTCCCTTTGTACTACTGAAAACTTACCCTCTCCATTAATTTTTGAAGCTTCAGTGTCTTTTCTTCACGTAACTTTTCTCTCAGCTGTTGAGCTTTCATTTGTTTCTCTTCATGTTTCTTTTTGGATTCTGCTATTGTTCTTTTAATAGTTGAAAAAAAAAAAAGCAAGTGAGAACACTAGAACACACATTTCTAGGTTACTTTCAATTACACAAAACAAACAGAGCATTGGAGGGCAGTAATTTCCCCTAAATGTAAATACTGTTCTTCTAGTCTTCAAATCTTTATTTAGTGGACAGTGTAGTACGAGTCTGGTTTGTTACAGAAATAATATGGTGATTTCTGTAACACTTTCCACCCACAGACTTGAGGAAAGTAGAATCTGGTTAATCAAGACATAAAGCAACTCTCAGACCTTTTGCGTGATGGTGATGACAGTTTCTCATGCATGTGTATCCCATGGCCAGGTGGACGTGCAGGCTCTTCTTCCACTCTGTCTCCCCAGGAATTACTCTGGCGCCAGGATTCACGAGCTGTACAGGAAGAAAACACTTAAACACACTTTTCAGGGAAAATTAATTAATAAAGCTTAGTTGCTCTTAAGTTCTCTCTCAAATGGGTTCCCCTGAGCCTAAGTAAGGTGCAAACACAGACTGAAGCATCTTTAATCCCTGTGCGTTTTCAATGCTTAATGATTGTACAAGGTTTTTATCCAGATGTTAACATAAAACTTGATCACACATTTTAAAATTATAGTAGAGAGATGGGGAAGAGAAACGAAGAACAAAGATATGTAAGTCCATCTTTCCCAAGAAGATAAAATAAAAAATATCGTAACTTGGAATAATATTTAGACATCACAGCATTCTTTCAAAATATTAACTAGACATGAGTAAAACATCCATTTTCCTAAATCTTGCTGTCACTTCAATGTAAGCCTAGTAATATAAAAATAAAAATTTACCTTCATAATCAGCCAGGACATCATTCCAGTCCATAGACATGCCACAGAAAGATATGCTCCCATTGCTCATATTAGCCTGAAAATTGATATGATCTAGATAGTAAATGCATAAACTTTAAAGAGGAGGTGTACACACACAGATTAAACAGTGCCAGCCCAGTGGTACCTCCAAAGCAAATTAGCCATCTCAAAACCAGATGCTGTTCCTATTGTTTCTCTATGGTATAATTAGTACATCACACTATTTACTTTATTTGCCTGTAAAATAAGTTGCATTAATGCCAAAAAAGGAACATGAACAAATTCTATAATCATACTCTGCTGCCATCAAAGCCTGAAGTCAGGCACTTCAAAATAAATCAAGCACTCACAGTGAAATCACTGTCATTGTCAGTCTCAATATTAATGTCATTGTTTTCCTCTGCTTCAATCTCTCTAGTTAATTGCTCTTCTTCTGCAATAGCACTGGCAATGGCTTCTTCATTTGCCTTTTCCAGGCGATCTGCTAACTCTTCTTTCTTAGCAAGGACTTCTGCCATAGACTATAAGAAAAAATGAAGAAAAGAAAAAAAACATTAGAAGCAGACTGAAGAAATTGTTTCCCATATAGTTAATATGAATTTTATAACATTTTCCTCAACTTCTAATTACTTGTAGTTCCTTGAGTTTTGTGAAGCTAACTGAAATATAAACTCCACTGAAACTGTTAGCAACTACTAATTTATTAGCTACATCAAACATGAAATTAATTCACATTCACAACATACCAAAATGTATTACACAAACATTATCACCAAAAGCAACAAAGACTGTTTTTCTCTTATAATTGTTCTAATTAACTTGTCTTAGGGACTAAGCATCACATACTCTAAGACATTAATGGTGTGTCCTGCCTTTATGTCCAGAAAAGGAACCAGGCTACAAAATATTATTTAAAGATGAAAGAGGATCTGTTGATGAACCACGTCTGGAAACTTTTCTGTAGCTAACAGAATAGAATCTCAGGCTATACCTGGTTTTGAACACAAACAAGATACTTCGGCAAGAATGTAGCTTAAATGTACTGACTGATTTGTCTTCTTCTCTAATGTCAGAATTTAACTGCTTCACTCAGGCTACCAAACTATGTGTCACAAAACACAAACTGGTGTTCAGTGCAGTCTAGTCAGGAGTAACAAAATGCTCACCAGAGACACAGATCCCACCAGACTGTCAGCAACCTGAACTGTTAATTAAGAAGCTGAACCAGTGTTAGTGGGTGAAGTGCTAGAAATCAGCTCTAAAGACAAATAGATGCTTGACTTGGAAATCACCTAGCAGTAGTCCAGTTTGTAAAAGACGTTAAAGGAAAAGCAATTTACAGTAAAAGTTCTTCAAATTGTAATTTTAATCCAGTTTCTAAAAACAAAACAAAACAAAAAACCCAAAAGCCTGAAAGTATAACCTGGGTTTTACATAGCATTACTTCAAGTAAAGCAGACACACCCTGAAGCCTGCAGAATTCTAGAAAGAAAGGATGCTCTTTTTGGGAAGTCACATAAAAACAGAATACTGATTTCACATTTGTTGCTTAAGGATGGCATTCATCCAAATTGCTGACTGTACAGAAGTCCCAAGAGCGTGGTTCAGCCAGTTGTAAAAGCCCTGCATTTGTTATCCCATGAATTTTGATATCCCATGTGATTACAGTTTGAATAATTAGCAAAACAGGAGTAAGAATTTAATAAGAGTCTGACATAAAATGATTGATAGTGAAAGGAAATGAAAAATTATGGCAAACATATATGTAAAAAAAGCAATGAGAGCACAGACTTCTTTATTCCAAATAATGCATTTATATCTTTCCAGTTTAAGTTCAGAAACTTTACTGGAATTAAATCCTATCATGAAAAGTATCTCTGCCACAAATTATTTTTTCTACAGTAGATACCTTTTAGGCTTTTCTATGATTTATGCATTAGGGTAACAATAAATACTGTGAAATACAGAATGAGAGAATTAAGGATTAAATTTACTATGTACTCGGAAGATTTCTTACCAATCTGGCAGCACTCACATTTGAAATATCTGAGGGATCCATTTCAGTTTTAGCTGTTTCTGTTGGATGCTGGTTTGTATTAGCAATGATCTGGGAGGAAGCTTCACTACTCTGCAGGGTTTCTGAAGTAGAGTCAGTATTTGTGAGAACTGGAGGCATCTCGGAAACTGTTTGTGAGGAATCTTCTTGCAATGGTGTGTCACTGCTCCCATTGTCTTCTGAGGTATGTGCTGTGAACTAAAAAGAGATTGACAAAATGTAACATACTCATTTTTAAAGTCAGTCAAAAGTTCTTTTTTATAGTTGAAAGGATTCTAACAGAATACCTAGCAACCTGGCAGTGAGCAATGCAAGTAACTCCATGCAGACATATTTTCAATTGCTTGTAAGCTTGCAAAAGTTAGAGTTTACCACCAGAAATTTTATATGTATGAGACTGCTTAGTGCTGAATTTTTGGAATACATGAGAAACCTACCCAAAACACTGTAAAATACATGGTCCATTTCATTATTTTTAACTATCTGTGTCAAGATCTTAATGTGTTTCCATAAATGACACTGAAATAGCCATTATTTTTAAATCCCTTTACAACCTGGTTAGTAAATAAAAGTTCTAGACAAAATTAGCTTTAGAAAGTGCTCTAAAAATATTGCTATATTTAAGGTAGAAAATGGTTCTGAACTGTACTGACCTGAGTCCTTTCAGCAAGAGGACCTTCGGATGAATGCAAAGGATCTTTCTGTGTAAGTTCTGTGCTTTTGGATGCACCACTGTCAGCAAGCAAACTCCCACACTTATTTTCTGATGGTGGCAAAACGACATTTTCTTTGTCACTGTCACCTTTGCTCTTCAGTGATTCTGCAGCTACAGGAGTTTTTGTTGCCAGAGCTGTGGATCGAGATCGAACTGGCCTTCCCCGCTGAACTGTTTCCCAGCCCTCTGCATCCTTTCGATCTACACAAAAAACAAAACACCCCATGCTAAGAAAGGGAGCCTTAGAAGTATTACAAAAAGTTGCTTCACTACAGTATTACCTAAGTTGGGTGATAAAAATGCTCTCTTTAAAAATCAATACCTAAGAAACCCACCAATTATATATTCTTCAGCAAAGCTTTACACTTCAAGGAGTGCTCTCAGTTTCACAGACACTGACCAACTCAATTCCTGGGACCAATTCTGTTACTTCAAGAAGCTAAGCTACTCACACATAAAACCATGTGAAAAGATGTACTTTTGCTTTCATGACAATGTTGCTATTTCATGAAATGGTAAGGTACAACACAGCGACCACACTCTTGCTTAGAGGCCTTCTGTGAAAGTGCAAGTATCTGCAAGGACTGACATAACTGAACATCTTAGAATGTGGCTTATTATTATTCCAGAAATGTTTTCTTTATTTTTTCCATTTATTTAATTCTGGTAATAAAAATACACTAATCAGTGTCAGCTTTCAACAAATTTATTTTTCCGCTGTTTCAGGAAATAGCAAAATACTGCTACAGTGGAGACTGCAAATTGAAGTGGAAGAGTAGTTAACTTCAATTTACTTTGATGACTAAATAGCTGCTAAATACAACTTGCTGAGCAACATTTCTGGTATCTAATCTTTGTACATACCTAAAAAGTCTTCAAAGTTACATTTATCTGCCTGAAGTATGAGCTCTTCATTGTGGTCAGATTTCTAGAACATCCAGGTGAACCCTTTCTCCATGTATATTTTTGGCCAGCACATAATTTCCCATGCATCATGGGAAATCAGACTCATTCTTTCCAGACCTGATGGTACAACTCCTAAGAGTGAAAGTTAAGTTCATGTGTCTATTTGCTGAACAGAAGTCCTTCAAAAAAATTCAAGAACTATGCACACTATTTCAAACTTTGAAATAACCTCTTTTTAAGAACATGCACATAAGAAGAGAAAAGCATGGAGTACAGGATCAAAAAACTAACACTAAATCGCCTGCTTGATAGAGGGAAAGATCTAGAATAGAATAGAACTTGCATAACAAAATTAATTCCCTGTGGATATTTCCAAAGCTTTTACTAACAAAGATGGTCCTGTAGCTCTGGCAGAGAGACTAGAGTTCAAACACTAAAGTTTAATGTAAATATGAATAGGAATAACTCTGAGTCTACTTGGTTGTCAAAAAAATGTAATTTCAAACACCCAAAGGTGGTCAGAAATTTGTATCTTATGATGAATTGCTAATTACCAACCTAAGTATTGACTTAAAACTTGCATTTCTAGACATGTGACTTTAAATGCAAAATACAAAAGTGGTTTAAAAAAATCTTGGATGCAAGTGTAATGCTCTCCACAGAAACCACCTGCTTTCAGCAGGAACAGGTTACAAGAAGTGAATCATCTTTATAGACTGCCAGTAATATCCATATGAAGCTCAACACACCCATAGGGAGATGAGAGGACAAAATATGTTTTCTTCCTTTCAAAACATGTATGTTTATTTTAAAGAAATTTAGAGTAAATAAAAAGGACCTGTCTTGTTAATGTTCATGGTCAAAAATCCTTCAGCCTTTTAAGATTTCCCTTTCCTGGCAACTCCAAAAGTACTGAAATTCTTCCTCTAGAAGTGCTATCCTACAAAGCCCCCCTGCAGTGGCACTAGCATAGATTGTCAATAAAAATGAAGAGTATTTCAGGTGCAAGATAAAACTGTTGTACCTACTGAACTAAACTACCCCGAGGTGGACTTGAACTGATGTCCAACATCAGCAGTAACCAGTAAATTGGAAATTAGCGGAGACCAGAACAAAAGGCATTTTCATAGTTTGCTACCTTTGGTGTTTAGCATTCTACACTCATTAAATGCTCATTTACCGACAGGGTTCTTTAACATCTCAGTAGGAGACCCACCAATGGCTGGTGTAAATCATCAGTTACAAGTGAAGCTAACAGGATGTAGTGAAATTTATTGTGCTATAGAAATAACATAACTATATAATTCTTCACAAACCCTAACAATACTGATAAAATGACAGATTTAAGAAGATAACTAAATTTGATAATTTACTTTTGAAACGATTTTACCCTAGAAAATTCACTGCATATTTTAAAGTAAACAAAATTACAGAACTTTATGTGAATGGTTATAGCTGATATCTCCAGATTACTGAAGGTAACCAGAGAGAGGATACCTCTGCAAAAAGCCTTTCTATGTTCATTCTCCCAATGTGCACTTGCATGTGCTTCAGTATGCACCAATGATTAGAGAGGGGGGTGTGGCACAAAGACAAAAGGACAAGGACTTTATGTTTTTGCTTTACCACAGACTTCCCATTTGACCCCTGTAAGCAGCTTTGGCTTTATTTTCATTTCATATCTGTATGGAAAAAACATAATTACCTACAGGACCAAGCAGTCTAAGCATGCTATTAGCCTCTCAGAGACAATTTTATCTCCACCAATACTCCAGGGAACAGGGTTTTAATTCCTCAAGAATGACAAACAGATTTAATGCAGAAAGCTGCAGGCATGGAGTCAGTGTAGAACATGACCCTGTGTTATGTGGAACAAGGACTGCTCCAGCCCCCTGGGAGTCACAGCTGCTCCCACCCCACTGACTTCTGCAACTGGTAGGACCACAAAGCTTTTGTTGTCTATAGCTTAAGATAAAATTCAGACAAGAAATTTCCCTGTCAAGTAATATAAGGACAATGAAGAGACTTTTCAGAAGGTTGTTGAAATCAACCTAAAAACCTCCACTGCTTTTACTGCAGCAGACTTGTGGATGGCAATTCCTTTTGCTCAGCATTTGTGAAACAAAATTGCTTCAAGATTCCAGTTTCATTTGTTCTAAAAACTGAAGTCAACTCTTATGTACAGGACCTCTTCTAAAAAAAAATCAGGAAATATCCTGTAGTAGAACCTACTAACTAGAGAGACTTTCACTAACATCTAGATAATGAGCTCTTATATATAGATTATACTAATATCTTCTAATATTAAAATTAAATAAAACTTGACTAGTTGATTCCTTCTTTGACAG
Source organism: Heliangelus exortis (assembly GCF_036169615.1). Taxonomy (NCBI): domain Eukaryota; kingdom Metazoa; phylum Chordata; class Aves; order Apodiformes; family Trochilidae; genus Heliangelus; species Heliangelus exortis. The sequence goes on along the minus strand of NC_092432.1, from coordinate 12,250,593 downwards.
AAGATTTCTTAGTGCTCTGACAGATTTAATTGGAATAAAATTATTCAGGCATTGCAAAGCCATGATCACAATACAGTAAGAATAAACCTTTAGTAAAAACCACACATGTTCAATACTTAATTGGTATTTGTTGAGATTTCTCAGAAATAATTATTACTCACATCTCATCCAATTATTTAACAGCACAGAAATGCATCTTTTGTATTAAAAATGTAGTTTGGTGAATTCTTTAAATACCAAACAATTTTTAATGCAAGCATACATTGAGGCTGTTGAAATATTTGCAATCTGTTTTATGCTATCTGACAAGCAGCTGTGTACAAGAATGAACTTTTCCATTTTCATTCACTTATCTGTTTAGTATTTAGTCACTTCCTGGCATGACTTTAACACAAAATTAGTTTGCAAAACTAATACATTCATTGACATTAGATCACACAGCTTCTAATCTGAAGCAAAATTAATACTCAGTGTTACAACAGCTTTTATTGAAATGGTTTTTGGAGCTGGGGTTGGGCAAAGGGCTGGATTTGCAGAGGCTGGTGTGGGAAAGCAGTGGTGGGCCCCGTCTCCAGATGAGGTAGCTTGTTGTAATACTGTTGTAATACTGTTGTGATACTGTTGTGATACTGTTGTAATACTGTTGTATGCTGTCAGTATGCCCTTCTTCTCTTCATTTTTTTCCCTAAGTCTGGAATTCATTCTGTATAGCCCAGTAGCCATCTCCACATGCTAAGGATCACACACTGGGTTTGATTACTCCTCAAATTTTGTTAATGAACAATTCATTTGACTACCTTGCTCATTCTCTAGTTCCACTTAGAACTTCCCTGGCCCTGCTTGCTCTTGCATCACAGAGAAGTGAGAAGCCATCTGTTACCTTGAGGCCCTCACAGCCACCAGGGCCTTCCTCTTACAAAGTCCCTCCATCTGGAAGAACTGTCCAAGCTGCCTTACTGGCAGCATCACTAAAATACAGTTAGGCAAGTATGTGCAAAACTCTTAAAGAGTTCTACCTCAGGAGACACCTGTCTCTTCCTAAAAATTTATTTGCAAGTAATATGTTACTTGACCTTCCCCACTCCTTACTAAACTTCAGCCCCAATTCTTTTGAAAAACTAAAGTGCCACTGTATGTGAGAGGCTCTTTGGAAAACTAAGATTACCTGGGAATCTGGAAGCAAATCTAGAAACATGAACTCAGACAAAACACAGTCACAGGGCAGAAGACAAAACCCAGAACTTCCACCTACTCCCAGTCTTAGTACATACTATAAACTGCTAACACCTATCTCACCTCTTACCACCATGAACACCTGGGAATGAATTTCTCACCAGGCTACGTGCTAGCTTTACTAAGCCAACCTTTTATCTTGCCATAAACTGGTCATACAGTAAGGCTACACTATGTTTCTTATTGTAGAAAACCCTCCAGCATGAAAGACAGAATTATTACTTTTAAAAATTCATTAAAATATTGAGGTAAAAGTGAGTTTAATGAGGGAAATGAGGTAAGATGATTAAACCTCATTTAATGAGGTTTAAAAAATAATTTAAAGAAGTATCTGGAAAAATAATGCGTTTTCTTTCTCCAAGGGCTTTTGCAGTTAAATTTCAGAAAGCATGAAACAGATACAGTATCATACCATTCATCCACTTCACAAAACCATCATCAGTCTTAATGATAATGCTACTGGAAATCTCTGGAGAAAAAGTGTTTCAGGGCAATCTTGTCACTGTATCTTCCCCAGATGGGCTTTAGGGAAGCAGGAAGAGGGTGGCAGGAGGAATCCCCCCTCCCACAAGGCTTGGATGTCCCTAACAGCTGTGAGTGCATTAGCTGGTGGACAGGCAGAGCAGATGATACACAAGCCTCAGAGCTGCTTCAATAATTCATGTAAAGAGCCTTTGTGACTCCCTTTGAGTAAACTTCACATATCCTCTTGTGCTCCAATCAGTGAGGTTAATTTGATTTTATCAAAGTGATTCTAGCCTATGTACAGTGGAAAACATTGTTGAAAAGAGAATTTAATTTGTTAAAAACATTACAATTAAGCCAAGAGAAAATAATTTTAATTCTGTAGTGTTCAATGTTAGCAGTAGGAGATTAATAATAAACAAAACCTCCAGCCTTTTGTTATTTCTTAAAATGAAATGTTTCAAGTCTGAATTGTATGGCACACTTGATTTTAAAAATTACTGAACACTTATAGGGCAGTACTAAAGGATCCAAGTGGTCTTGTTCTTTTTGGAGCTCATCAGCTGCTGATAATGGCCAATGAAACACTGATGCTTCAGCCCTTTAAATGCCTAAAAGTAACATACAGATACCATCTTTTGTCATCCTTTTAGCCTTATAAAATATGCTAGCCCTATGGAAGTGCAGATCAGTTTTATTCCTTGTATAGCTAACAAAATTTTCCACATGCACAAAAATTCCTAATAAAGGTACTTTAACGACAGCATGGAGTGTCTCAATTTAATGCAAGCAGAAATCAAATAAATAAATCAACGGAAAAGATTTTGGTTTGAATAGCTCCAACTACTGGCAAAAATTAAAACTGGAATTAATCTTTCAGTCCCAGTGCTGAAAAATCAGTCAAAATGTTCTCAAACCAGCTCATTGCAGCTATATGCGGCAAGACATTCCCTCAGGAGAACAGCATCAATAATTCCCATCCAGCCAATGCATTCAGAGTAGGGCTTTGGTTGTTCTTTCCAAAGCAGAACAATCCACACGATACAGAACTTACTTGTGTTAAACTGCAGGACACTTAGACAAGGTGGTTTAGTTCCATAATATATCACAAGTCTCCAAACAACTATACATTACTAGATTGAACATACAGCTATGTTAAATTTACACAGTTGCTCAGAGTAATTTTTCTTTAAAAAAAAATAAAATTGAGCATTTCTTGTTAATTTTTTTTAGAATAACCATTTCTACATCCTGCCTGTTGACTTTGCAGAAAGTCATATGGGACTACACATGAAAAAATGCATCTCTGAAGACAATCTCAGGGTTCCAGTGTGTGCAAAGCAACTGATTTTAAAACAAAAGGCAAAGTTTTTTATTTCTACAAGTAACCAAATCTTTTGCTGAAATAAAAAGACCCCGGCATCAAGCATTCTCCAAGGAGAATCCACAGAGAAACAACTCATAACTAATGTAGCTATTCTTGTCCTCAAAGAACAAAAAAATCAATTGTTAATTCAGTAGAGTTATGATAACATCCTCTCATTGGGCACGTAAATCTTGAGCTCTTTTACAAATTCTTGGACATATTTTATTCTTTATATTGTTCAAGCATTTCAAACTGCAGTCAGATTATCAGTTTGTGACAAAGGCCTTTCGTTTCCTGGCATGTTATGTATAGTATTTTAGCAGAAGAAATGCTACTTAATGGAAACACAGTGGAATGTTGCCTGCACATAAAAACACAACTTTGTCCCAAATTTAACTGTTACAATGGTAACCTAAGGTTGCATTAATATCTTATTATATTATACTTAAACATTGTATTTTGCAAAATTATATTTAATTTTGGTTTGAAGGTAACTCACCACACTCTGAACTAACATTATACCAGACAGTTTGTGAAAATAACTTCAGCTACTTAATGAGACTTGCCATTTTTCCGAGATGACTTCTGCACTGGAGGTGACAGACAGGTTTGTGCTGTTGCTAGCTCAGGATTGGCAGTTTTAGTTCCTTGATTGGCTTTCACCTTATCAGCCCAACTTACACCAGCAGGAGCCAGGCGTGTTGCAGAAATTGTCACTGCAGGGTTCCTAAATGAAAGGCATAGTTCCTTTTAGTGAGTAAAAAAATAACAGAATGGTTTGTTAGAAAACTGAATCTCTCCTTAATCCTGGAGTTTTAAGCTGAGAGCTAGTTCCAAAATTCTGCAACATCCAGCAGCTGAAGAACCCTGCAGCACTGTAGTCCTAAGTTCCCACAAGAGACATTCACTGATGCTATATTTTCATACCATGGAAATAAACACAGAGAGTATTGGCAGCCAAATGTAACAGCTTTTCCACTGCACCCAAGAACTGAAGAGACTGGGTTGCCACCATTGCTCATACAAACAACAAAATACATTTGCAATAAGTCCAAAAAGTGCAGGTTTAACTGTAAGTGTCTATCACACAAACATATAAGGTACTCTGTTCCAACGTTAAGTAAAAGAACACATCTATTTTCTATTATTTGTTTAGCAAAAATAAATTGTAAATCTGGAAGAGCATTCTGTTAACTTTCAGACAGATCCACACAACTGCCTAAAATTTGAAGTTCTGGATGGAGAGAACTGTATTGTTTTTTAAATTACTTTGTTTTGCTTTTTGTAAAAGGTTATCATTTCCTGCATTAGAGAAGCTTAAGAGAAAAGAAAAAAAAAACCAACAAAAACTATACAGTTGCATTTAAGTGAATGCAAGCTAACATTTTAAATTTGGGAAATCGTAACATACATTCCAGAAGCACATGTTGAAAAATGTCCAATTCTCTATGGTAACAAAAGTAATTTTATCTGCAATCATACAACTGATTTATCTTCCAAGCTTTACAACACTGATTAAAGCAGTCCAACAATTCCAGCTGCCTCATTAGCTGAAACAAACCAAGGATAAAAAAATGGGGATCTTGCAAGTTTCAAACAAATGTGTAGAAAACCCCCCCATGTAAGTAGACTGCTCACTTAAATTTTAGGCCCAATGAGATGTCAGTTTGTCATTATCTAGTACTTTTATCAAGTTTGTAAACAAAACACTCTATCAGGAATCCTTCCAAAAATTATAAAAACCTGGCTGGTTGGTTAATTATTTTTTAATAATCCCCACTGATCCTACAGCGATGCAAAACCACTTCATGTGAGAAAAACAGGAGATACCAAGCCTCATAACCTGTCTCTGACAGTTCCATGGACTAAAGAGAGCATCAGAACAGGACAGTGCAGAACAAGCTTTGCTTTGGCACACTCTTCAAATTGCAGCAGTTTACACTGTAAAGTTGTGATTTATTAAACACATCTTTGTGTTTAAAGATGGACTTCAATCTCTGTTCTCTACAAACACCTGAAAGGAGGCTGTAGTGAGGTGAGTGTTGGTCCCTCGCCAGGGACTGGCAATGGGACAAGAGGAAGTGATTTCAAGTTGCACCAGGGGAGGTTCAGATTTGGTATTAGGAAAAACTTCTTCAGCCAAGAGTGGTGAAGCACTGGAACTGGTTGGCCAGGGAGATGCTGTCCCAGGGATACCAAAAAAACAGGCAGATGTGGTGCTTCAGGAAATGACTTAGCAGTTGTGGTGCTGCAGGACTGACAGTTGGACTTGATGATCTTGAAAGTCCTTTCCAACCATGATGATTCTATGATATTAATTTCTGAAGTACTTTATGATTTTGGCATCCAAAGCATTGCATAGTAACAAATTCTACATACTAAGTCTTAATTAATTAAATAAGCAAAACATTAAGTCCTTGATAGGATTTTCTTTTACAGACCTTGTGCTTTGGTTTCATGAATGCAAATAATTGCATATATATCTTAATAAACAGCAAAACAATATATTGGCACTACTATATTGATATTACTATAATATACTGATATTACTATTGATATTACTATAGAAAAATACATTATTCATGAGCTCTGCTTCAAATAAATTCTTGGTTTGGTTTTAATAAACTTAGGATCTGGTTTCATACCCAAAATTTAAACTTCTTCGAGCATTTGATGTCACACTAATTCTATCAGTTGATGGGCTCGGGATCACATGGCGTCCAGGAGACATTTTCTTTACTTCCCAGGCTAATGAAGTAGGCCTGCAAGTTCCAGAAAGAAAACTTTAAAAATAAAATTGACTGTAACAATTCCTCTATCACCTTAAAGGAAAGCCAACACCAACAAATGCTATGAAGTATTCATGAATACTGCTGAATCTAATAATGCACCTTAGCAACTCCAAACAGTATAAACCAGACTCATACCAAAACTGATGCACACTCTCAAGACTACAATGCTTATTTTAAATGTCAGTGTGGGATCATATCAACCAGTTAAAAGGAAAGGATCAGGGTAGCACTGGAAACATTCTCTAAAACCAGTGACAGCAACAATGCAGATGAAAGGCCACAACCATTTCAGGTGCCCTAGGTTTTCCTGGCCTGTGTAAAGGGGCATTCAATACAGTTTAAATACTGTTTTGGTTAATACAGGTATCAAGTATCTCCAGTATATAAAGAACTTCAGAACAGAATGTATCACCATCCACTCCTTCTTTTATACTACTGACACACCAAACTTTGACAGCAGTGACATTTACTGATAAATGTGTACGTGCAAAGATAATTAACAGGTTGACCTAAGCTCACTGCCACTAACATAAAACATTCTCATCCAAGCAGACATAGCTGGAGATGGAAGTCAGGGCAGAGTTTCATTATGCTTCTCATTGAAGTTGATACTATTTTCTTTTATATATTTAACTTTTGGTCCTGAAGCTATCTGATTACATGAAAATTATAACTGGCAATTACAAACAAAATCAAACTTGTAGAACCCACTGCTAATGAAGATGGATTCAAGAAAGCATTTACATGTATTATTTTTATCTGGTTCCAGTACTACTGGCAGGATCAACAATCCTATAATCAACTAATAAAGCCATGTTGTCACCCTTGGTCTGCTTTTAGTCCCTGCCTACGCAGATGAGTGACTGAGCTCCCTACTTAACAAAGGGAAAGGGAAGAACTGGTGTGTCACTCCACACACACTACAGGGCTTCCATCTCCTACAAGCACAAATTCAAAACCTTTCCCCTCATTTACCTCTGGAGCTAAAACTCAGGCACCAAGGCACAAATTTAATAGTAGGCACAATTTATAATGATGCTATCAGTTTTACCTTTCTGATACTACACTTCTAAACCCCTTACCATTTTCAGCAGAGCTGTTCCCTGATAATTCCACCAAGGAAAATAAAATCCCCATCTGTAAACCCATACCAGTTCTGTCCAGCATGACAATTACTTACTTGATGCCTCAGAGCAGATATTGCTTTATTTGCTGAATCTCTTCTATAAAATTATTTTTACCACAGGAAAGTATCCACATTTAGATTTTTAAAAATAAAAATCCAATTACCTGCTTTGAGCATCAGCTTTTTCTAGCTTCTCCTGTAGTTGTATCCAGTCAATCAATGCTTTGAAGTCCCTTACATAGTTATCAAGCATCATCAGGACTTCCTGAAAAGCAATCGTTATATCAACCTCTGTTCTTAAAAAGCAATCCCCTTAAAAAGCCCCAGTAAAGGAATGGAAAAGAAAGTAGGACATTTTCCAGGCTGTAGCTCTCTGATAAAAAGTAAAACAAAGACCATGAGAAAAAAAAAATTCCACTGAACAGTCTTCATGAACAAACATTAAAACATTTATCCAATCAGAGAGCATTACTGTCTAAGGACAAAATAGCAAAATTTGGCAAGGAAATATACGTAAGTATCACCATTTCAGGATTTTTTTGGTGACAGTTATCTTTTAAAATGTGCTGGATATAACTGATCAAATAAGCAAAACTGTAAAACCTGACAGACATATGAGAGACTAAAAATGTCAGTCAATCTATTTGTGAAGTAGAAATACACAAAATTACACTAAAGCAATTGCATCAGGTGTAGGGAATTCCTCCTGGAAAATTCTGGGATCCCTGCATTATTAAAAAAACAGTTTTTATACCTCTGAAGTTCAGTAAGATGTATCCTCTTCCTACAGACTTTCAAGTGGGCAGAGCTTGCCTGCTTGCACTTCTCCAGATTAATGACACCTAGGAGTGCCAGCACTATTTTACTAATAAAGCAGTTTTTGATCAAAAAGATAGTGATATTTTGAGGGGCAAAAAAGTGACAGACTGCTGCTCAAGGAGGTGCTGAGGCATCTCACATAAACAATGAGAAGGGCTGGACCAGATGATCCTTGAGATCCCTCCCTTCCAACCTGGCATCCTGTGATCCTACTTCTTTTATAAATTTATTGTGTTTGGCATAAAGTTACTGAAAAATAAACAAGATACTCTGCAAGATTCAAAGTTTATATTGTCATCTCTGATTAGGGCACTTAAACAAATGAAAACATGTCACTAATTGCATGCTTGTCTATGGAGTAATTACAAGTCCAGACCTTAGAACTCTAATACCCAGATTTTAATTCTCGACCATTACAAGCCAATTATTTTTTTGCTATTTAAATTATATTACTTTAGAACTATATGGAGTTGCTGAAGAACTTGCTTATGTGAATTAAGCACTGAAAGATGTATTGATGAACATATTTTATGGCTTGAAAGCCTACACATTATCATAAAATAACACAACTGGGAGGGGTCTTCAGAGCCATCCAGTCCATCCCATAAATTCTGGCTAGGATTAAACATACACTGTCAGAAATTACGTGCATGTGCTGGAGTTTTATTTAAAATATTGCAAAGTCTAGATTAAGAAGTTAAAATCTTGTAATTATGTGTTGTTCTCTAACAAAATTCACTGTTATGAAAAACATAAAATTGATTTTACTTCACACTATTATCAGGAGGAAATTAATAGATAAAATGCCAGTGGATGAATAGTAGGTAACTAAAACATTTGTTTCTGATAGAAATATCCTTAACTTTCAGAAATTATTCACTTTACTTACTGATTTCCACTTTGGTCAAATGTAAAAGTGGAATAGCCTTAGTAAAGTCAGATTACATACAGAAACAATAAAAAATTAAAAGGTAAATTGGGATTCTGCAGTCTTCACTCAGACAACACTATCATTTTTTCACAGCAGAGCAGAGCAGAAGACCATATGATTAAACTATTAGCTGTCAGTTCCCTGAGCAAACTGTGACTAGCAGAGAAAGGAACAATTCTTTGCCATCCAGGAAGCTAGGAAATCACTTCTACTTCACAGATAAACTCAACAATCATTAGCTGAATGAGACAAACCCCACACAGACCATCACAGCCAACAGGCACCTTCTCTGCTATCTGTCAGAGCTATCTGTCCCCCAACAAAGCACATAAATTAATGCATTTCTAAGGGAGACAGCTCAAGATGAGTTCAATCAGAAATAAAAGCTTTTTTTATCTACTCTTTCAAAGGCAAGAAAAATGTATACCATGGTCTATGATGACAACATGCTGAAAATAATAAAAATCCAAAAATGAAGGTTTAATTCTAAGAAAACTTCCATCAGCTTCACACGCAGAGTTTAAAACAGGGACACAATTTCATAATATAAGGGAAAACACTAATGACAAAGCATTGCTGTCTTGTAAATTCTCTGCTATGTAAAAATCATTCCCACTGGTATAGAGAGAAATTTTCTGGTCAAGCAAATATTACTTGGACACATTTTGGGAACAATTACAAGTGAAAACGTATTGGCTAAGTGTATTACTACAAATTTTAACTTTTTAAAGCTGAGAACACCAAAAATACCCTATTGCAGTATAGCTAATGCACACACATTTTTGTAACATCACATCCAATTAATCTTTACTTTTTAATAAAAAAGGACCTCTAGTGTATGCAAAATACTTATTTCATGTAAGATTATATGGTTGATTATTAATTCTGTTTAACACAAATGTGGGTTTGTAATTCAGCTTTAGTTTTCACACAGGTATCCTTTCAACTAGTACTTATGACAGATCCAGAGCATATGCTGGTTGTTAGATGGAAAAGTCATAAGAAAGTCAAACACAAGGGAAATCACACAGAATACCACTGCTGATGTAAAAGTTGCTCTTTGTTTGGAAATACTCTACAAAAAAGCTAACAAACATCTTTCTTACAAGGCAGTTGGTTTATAGCACCAAAATGATTTGTAAGTCAAGTCTGCTACATGAAATGAACAAGTCAAGTATTTTAGCCACTCCTTTTTACAGTTTGACTAATAAAATTTCAGCTTTCTAATTCAATTCATGTCCATTTAGGTTAGCCCACACTAAGTTGTGCTGACTGTTACTAACAATAAGAGCACAGAAGGCAAAATTTAATTCTGAAGCATTTACTTTTCAAGTCTGTCTCTAAGATATTCTCCACCAAAAAAAAAAAAAAAAAATCTGAATATGAGTTATACTCCTGAAGCAAGTTGGCACAGGAAAAAATACAATTATTAACCTATTTTAAGGAATGTTTAGCTACACATTATCAGAAATGATCAGAGCAGAACCATGCAGCTGTAACTTGAGTCATGTTTTAGGAACAAGGGAACACAAACAAGACAAGCAGCTGGAGCTGCCCCATAGTCACTGATGCACATCTTTCTCCCTAAAGCCATGAGGGCCATTTTGTCAGGCAGGAGGAAGCAGAACAAAAGTGGCTCAGAAAGCGCCGCTACAGGCATCCAGATAACTCCAGATAGATGCAGAGCTAAAATTACCAATTAGTTTACCAATTGGCTGCAACGGATTCGATTGGTTTGTAATTAATTCTGGTTGCTGGCACAGGGAGCAGGAGGCTCGGCGCCATCCCTTTGTCCTGCTGACACACAATCCTGGCGGGCAGGGCTCCGGGGGCTCCGACATCGATACCGCTCTCCAGCTCACCTAGGGGACCGAGGGGAGCAGATATACCCTCTGGTGCTGAAGCAGTGGAAACTTGTACCACTTGAGAAGGTGCTGACAAAAAGGCACCTTTATGGGGTAGGCTACAGCTGCGCTAGAGTCAAAACAATTTTAAATCCCATTATTTTTCAAGGTCGTCCCCATCCCATACGATTTTTAAAGGGCCGGTTCAAACTAAGAGGGAAAGCTCTATGGTTAGAAAACATTTACAACTAAACCCACTCACAATAGAGCTCCTGTTTCTTCCTCCCTTCTGTCATTCTGATCAATAATACCGCACATCAAAAGGTTATTTTTCTGCTTTTCCTTCTTTTCTACAGCTCTCAGTCATTACTTTGGTTTCTAAGTATTCATCATAAATTTGTACTTCTAGACTCTCCCATCAGGTGATCCATAAGGCTCTCTGATACACAGACCAGCTACATCAGAATGATCCTATATTCCCAAATTAGAACTATCTTGACCTAGATAGGCCTATTACAATCCTTAAGGAAACAGCAGCTCACTTGTTTGGGAATGCTCTAACAGCTTTGCAACATCATCTTCTCCACTTACTCTCCCATCTCAAAGAAGAGGAAGACAGGGAAGCACAAAGACTGCTGGATTTTAAGGTTACTAAAATTCAAAACAATATAATCCATGGTAGAGACATTAACTCAGTCACCACATCTGTACTTCAGCTTATTCTCAAGGATAGAAGATGTGTGCTTTATTTTACAAACTATGCATGCTTTATATTGTCTCATTATCTATACCAAACATTGTAGACTATGTTTATTAGACCAAAGTAAATGCCATTTTCTTACACTGGAGTGCATTTTTAGAAGGAAACTTAAGTTCCTTCTTTTTTTCTTTAAATTTGGGTTTTTAAGGGTGTTTCAGTAATTTCACACAGAGGTTGCCTAAAAAAATTCCTTGTAGCCTTTTTAATACAGATAAATTACAAACACTTAGAGACAGCTCTGGGGCTGGATTAAACAAAGATGACTGCCAACATGGTCCTTACAACTTTGGGAGGGGATGAAAGGAAGCAGCTCCTCCAGCCAAAAGACTCATTATACTTCAGTATGTGGCAGATAATAGAAAAAGACTCTGAAACAGATGCATAGTGAAGAAAAAAGAGAATAATTTTCCAGTAACCACACCTCTCCTGATTGGTGTGCCTGTTTTAAAGCTCTCATGCCAGCCCTGCAAAAGCCACTGAGCAGCAAACCCAGGGAAGTAAAAGCTGCAGGGACACATGGGCTCCTAGACCCAAATAAGAAATGCCCTGTATCTGTCCTCAGTTTGCTCCTCACTGATCCACAGAAAACACAAGAGTCATAATCCTCTATCTGCCAAGGATGTGCTCCTGAGAACTGACACTGCCACCAAAGGAGATTTTCTCTGTAAGAATGACCACAGCAGTCAGGAGGCACATGCCAGGACTTATACCACAGAATTTATCTACACACAAAAAATGTAAATATATAACTAACACAAAGGATGGACAGGCAGGAATAGGATTATTCAGACTGCCAACTACAAGAGATGCCAGATTTCAGTATCCAGCTTTTCAGAACAAATTATCTTTCTGAAAGACCTCATCCATTTCCATCTGTGAGGCTGAGTGCCCAATCATTACTCCATTTTCCTGTCCTTCACTGAACCTGAATGATTTTGATTCACCTATGGAAGATGACAACAATGAAAATGTCCAAGAAGAGGTGGGAGGAATGCTCACAAAAGAGATTTTCACTTGGCACTGACTGCCTCAGTCCAGGCACAGGATGTTTATTTAGAAAGCAACATAAACTTACTCTTCCTAAATAACTCCAAATTAAAAAACAGAAGACACCTTTTTTTTTAATAACTGAGTGGTAAGTGGCAGCCTAGCATGCTTCTGAGACATTAACACTGCAGAATTAGATCTTCTGAAACAATTTGAATATATATTCTATAAAACCCAGTTATGTGAAAAACCTGTCTTGTGAGAAACACAGAAGCATAATTATACAAGTTCTAATATCTAAATCTCTCATGCAGCCTTTCAGGAAAACTCATACCACCCTGGTTTTACTGAATAAAAAGAAAATAAATCCAACCATACAGAGGAGAGTTCACTCCATGCTGAAATTCTCCTTTTAACTGGAAATGCTGTGGTAGTTGAAAGAATGAAGACATGGATATAACAAGGTATTAATGCTCAAACTGGTTATGAAATCAAAAGAAATACACTTAATAGAGGGACTATAATGGGGAAACAATTAGCAATTAAAAGAACTGAGGTGTAGAAAGCAAAAGATAATGAATAAACAGTGATTAAAACAACAGATCTGTAGATTGTGTTGTTTGTGGGGTTTTTTTCAGTCCTTTGCAAAGCCAAGTTGGTTTTTTTTCACCTAGCAGAGTCCAGGATACTAGAACAAGAATAAAGTTCCTAAACACAATGCTTAGAAGATTGTGTTGAGGAAATAAATTACTTCATAATCCTTCTTAGGATGCTTTTTTTGGGTTTGTAGCACTACAAGATGTGAAAAACACATATTACAAATTCTCTCTCCCAAAGAACCTTAAGTATCAAATACTCATTCTGTATTTTTCCCTTCCTGGAACCAGTCACTTTTCATACCTGCAAAACTGAAAAATATGGAGGTGTTATGGCTTGAGGGTGTCCAGGCTAATTTTATGATATCAGTACGAGGACCTAGAGAGAGAGTGATAAGGACCCTGAGGGATCCTGGGTACAGAAGAGGGAGGAGTTGGGATTCTGTTCCATTTCCTGCCGTACTCTATAAAAACCAGGAGGGCAGCAAAGTTCACTCTGCCCTGAGCCCTTCTTGGAGAAGGTCTTGGAGAGACAGTCCTGCTCTGTGACATCCTTTCTCCAGATGCTCTGCAGGATCTGAGTCCACTGGGTGCTGGGTGGACTCAAGCGAGCTGTGCTGCAAGGGACCTCTGGACACTTCTAGCAGCACCCACTGAGATTGTGTTTTGTATATATTTGGGTATTTGTTCCTCATCTCATCTTACAATTCCTAGCCTGTTCCAGTAAAACTCTTCTGGTTTTACCTTCCAACCTTTAAGTCTCTCTTCCTTATTCCCCTGGGAAGGTGGAGGGCAGTAGTAGAGAGCAATTCTGTTTGATGGTTCTGGTTTCCCCTGACCACTGAACTGATATGGGGGAGGCAAAATAATCAAAACTCATCCTCCAAAAAACAGTAAAACGGACTGAGTTGAACAGGCTTTCATCAGTGAAAGTAGGATGAAGGATTGTTTGGATCAACTTGACCACTATGCTGAATTATTGCAGACTTCCTTTTCACTGAAGTTAGGAAAATCCTGGTTTTTCTACCTTCAACTCCAACACTTTTAGAAACAGTTTCATCTTGTTGGCTGACTTAAAAGGCAGTAATCAGCCTGGATGGCAGTGGGTCTCAGTCTGCATGCACGGACTGGAATCCTTGAAATTAGCATACCCAGAAAAGCAGCCCTCCCAAGGCACCCTCAGCTCTCAAACTCACCAGTATCACCCTGACTGAAGGCCTTAACCAGCTGTTTCAGGCAGCTCTACCCCAAAATAACATCAGGCAATGTGTGAAGCCTTTCAAGAGCAAGGCTTTACCCAAGTCTTCAGAGTCTCTTATGCTATGAGAATCAGAAAAACAGAACTTCATTGCTGAATATTCTATTTTAAAAGAGGCAGTAAGAATTCCAAGCAAAATGAAACTATTTTCAGTGAACTGTACTCAAGGTAGACTGATTTAAAAATGTATCTGTAAGCATTAGAAACAGAGAAACTACACTTGCCAAAACCTTATAGAAATGGGTCAATAAGTAAAGACAGTGGAAAGTTTGCACTAGCATTATTAAATGCTAAATAGCAACTTCAGAAGACTAGAGAATATTTTCACAATATAAAGTTCAGATTTTTTTTAAAGGAATAAACAAAGCCAGTTGAAGCCATTAATTCATGGCCAGGAGGAAATAAACAGCCAACATTTAAATTTAAAGTACTTTGAGATTCTTCTAAACTTACTGTAGCCCCAACAGCTGGATTCAGTTGCTCCAACTCTGTCAAGAACAGTTTTACACAAATGTGTGGTGTGAGTTTTAAAATTTTTATATATATATGCACACATCACACACATATGTATATATATAAACTCTGTTGCTGAGATGCCTGAAGACCATAAAACAACAGCAGCAGGAGAAGCATTTCTCTCCTTCATAATCCAGAACTGTACTGGCCAAATTTGGCTACAGAATCTGCTTTCCTTCACCCAGAAATAATTTTGGGTTAAATTCCTTTTAACATACAGAGAAACATTTAAAGGCACTTTATTATATTTCTTTTCTGTCTCAGCTCACCATTCAAAACTAGAAAGCATCAGCTAATAAAACATTCATATGACTATCAGACACCTTGAAACCTACTGATGAATATCCATACAATTTGCACTTGGAAATGCTAAAGGTTATTGCCAGATCTCTTAGACTGTATCTAATCTCTGTCACTACTGCACAAACTGGTTTCTGTACAGTAAGATGATGCTTAAACTTCAGAATATTTTATTTTAATATAGAAAATAATTCTACCATGTTCATTACAGCTTTATATACAAAGCATCAAAGCCATATCTATATATCTATACACGTGACTTGAGAGTTCTCAATTCCAAATCAATAGTAAAATACCAACTTCAGGAGTGCCCAAAGCTGAGAGAAAATGTACACAACCACTGATCCTCTTACACACATTTCTTCTGTTTGCATCAATGCCACAACCCTCTCGTGTGCAGTTTCAACCACAAGCAGCCACTAGAGCCCTTTCCAATTTGGGAGCATCAAATTGTCTCCTGTGACAATGTAATCAATAAAACTATACCAACCTGTAACACTGCAAGAGAGCCGAAGGTACAAAATCAAAAAGAAAATCTGAAGGTTTCAATTGCCAGAAGTTGTTACATTTAATTTTGAATGGCTCTTTTTTTAATACAGCCCCTACACAACCAGAATATTTAAATAAAGCAGTACATACCCATTGGGTCGAGACTTTAGTTCAAAGAGATACCACTTTAAAAGTTGAAAGATGGATTGAGGAAGTTCTTAATAACATCAAGTTATCTTAAAGAGGATTTTTCAAAACCAGACTTAAAAAAAAAAAAAACAACAAAAACCAAAGAAGTAAAAGTTAACTGTTTAACCATTTTGGATCCTTATTTATTATTGTTTCTGACATACATCTAGCAGAATAAATAAAAATAGTATTTCATAAAAAGGGCTCACAAGGTATCTAAAGAGCCTGGAAAGTAAAGAAAAAAATGTAGCAATATGAAATGCTCCTATAGAAAAATAATCTCAATTCTTTAGGTATGGCAGAAATTTATAATCCATTTTCAACAGATAATCTAGACTCATTTTAAGAATAAACTTTAATAACAGACTATGGATGGAATATTTCATCTTAAAATAAAAATATTCAGAAGATCAGTACTGCCATACATAAAAATGCATAATAATTAGCTGAACTCCTCCTGGCCAAAGAGAAAGAAAAAACCAAACCAACAAGCAAGCCAAGAACCAATAAACCCCACAACAAACGTGCCGTGGAGCCTGTTCTCCTATGATGCCATCACTGGTTTCTCTAGTGCCAAAAACGACTGAGTGACATGCACTTCAATTAATTCTTACTAGAAAAGCAACAAAACAAAACAAAAATCCACAACACACAGTTGTTCTTCTGCCATGCATACACTCATGTTTTCTTGTTATCTCTCTGAATTTCCTGGTGTCTAGTGAAGAAAGAGTGGCAGTTTTTTCTGCAATGTGAACCTTAAAAGGATGTCTTCTTCCAAGCTAATCTTCCATCTCCCATGAAATGTGTAATAGCTAAAATAATTCAAAAAGGTCAACTGATACTAAAAGTTCTGGCAGGGATGACAGAAAACCATGGATATACAAGAACAGACAAGACACATGATATGACTGCATTAAGCCTGGCCTCCTGAGTCCAAAAGCCTACAAAAAGACTCATACACATTTTATTTTCCTGCCCACGAGGCTTAACACATTTTGCCATGCCACATCCTCATTACTGGTCTTTTGCTGATGAGAGCAATTTAGGGAGATACCTCATGAGACCACACACAGTTCATAACCAGAGGCATTAAATCCCTCTGCACCCTTCCAGTCCTGCACGTCCAAGCAGATGAGGCTGTCCCTGGAACAGGCAGAACCTCACTACAGCCACCTTCACAGCAACAGCAGGAATACAGCTGGCCCAAATCAGGGCATCTGGGTTCTCTTCACTGTTTTAATGATTTCAAGTAGCAAGAAAAGGCACAACCAGAAATCCTGCAAGATCTGGCCTGGCAGGATTGCAACAGTCAACACCAAGGATGAAACTTGGTGCTTTGAAGAAGCATGATAGCAACATATATAGGACTACCAAAGTCAAGTCAATAAAACAGCTAAAGGCTTTAAATAAAAAAATTTTGATTATTTACCTTAACTGAGTCACACATGGACAAACTGTAATGATCACACTAAAGACTGAACTATTTTTAAGACAAGACATAGGCCTCACACTGAGCTACACAAATACTGAACAATGTCACGGGGTACTTTCAAATATCATTCACTTGCTGAACTCTTAGTCATAATTTTTATTTCTGAACTCCTAAATGTTGAGGTACAACAGTAAACACTTTGTCTTCATAACATGAAATCTGTACTTAGATAAGGTATTTCATTTGAAGGGAGACAGCAAGCACAGAATCAGAGGTGAGGAAGACTCACTGTTCACATAGGGATCTGCTGGTCACTAATATTCCCTCCAAAATTAAACCACACCTCTACTCCAATAGTGAGTTTCATCACTCCCTAGTTGAAGCCTACATATGCACTATCAAAAATGCCACATGCCTATCTATTAAGAGTTCTGTAAAGCACTCCCTTCAAAAGACAGCAGTTAAGGTACTTGGCTGTCAGCAATGAACCAGGACACAGCTTCAACTCTGGTAGAAACTGGACTGTACTTGTCAACAGTGACCACCCCACAAGAAATAATGACAATCAGGAGAACTGATAAAAGTGAAACACTATTAGTAAAAATAAGAGCCAAGACTCAACAGTCCTATGCTTCATAGCCTAATTGAAAAAAAAATTCAAAATTTAACAGCAGAGTAATAACCCCCATTTAACACTAACCTTTAAAAGAAAATCTTACACACAAAAGACCACAGAACCAACACATATTACAGCTACTTGGGCAAGGCACTTTTTTGTGCAAAGCAGAAAAGACCTTTTGAAAGGCAAAAGCAAAATGAACTTTAGAGAAGTTTTACAACACGTGACTCTGGACTCCCCTGCTTACTCATTTTTGGTTTTTTTCCACTCCTGTTTTGCAAACAAGTAGTCTGAGACACACAGCTACGTACATCACTGTCAGTCGTCTACTGAAATGAAGACTTTCATTTAGCCTCTGTAATATCCCCATCCCAGAACAGATCAAGTAGCATGATTAAAATGCTGAATGATATCTAACCCCCAAAATATGTGATAATGATACAAATACGCTTCTGTTCTTTCAGTCAAAAAAGTTTAAAATGGTAATCTAATTACAATGCAAGGCTGACTGATTTTCTTAAACCAAAAAATTCTCCCGAGAAGTTTCCGGAGCAGGAAGACAGCTGAGTAACAAAATGTTGAATTGTGTTAGACCAACCAGCAACTTGGAAGCCTCTAGCTACTGTTCAGCTTTCAAACCTGCTTTCAATGAAATGTATTTGTACGCTAATCTCAAAGTCAATTTGGCAGTGTCTGATTACAGCAGAGAACTTGATGTATATGATAAGGAAAAAAGTTTACTTCCACCTATGTATGTAATTTTTTACAGTGATTACATAATCATTTCCAGAATGTGTCGACTTTTCAGCCCTGTTTAATATGGAAACAAAAAGTCCTATCTTTAACATTTATTTTTAAATTTAGTCTTCTGGCTTCTCTTAATGCTTGTGGTAAATTAAGTTTCTAATGAGTGAGTAAGTTTTATGAAATGACAATAGTCTTTCTGTGGATCTACTGGAAAGTCATCATAAAGTGTAAAGCAGATGTACCAACTATTACAGACACAGGAGACGCAAAATTAGGAAGCACACTTCCCTGTGACTTCCCAACCAGACACTGTTTATGCTTCACCACCGCCTTCTAACGCCACGGTGAGAATTAAAAGAGCTGTAACTGTCACTGCAAAAAGGGAGCAATGTATAATTAAGCCACTTAAGAGGAAGCAAACAAATGTAAAAAAGGCTGAATCACAACAGTGCCACCTACAGTAAAGAACACTACAGGGAAAAAAAAAAATGTCCAGTCAGAAGATTAACACAATCTAAGCTTAATTTTAAAATTTCATTAAAAACCCTGGTATGTGACATTATGTGCATTACAACAAGTTTTATAAACTTCAAAAAATAGTCACTGCCTAAGATGAAAGCATCTTCAAAAATCTGAACACATATGCCATCAGCTTCCCTACTTACAAGCTTTCACTAAATATGAACCAAAACCCAACATGTTTCTGAGGCTCTAATTCCTCGTTTGGCTTTCTTGTAAGGAATTAAAAAACATGCTAAGAGCCATGTGACAAGAGGCAAAGAGCATCTGAGGACTTACCTTGCACTCCACTACACTCTGATCCGACTCACATGTAACATAGATCTCATCAACAGCCCGTCTGAGGTTGTCAAACAGAAATGCCCAGTATCGTGCTCGCAGATCAACTTTTCGAGGCTGCCTTGTTTTTGTTGGGCTTTTGTCAAAGTTTTTATCTCCAGCTGTTGCTGCTGTTAATTTACAGTCTATGGTAGAGCTCTGAAAACACAAGGTACAATGGAAAAGGAAAACAAGAAACAGAAATAGGATAAGGGGTTGGGCTTCGGTGCAACATACATTTTTTCAACATATTCAAACATCTGTAAACAATAAATTTTTCACTGAAGAAATCTACATTACCCCCCTGACTTGAGTTTCTTAAAGCACACTTTCTTATCATAAATATAAGCACCACCTATGTAGAACTAGATTCTGTTTCTTTGACATTTATAACTCAACATTCCTGTTGCATGCAGTACAAGATGGTTTGCCTCTTACCATACTGGAAGGTTATGTAAAATTTCTAATTACATATCCTGTATTGCTTAGTCTGAGACCTATGTCTATCCAGAGGAGAAAGTAACCTTTTACTAATAATCACACTAGCAATATTCCATCACAATTAAATTCTAATACAAGACATTACATACAACTTCATAATTTTTAAACCCTCATTCTAATACCTGAGCATTAATGTCAGAGAAATGCTGATGTGTCGAGCCCTTTGATCAATATGTTATGGCCCCACTGCAGAGGAGACTCCAGCAAGCACTGAATGAGTCACAAAAAGAAGCTTTCACAGTTAAATGACTGCTTGGACACAGATTTCCACTCACCATACTGTTAACATTGTAAGCTCAGTTCAACCCAGAGTATGTGCTGCAGCACTGAATCAAATTTGATCCTACTTACACCAAGCCTGAAAGTTTCCTCATGCTGGTTTAAATTGTAATTTAACAGCTTTACCAACAACCAATCTGTTGTTTGATTTTTAGTGTTAATATGCAGGCTAATTAATCTACTTTGGTGTGCAGATGCAGAGCACTGACAATGTGCTGGGAGCAGAGGGAGAACATCCAAGTGGCTTCACAAATGCTGGCACAGACAGGGATCACTGTGTACCTCCCTGGCAGTGCTGCTGTGGCATCTCAGTGTTGGGCATCTGATGATTTTGCACATCCAGCTTAGGTACTCGTACTGGGATATGTCTCTTTGCCAGAGATAAACTGTCACTGATCTGCACAGGATATTCCCAAAGATTCTGAACCATGCCTGTTGGGCTGGAAATGCCAAGTCAGGACTTGGCCTCTTGGCACAGTCCTTACTAAAGTTGAAACTCTCTCCCACGACAAAAAACACACAGAAAAATACTGCTACCATGCCAGACTTCTATAAGCTTCTGCATTCCACAGCAGCCAAGTGGATAAGCACTTCCATTAAACCCAAACTGATGCCCAACTGTGTGTGTTTTTGTGATGGAGGTATTCACTATATGCTAAAATGATTTTTTTTTCTTTTTTCTTTTTTTTTCTTTTTTTAATTAATGCATCTATATTAATAGCCCTTTAATGCAGCTTTCATACCTTGCTCCACTGTGGCATGGTTCTCCCCAAAATCACTCCTCACTGGAGTACACTCATATGGATTATAGCAAAATTCCATTCTGAAACTGTGCTTTTGATGACTGATTAAAACCAACCAAAACTAACATTGCACAAGGCAGTACACAGAGTTTATAAGTAAAATATCTAATCATGGATTAGAAATACTGTAAATTGCAGAACAATTGTCCAGGACTCAAGCCTTTCTGTCCTGTATGGAAGAAGCTGGGAAACATTATTTCTGTGTGTCAAAAGACAAATTTCATGTCAGGTAGGTTTATAGTTGGAGACAGAATTCTTACAGGAAAATCATTTCAGACCACAGGCAACATTAGGTAACATAAGGAACTGAAGCATAGTTTTGGAGGGACTTATTTTTAAGGAAGGACTGTAATATTTTAATGATAAAATATACAGAAGAGACCCAAAGTCTGTACAAAGTCTAGAGAAAATTCTCCTCCTTCTCCTTAAGAGGATCTTTCTCTTGTTTGTATTCCCCTCGAATTCCAGGGAATGTAAATGAACTCATTATTTCTCACACTTGAATTACAAAACAGAAAATAACCAAGTGGTTTTTCAATCATTGTATTGAAGAATAAAAATGTCTTTCTTCTCTACATTTTAGGGACCTTATCTGGTAAATCCACACCATAAACACAGCTACTCATTTGAGAGAGCTGAACCATGGCACCAAGATGGAACCTGCAAACCTATTAAATTCCAGACCTCAGTTTCTTGGGTAGCCTTTCCCTCTGGGTTCCAGTCTGTTTATTTCCCTCTGCCTACCTGTGCTGTACCACACAGCATTAAAGACAGCAAATTCTGCTTTTAATTAAGGAGTAACCACAGTGCTGTCAATATGGTTATGCTCTCACCTATGCTTGTGTTCAGATTCTAATTTTACTTTAGGAATGGGGAGGATGGGAATCTAATTCACTACAGCCACACTTCCATCTCTGCTGCCTTTACGTAGCCCTCAAAATGTTCCAAGTGTACTCCAGATGTGCCCCAGGTAATGTATGCACAAGAGATACATTCAGAAAAGATCCCCCTAATAAACAATGGATGAACAGGAATTTCAGAAGGGTTTCCTACGCCAGTTTTTCCTATTTTTTCTTCTGGAACATGAGGAAGAACAACTTGGAAAGAAGATGCTTCTTAGCTAAGCAAAAAGCAAACCTTATACTGGATAATTTACAGCTCCTTTAAGATGCAGTTCAGAATGACATAACCTTAACTAGAGAATCATAAATAACTATATAAAAAGAACCCTGCTACCTTCTGCTGCCTGTATTTACAAAATGTGACCTTAGTAAAGTGATTAGGTTTCCACTCATTCAGCTAATATTGTTGATATAAACGATCAGTTGTTTTGAAATGGGAACCATGCATTATTCCCATTACTTGAAAGATTTATTTTCAAATTAATCTTTAAGGCAGTGCCATGGAATATATTTCATCTTCTAGATTTGGCATCTGTTCATCATCTCTCTTATATGTCAGGCATATTTTAATTAGGAAAACATCTTGTTGAATTATAAGTTGTAGTATTTCTATGTATTATCCCTGTAAGCAGATCTCCAGTGGGAAATCTTGTCCAAGTAAAACCTAAGCAACATTTACAGTTACTCATATTCCAGTAGAACATGCTTGAAAAAAGGCAAATCCCTAAACTACCAGATTTCTTGGACACAGTCACACAAGCATGTAAGCCTTAAGTTGGTGTCTAGTTAATAGAAATATTCTAACTTCCAAAAACAAGTCAGTTCTAACACTGTACATTTGAATTTGTCACAGCCTGCTATCTGCCAAAGAAACAGAAATCAATTTTCAGAGTATGACTCAAATCATGTTCCATCCTTGGCACTTCAGTCTCCAGAAATTCCATGAAAAAAGATGAAACACAGCAAGCTATTTTCAAACTCAATCAATTCTGACTGGCACCAACCTAACTGAAATGAAAACTAGTACTTATTTATATTTAAGACTTGCAGCAAAGACTACTTTTAATATAAATAAGTATTAATATTTTATATGAAATGCTATATTCTCTGCAAATGTTTAATGCAAGCCCCCAAAAAAACATAGGATTTCTAAGCTAATCACTATCTTGTTCAACAGAATCTTTGCCTGTAAGTGTTTTAAGTAAATTTTCTTTGAAATGAACCAAACTAACCTTTCATTGTGAAAAACAAGAAACGCTGTATTAGTTACAGACTTCTCAAGGCCATAGTTTCTGTGCTGATGTACAGCTATAGCTTTATTTTTCCCACTCATTCTTCTTGGAACTAAGTTTTAATGAAAACAGTATTTATTAGAAATACATACTTTTGACCAGCTTTTATTTTTCAGTGTTAGGCTCAGGTTGGGAGTTATGCAACAGAGCAAAAACACACTTTCCAGAGATGATCTTCTCTCCATCTTTCTGGTATTCAGAGGGAATATATGGGCAGAGGACAAAGTATTTCTAATGGTGTAGTCTGAAGAAAGATAAGGCAGCAATCCTGCATCTTCACCAAGGAGGAGCTATATCCACAGAGACTCCACCTGTGTCCTTCCAAATATCAGCAGATTTTTCACTTTGGTCAATAGCTGAGGCCCCCACCTCTTCCCATGGACAAGACACACAGATACAAAACTGAGTTGTTCTGAGCAGAGTTCCACAGCTCAAATGCTGCTAAATTTGACACATCATTCTTAACTGGGTGTAATTACTCACTTTGGAATTTTTAAGTGCTCTCAGATCTCTTAGACTTTGACAAACCAAAATTTAACCCATGCTCAACCACTTTGCAGACCATGTCACACCACAAAAAATCCACTCACAGTGTTTCCAAACACACCAAAACCCAGCTTGCCTTGGCTTCCCCCCTCAAATCTATGCATGTTTCATCAAAGTGTGATGATGACTCATACAGATGTGATCAAGCAAGCCTACACTGAAACTTATCCTCACTAGAAAAACAAAATCCACCTGAAAACAGCAAAGATTCAGCAGGACCAGTTCATACTATCTCACTCACAGTGACAGTTCAAGCCTTCAGCTGTAGAAAATGCAAAGCTTTTGTGCCTCTGAAGTCAAGAAACATGGGAATATTCCTTCTTACATCTCAAGGAGCTCAGTGTGGGTGATGAAAGTGACCTTAAAACTGAAGGTTGTTTTTCTTTTCTTCCAAAATATATTCACTTGGAGTCTCAGAAAGTATGAAGAATATACTTTTCCTCAGGATGCCAAAATGTATTGAATTTAGATTTGCCAGTACCCTACTGAGAGGAAGATCATATTGATGACACCATATGAAAAGTCTTTTAAGCTTATTTTCTTGAGACTAGTGGCTCATTTTTATGTGAAGGAAGATGAAAACTCAGGGCTCAACAGAAGTAACAAAAAAGTCATCAATGTAAATCTGCAGCCCCTGCCTGAAATGCAGTAGAAATAAAGGTGCTGAAGCCAAACTGAAGTGCAGAGACACCCAGGAGTCCATTTCAAACCTTTATTGTACTCACTAGGAAAGGACTATGCTTCTACAGTTTTAGTATGGCAATCCCACACAGAGCCACAGAGTAACAACAAAGTATTCACCTGAAAACTCTGTAGTTACTTAATGCCAAGCAAATGAAACAGACAGAACCCAAACTATGTTTACTCTGAATCACCCTAAAGATTCTACCAGTAGCCCCTTACAGGGAGCCCCAGCAACAAAATGCCACCTTCACAGACCAAGAAAACCAGGATATACAGTGTAACATATTAGTACTTGGAGAGAGAACACAGGCTTAATAGTTGCTAAAATAATAAGGAAAGTAGCACATCTATTTTTTAAAGACCTAAAACCAGATCTGTGGCAGCAGGAGGGGTTTTTTCTCTCCCAAAACGTTGTATCTTTCATATGCCATATGACCAAGACCTGTCAGACAACCTCAAAAAGCTAAATAACTAAAGCCATACTAACAGCTCTATCTATTAACTGAAGAAAGGCAACAGTTAAAAATATTTAAGATGAGGAAAGTCTGAGCTGTTACTTTAGTAACGTAGTAAAGATTGTCGGTCACATGAATTAAAGAGCAGCTTCTTCTTCACCCTTCTCATTTGGACTAGCTTTCCAGTCATAACTCTCAGAAATTTTACTCACTTGGACTATTTTTTTCCAAAATAGGATATATTTCAGCCATTAAAATAGGAGGTCAGGAAATAAAGAATTTCCTTAAATTAGAACTTGGGCAGAAAGGTAGCCTTTGTATAAGCAGCATGCTTATAGGAAGAACATCCTGTATGATTTTATTGAACAGCACTTTCCTTTAATGCCAAAAAACTCATGCATCCAGTGGCAAGAAGTGCCAGAAGTAAAGGCTGAAGAAGATAACCAAAATGTCAGCATTTTTTGACTTCTGAATACTTGGCTTTGAAAGTTGTATGCTTTAAAAATACACTGTATGCACAGTTTTATCTAGTACTATTAAGCTAATAATGTATCAGTGGTATCACAAAACTTCTTTTTTTTGTTGCAAATGTTATTAATATAAAAATTAACTGATACCTGTTTTGCAGTCTTGTGTGTTCCTTGAGTCACTCTCTTTGTTTTTCCACTAGCTTGCCATTTTGATTTTCCTGAGGAAGAAAGAACTGGTTTAAGCAACAATGATTTCAATTAGACACAGCATATGGGACAAGGGGTTATGGTTTTAAGCTGGAAGAGGGTATATTTAGGCTAGACATTAGGAAGAAATTCTTTGCTGTGAGGGTGGTGAGATGCTGGAACAGGTTTCCCAAAGAAGCTGTGGCTGCCCCATCCCTGGAAGTGTTCAAAGCCAGGTTGGATGGGGCTTGGAGCAACCTGGGCTGGTGGGAGGTGTCCCTCCCCATGCAGGGGGCTTGGAACTGGGTGAGCTTTAAGGCCCTTTCCAACCCAAAACATTCTATGACTATAAAAATGCACATATCCCATCTTGCAATGTCCTGTAATGCTTAATATTTATGAGTTAGGAGGTCTGTAAAACTGTATATTTGAAATATATATTCCACAGTTCAGATTGTGGATAATGCCAGAAAAGACACAGAAACTGGAAAAAATTACAAAGGAAGGCAAGGATTACAGACTTCATTCAGTAAAGATCCCAAATATGAAATTAACTTCCTATATAAATTGAATTCTGCTTTTGAACGACTGTTCAATTAGATATTATTACAGAATTAACACAAGGAATATCTTTCTTAGGAAAAGCAAATGGAATAATGCATTTTTTCTCAAACTCTTCTAACAACCTACCAGTAGATTTGCATATTTTCTGCCAAGAAAGATGGGAAAAAACAGAAATTAGGACTGGATTTAGTTCACCTATATTTAGGCAGTCGAAAGATGACAGAAAAATATTCATAGAGCATAAGCCAGCCCCTTTATGGTTTGAAATGTCTTCTCAAATGTACCCATCTCCCTCAACTGCTGATATGAAGTTACTTTAGCAACTTTGCTTCCAAAATCAGTTTGCATTCCTATAGTGAGAAAGGATGTCTTCAGGTGTCAACTCTTGCAGCAGCAATCGCTTAACTGACTAAATGTTATCTTTGCATAAATTTGTGTTACCCTAGACCTACCTATCTGCCTTTAATATTTGAGTTTTGCCCAGGGATAATTTTTTAGATTTTTTTTTTAAATTTCTCCAACTTAGCATCTAACAATTGCAAACCATAAAAATCACAGGACCCAAGTACCAAAAACTTAAGCAAGTAAGAGAAAGAATACTCTCTAGAAGTGATTACATCTAAGTAAAAGTTTTGTGATTATTTAGCTGAATGAAGCCAAGCAAATAAAGGTAGTAGTAGAATACAGTTCCATCCTGTACCATGGAGATCATTCTTGAATTTCATAACTGTCCAGTTGAGTTTGTAACAGTTCTTGGGCCAAACTCCCTAATACAGTCCATCTGTTTTACATAACTCTGGTTATGTAAAGCAGATGTAAACCTCTCTTAACCATTGTGCAGATGGTTTGCATCACTGACTATTCCACAGAACAAGGCCTTTAATTTTAAAACAAATCAAAAATTATTTGCTTGATAATTTATTTTTAAAATACTACCCTAGCCAAAAGAACAGGTATAAATTAATATACTGAATTTAATTCAGCAGCTTGCAGAAAAAAAACTGATTCAGCTGCTGTATGCATAAACACTTCCTATTCACTAAAAAGATTAAACTGAGGATCAGTTCCATGTCAGAACTATGATAACAGAAATATTTCAATCACAAAAGTCTCTCTTCTGAGATGATTTACATTCTTCAAAAAAAGATACTGAATGCAATGGTATACAGAACTTAAACAATGAAAAGGCTTACAAATAAATACGGGTATGTTGAAATTTTAAAAGGGCAGATGAACACTAAATCACCCTGCAGTCTCTTTAGATTCTACAAAAAACAGAATACTAATCCATCGTCTAAGAACTGGGAAATGTCTGAACAAGTTCCCTGTAAAGAGAAAAGCAAGTTTTCAGACACTTCCTATATAAGGAAGACACTCAAAGAAAACAAAACTCAAGTAAATACCAGGTTCTAAAAACTTAAAAGCAAGTAGTGTGTAACAAGGACTGATTTTTTCTTATGGTATCCAGGCCACAAAGTTCTGTCTTTCAGGAGCAGCCACATTTCTAAGCTTTATTAGCATTTTTCTTCTAATAAATGCCTCTGGTTATTAGAAGTTGCTTCCTGCTTTTGTCTTGTTTATTTTCACAAAGAATGACAACACAGGAGCACTGCTCAATGGTTATGTCCATGTTCAGTGACTCCTGGGATGTAACTACACAAGACCAGCACTGCTGTGAGATGCACAGGAACAAAATGACATCCCAAGGGCATCACCTGCTAGGAATTCACTGAATTTTAAAGAAAAAACAATAGGGACCAAAGGTGATAATCTCATTAGCTATTAAGCTGCCAATGTGAAATATACAAAATAGCAATTTTTTGCAGCATTTAGGAAGCTACAATCATATTTTACACTTGGAAGTCCATTTCCTCTCTGTTTGGTAACTAAATCCAAAGCACACAGAGTTCATGACTTGTGAAGACCTCCTGGCACAAAAAGCTCAGTTGCTATTATCTACAAAAAAAAGCCACTGATAAACTATTTTCAAAATCCCTTTTATTCTGACAATCTCAACAATCACCCCTCTCATCTCTTTACAGATATGAGAAATGTGGGAATAGCCTTTAAATTTGGTAATTAACAGCAGCCCTCATTTCTGTTCTCACTGTGGCAGGGATTTCAGAGCCTTTGACACTGTTCATCATCAGATCTTCAGAAGAAACAATAACAATTTTTAGTTGTATTTCTTTTCATCTCTTTGAATGAATCTAAGGATGCAACTGGGTAAGCATTCTGTTGTTTTCCTCCAGTTCTTCTACACAGTGTGGCACATCTACTCTGTTATCTACAAACTTCTGTTATCTATAAATCCTGTAGGACAAGCAGCCTACAATACAGTGCCAATGTTAATTATAATCAGCTTGTCCTACAGGATCTACCTTACCAGCCCAGCTGCTGCAGATGTCCACCTGAAAAAACATTTTTGCAAAAATGAGGCTTGGACAAGACCTGGTTGCCCAACACTCACTTAAAGTGAGGCAAAGGCCTGGAAGAAGCAACCCAGTGAGACTAATTTTTTTTGACCCCCTGATTGAGGAAGCATATTGAAGTTTCCAATATTATTAAATTACAGATTATTTAAAAATATTAAATCATTTAAAATTATACACAATATATAATATTTAATGTATATATGTATATTTAATGTATATATTAAAAAACTATAAACATATATAATATAAAATGTGTTATATGTTATACTATTGTATATCATAAAATATTAGAAAATATATACTTGCATATAATATAAACTGTATCTTTTTAAAAGTTTGTAGACCAGTAGCAGACACTATTTTTCTAACAATGCAATGCTAAAGGTCTGTTTAAGGGTCTGAGAAATTACTGTTCTCAAGCATTAATATAACCAAAATTCTTCAGGTTTTTTACCTCCCCACTGAACTACAGGAATATATTCTGCAAAAAGTGACTTCTACAAACCACTGTCACTGTCTCACCCAGCATTTAATGGCCCTCTCTGTATTCACCTCCCAGCACCAGACTGGATTCCCATTAATTTCAGAGAAATTCAAGGCTAG
Organism: Heliangelus exortis; assembly: GCF_036169615.1. Taxonomy (NCBI): domain Eukaryota; kingdom Metazoa; phylum Chordata; class Aves; order Apodiformes; family Trochilidae; genus Heliangelus; species Heliangelus exortis. The sequence goes on along the minus strand of NC_092432.1, from coordinate 12,221,567 downwards.
AAACAGGATTCTTAAAGAATGCCCTTTCCCTTCATGTTAGAGTGTGCCAGTAACAATCAGATCTAATGCTGCTTGGGCTAACACACAATGTTTTCAGTCATGACACTTCAAACTTCCTTACTTGGCCAAGGAGATGCAGGTTTCATGACTTTCATCACATACTGCAAAACCTGTTTGCTCCATCAGGCTCTTGCTAAAGGAGCAGCTTATACTGCAGGGCCCCCAGAGTGTGCCAGGTTCCTTTCAACCAATAAAGTGTTTCCTTGCCCTTAAATGCTTCATCTACAAATATTCTACATGCTGAGAGCCCAAATGATTTTAAACAAATAGGAAGTAAGAAGGGAACAGTTACAAATACAAGATTTTTCCCATTTGTTGACACATCTCTGTGAGTTCCAAAGGAACCTTGGATTTTATTAAAATTTAAGTGTCAAGCCTCTAAGATATTTAATCTGTTACTAACACCACAGCGTAGATTTTGTAATAAAATTTATGTGTAATGCTTCTATGCATGCAAGGCCTCAAATTACATGGTAGGCTTAGAAAAGAATTACAAAGGAAAAAATTCTTAAGTCCTTCATTAGAACCATCACAGCTTTCCAAGGTGAGCAAGATCTAACTGACTGCAATATGCAATTGGTGGACATCAGTTTGAATGCAAATTTACTTCTAGAGACAGAACATCAAACTACAGAACCTTTTACAGAATTTTTTACCATTCTAAGTCCATCTTCCTAGAACACAAAGTCAATCATATTAGTCTAGCCAATAGAATCTGCTACATATTAATGAATTCTGTGAAGAATTACTTCAGTGCCAACAACTGCAATGTCTAAACAGTTGTACCTCTTTGAGACCATGGCCACTGAGTTTGGCTGGAGGAAGATTTTCTTGTGTCATTGATCTTATTTCATAACTAAAATTTCAGACTTGACAAAACAAGGGTGCATGTTGTTCCAAAACACTTAGCAGAAGTGCTACCTGTCATTTCAGAAATCTCTCTCCTTTTTAGAGAAATACTTCTTATTGACAGGAATTCCATTAAAGAATTAGAAGATTTTGATTCTGTCTCACAAGAAAAGTGAAATGGCAAGAAGGACACAAGCATATTTTTAAAGAAAGCAAAAAAAAGAACATGAATTGAAAAAATGAATCCTGTATTTTTTATCAGCCTTCCATAACACTACCACTATTAATAGCAAATGCCATACCCTATTTCCACAGAAAAAAAACAACCCACAACCCATCATGAGTAACAGTCTATATTATAAAATGTGAAATCACACAGTTATCCCAAAGCAATACCTCTGAACAACATGAGCAGAAGAGACTGAAGCAAGACAAAACTCTGCTCTGTAGAGAAGAGCTGCAGGGTTGGCTCAGGCAACCCAAACCTTTGGCCTGATTTACACAACCCCTGAATGAGTTAGAACTCTGCTAAATCATAATACTGCTGAATCACTCCTCATATTGAAAGATCAGCATAAAAAGAATCAGAGCTCACTGACATCAAACATATATACTCTCTACTCCAAGACAAGGGTCAAGAGATAAAGGATCTGCCAAATTTTCATAAGCCACAAGTTCTTTTCCCTGGGGATTTTTTCCATCAGGCACTTATCATCTAATTCCTTTTATTGTGCAAAAAGGTCAGCCTATGATTTTACAAGAAGAAAGCACCAGTGACAAAAAAATTAAAAATTACAATACAGCTAATATGATCAAAAGAAGGAAACTAATATAGCTACTTGGATTTTAAATATCACATATAACAACTATTTAATGAAGGCTAAAAGTTCACTTTTACATTCATTCTTCACATTTTGGCAGAAAATGTTAGCCTTGGAGCATTCACCTACAACTCCCATTCATTCATTTTTAAGGAAGAAGTCCTACTGGGAACTCACTCCTTAAACAGAAATTCAAACAGCTCACAGGTAGCTCAAAAATACTGTTAGAAATATACTCTATGTTCCTTTTGCACAAACTCATCCTCATAACTACCTTCTCCTAAAGTGTAAATCAGAACCTACAAAAAATTTAGCTCCTAATTCTCATTCTGCTTCAATTACATATGTGACCAGTTCAGTAGCATCAATGGATCTACCAGTGTGCTCAAGAACATGCAGGCTCACGTTAAACCTAGCAAACTGATGCACCTTCTGAGAACAGATGTGATTGAAGCTGCCATGAGAAGGCAGAAGTGGCCAACTTACCAACCCAGGAATTCATGACAATAAATTGAGCAGCTCCTTATGAGATCCAAAGATGGGAGGTTCACACTCTACTTGACCAGATTCTGCTCAGATCTTACATTATTTCCATTTTCTCTTCCTACACACAGCTAACAAAAATTCCCAGTACATGTCTTTCTCCTGCTGCTATACAAAGTGTACCAAGATAGCTGGGACAACACTCAAGTAAAAAGGTCAAAACTGGAAACCAAAGCCTGTAAATCTGGGCATTTGTACCTAGATGCAGGATCTTTATCTGGTAAAAGTTGTCTGTCATTCTGCTTGATACTGTTAAACAGAGATACCACTATGTATGCTGAACTGAATGTGATTTCTTTGATGAAACTTATATGAATGCCCATATACAAACATCTGAGCAGGTTTTCATGCACCTCATAGTCTTCTGTCACTTGAGACTTTTCAGCTTTAAAAAGACAAAAAATCCCAAATTCACCTTAATCCATGAAGGAAGCCAAGGACAGCTTAAACTCTGTGTGAGTTAGCTTCAGACACAGGGCTAATTATCTTTTAACTTAAGACAAAACTCATCCACTAGCAGAATCCATGCAGCTGAGGTTGGAAAGAACCTCTTGAGATCATCTAATCCAACTTTTCAGCTTTAAGCACAGTTTTCTAGAGCAGGCTGTCCAGGACTGTGTCCAATCAAGCTTTGATCATGTCCAAGGATAAGGACTGCTCACAGTTTCTCTAGGAAAATTCTTCCACTGTTCAACCACCCCCACGGCAAAAAAAGAAGTAATTTACTTTTAGATACTCTTGCCTAAGTCTCAAAAGCAGCAGCACCTCCACAGGGACGTGATAGGTACAAAAATACTGGAGATTAAGTCCTCAAGAACAGTATTTTGACATCTGGAACAGCTTGAGCAGTATAAAAATTAAAGTTCCTGGCTCCTTAAGTCATCATACCACAAGAGAATATTACAACAGTAACAAAACTGTTCTGAGGACTTACATTATGGAAAACCATCCCCACATCTCCCCTTCCTTAAAGACTCTTCACAGATGTTCACCACAGACTGAAGTGATACCAAAAAGAAAATTCCAATCTTATTTGCTTTAGAGCATAGAGAACAATTTGTTGGACTATTCTAAGTTATCCCTACAATTCTGAATTCCCAAGTTACAAGAGACTGGTTTAAGACAACATGGTTATATTACACAAGTATCTTGGTAATACCAGCAAGAGAGAACAGTCTAAGATCTTGCTTAAAGAAAAATCTTAAAACAGTTTTTAATCTGTCACTGTGAGGTTTCTATAAAGTAATCTGGCAACTGCAGGGTGCATTTTGGAAGACAGCTTTACATTATACTATGTACACTAAATGTAACCACTGTCTTTAAAGTGCTGTTCTTTGTAAGAAACCTGTTTCTGTATGAGCAAGTCCAGGAGACAGAGGAATGCAAGGGGAAAAATCTTGAACACACACCATCATCTTCTTTGTTTTCCAGTGGCACACTCCAGGCAATCAGGTTCCTTGCTGTACGTCCCTCTTCTGCAACTATTTTCCTCACTTTGTCATGGCTGTTAGAGCGCTGGAAAGAAGCCTGAAAACAAGAAATACAGGGATGGAAAATAATGCACACCTAAGAATTTTTTTTTTGGTATGTTGATTTCATTTGTATGTGGTTAAACCATCCAAAGTGGGGTGCACAGCTACTGAACTTCCACCATCTGAAACAGGTGTACACATTCATTTTCACAACCAACCATTTTTCTGCACAATAAGTAAATGAATTAATCAACATGACAAGAGAATTACTTCTTAGCCCTCAGTATGGCTATGTCTACACCACATACTTTCAACCTCTATTTAACTGATTTTCACTGCTGCTAGAATATCAGGCAGGCTTCACAAACTTTTTTGTTATCTTGTGTTAATTATAACCAATGATTCCAGATAAAAGCTGCATGAGACCAAAATACATTTGTTAGCTGATTGAAGAGAGCCTGGAGAAAGGCACGGGATTTATCAGAACTATACAAAATGTACAAAACCTACACTTCTTTCACTGAGAGGACAAGAACCTAGAAAATATTTCCTGGCAACTGAAGTTAGCTGTTTCCACTAGAAAGCTTCAGCTTTTCAAAGACAGAAGAGTTAGAGGCACTGAGGATGAACTCCGTTTACCTAATAAACTTATTTCTTTGCACCTAAAAATACACCACTGCAAGACCTCTGAAACCAAATATGTTAAGAAATATTTGTATTAATTGACAGATGTCAAATTGATTAGACTAGATGATTGTTGCAGGTCCCTCCCAACTGAAAGAATCTATTCTATTCTTGATAAAATCTTGCCTCTTCTACAGCCTATCAAGTTATTCCTCCAAAAATAATTTGAAACAAAGCCAATCTACATACTACATTAAATCTGATAGCACAGATATCTAAAAATGATAGCATAAAACTGCTGAGCAAGTTATCTTTAAACACAGACAAACTGAACCACACAGAAGTTACATAAAGCTAAACATTATTTTAGGCACCATCAGACTGATTTTCTAAAGCACTCATCAGGAAAGGCATTTCTCCCTGTTCTTACCATCGTATGACTCAAGCCTGCAACCACTTTGCTTTTTGGCACTAGTACATCTTTAGAAAGAAAATACAGGAAAATGGATGTAGCAGATGAGTGGCTATAATTTATTAGGGTGGTAGGAAAGGCAACACAAACGAGAAACTGCTTTTACTTTAGTGCCTATATAACAATATTTAACTTTGGTTTCTCTCATCCAGATGTCTTCAACTGCTTGTTTCAAAGCTGCAGTGTGCCACCTAGTGCTCCACACACCCACCTAAGAGCTATCTCCATGTAACACAGTGAAAACCAAGGGAAAAACCAGCACTGCCGTGTAAATGAACTTCTGGAAAACCTAACGAAATGAACAAGGCAAATTACACCTTTTGGCCCGAAGAAACTCAAGCAAAAATGTGAAAAAACCAGAATCTGTATTACACAAGTTCTAGTCTGTCCTTACTCTAGACAGATAATTATCTGTTCATTAGGCATTTTTAGTAAGAATGTCTATTTCTGCTGAATCAAGTTTGGTTTGAGGTTTTAATCTCTTGTAGCTTAACAGTACACTTTTCACCCACCACTCTAACCATAAAGATATGTGACATCTGTCACATAACTGGTGTAAAATCAGTTTAAACTACTGCACGAAGCCCCAGCCTAGATACATGTGGTAGCTTGCTTGAGAAACTCAGATGATTCTGTCTCTGAAACTTCTCTGTCTTAAACCAAAAGAACAACATTCAGACTGCATTTTGCACTGATTTGTTCTCAAATCTTAAAAAAAGAACCAAGCATTCATCTTAGCTGGAAGTAAAGCCAATCCATGGCAACCCCAACTGCCAAAAATTAAATAAGGAAACAAATACATATTTCCTCATTTATTCTGTCTTTTCTTTTAAATCCTCCACCAATAGACAATATTCACTCAGCATAATCAACACAATATTTAACTATGCCTTTCCTTAAGCCCACTGTCACAGTCTGAGTGGAGGAACTGAAGTCTGAGTATGGGGCACTAAAGAGGTTCCCTGAGGGATCCCAGAGGGGTGGAACACAGAGGGTTCCATTCCCTCCCATCCCTGCCCAGACTCCAGAAGCTCAGGCAGACCCCCGCCCCTCCTCTCTTCCCTCCCCTCCTCGCTTCCCTGCTGTTCCCCTGTGCTCCTTTCCCCCCAGCTCCCCCCCTGCTCTTCAGAATCCACATCCATAGGGGCTGGAAGAGCCCTGGAGCCCTCTCCTGAGCCGGCCCTGCCCCAGGGACCCTCAGGAACTTGTCCCTGCCAGCACCCAGATCGAGTTGGATATATATTTGTGTATGTTTCTTTATTATCCCATGTGTTAATCTCCTTCTCCTGTTCTAGTAAACCTGTTTCAGTTTCATTCCCAACTTCTAAGTCTGTCATCCTTACTCCCCTTTTATCTTCCCTTGGGAAGGTGGAGAGGGAGTAATAGAGAGCAATTCTGTCCTCAGATTTTTGGACCATCCAGACTGCTAAACCATGTCACCTGTTTGTTCTTTCCATAAACAAAGGACTTGGAAATCATTTGAACTTTTTTCTTTCCTATTATTTTTTAAATGCTGTTACATTCCATTTCATTCCATTCTTCTCTGGTCTCCCTATCTGCTAGGCTTGCCATCCCTACTCCTTTTATCTTTGCTCTCCTGTTTTCCAGATCTAATTTCAAGTTTTCTGAATCTCAGCACCTATGGTGTATTCCTCCAGACTGTCTCCAGCTGATTACATCTGTCTTAGAAACACAGAGTCCAAACCCAGACACAATTACTAAGTCTTCACTGAAGACTTTCTCAGTGCTGAACAGGTTATTCACATCTTAGAGATGACATTCCCATTTAACCATCTCAACATTATGCAGAGAGGGTGTGTCTGTTTGCAACATAATATTACCTTTTCATCACTTATAATACAATCTCAATTTATATGTCATGACTTATCACACATAAATTAGCACAACACAGAACAACAAAGCCTCCAAGAAACCTCTGTAGGTTTAGTCCAGTCCCCAAGTCCTTGTCCCCTGGTCAGAGCAGACCCACCTCTTCCTAACATCTAAGAATAATTTCTCTCATTGTACCTTGTGTATAATCCCAAGGCTTCTTTTTGCACACTTGCCACCAAGACAGTTGTTTTCAATTCTTTATTCTGATGGTCATTACTCCCATGTCAGTGTAATATTTTGCACTGGTCCCCACCAAACTGGCATTAATTTTTTTGCATTTTCTCTACAAGCCAGAAAGGTTTAAATGAAAAGCAGAGGTTTCTCAACAAGACATTTCCAAGCAGTGTGCATCATGAAGCTGGAGCCTGATTTCAAATTCTAATCTTTCCTAAGTTAGATCTCAGCCAAGAGAATACAACAAACCCTTACAGGAGGTCTTAACCAGGACAGTTAGCAACAAAGCAGTGTACAGCCACAGAGAAGTGTAAGCTGTTGTGGCACAGGGGGTATCAACGTGGTCTTTTCATTTGTCTAGATCAGCAAATATTAATACCATCCTTCAGACCAGTGGAGTGATACTGATACATAGATTTTTCACTGCTTCCTCAGCCTGAACCCCTCTTGTTCACTACTTAACTATCTAAAGAATTTACCTTCTTCCCAGTGCTGTAGATAACAATCATCTCTTAGGCAAAAGGACTGACCACAAACTTGTTTAGCCTTAAGTAGCAGATAACTATTATGTTGTCTACGTTCCTGCTTTGCACATCTTAAAAATATTAAAGGACCTTTTACAAAGATCCTTGTTTTAATGGTCTTCACATATATAAATACACTGCTGTATACGAAGCCACCAGTTTCATCCCCTGCACTGTCAAATAAAATTACTACAGCTCTAAGCTCAGGTACTTCAAAGAACACCATTCCATTACTGGAATCAAATATTATGGTCTTACACTGGACCATGGGTTGGATCCAAGCAGTTTAAAATAATAATCAGCAGAAACAAACGTTTTAAAGTGAAAGAAACTTATATAGTAACACAGTGATGTGATGCAATGCCAGAAAAGTACTCAAATTTCTTATACAGCTAAAAAAGCACATTTTTGAAGGTTTTTCATCTTGGTGTTAATAAATTAAATTGATTCTGATTCTAGAATGGATGTTTCCACAGAAGGTACAATGAAACAATTTATCAAATACTCTCAACATGAAAATCTCATTTTTCCTGCATTACTAAAAATCCTACCATCCTGTTAGAGTAGCTGAATGTCTTACCATCATGTTATAGCCTTCCTCCACATCAGCAGGCTCACTTATTACATTTTTGGACGACCCCATTGAGTTTTCATACCTGTGTCAAAATAAATGAAATTCATCGTTTCATTTAGGTCACTTCCAAAATTAATTTTAGCTTCTCAGCAGCATTTATGTCCCAGACATCAGATGAATGCAGTAAAGTTTTAAGACGATAGTTTTATCTGTAAAGTGTCTGCATGGCTCCTTATTACAAGCAGGCAAAGGCACAAGAAGAAAACAGAGAATTAACCTATAGAAATGTATGTGTAAATGTATGAAATAAGACAGTAAACAGTACAAAGAATATTAAAACTTTAAACTAATTGCTTGGACTGCTCTAAAATAGTCTCTACAGTAGTGAATAGCAAGCAGAGTAATCCTTCCTGTGGTAGAGGGCTGGGCTTGTTATTGTTCAAAATGAAAAACAAATCCTAGGTATACTAAAGAATCAGTATAAAATAATTAGTGGTGAAGCAAAATAAAATGGAAAGCTTCTAATTAAAAAAAAAAAGATGTGACAATCCCTGTGGACATCAACTCTGAGAAAGTGAATATTTTTATTTGGTTTGGAACTATTGCCACAAATGCAGCAGTGCCCGGGACTAAACACTTATGGGCTTATCAATAATCTCCAGAACACTGATAACAATTCTGAAATAAAATTAAGGTTTCAAGGTTGGAATAAATTCTAGCCTGCTCCTGATTAGTGTGCAAACACCCCCAGGCCAACAGTTCTTGCTCTTCAGACACTAAGAAGTTTGATACTTTTAAATGAGCAGAAATTAGGTAACAGAACAAGATTAAACTTTATCCAGCCCCCAAGTTGAATGTTTTTGTTGGTCTTTATCTTTAATGGTATTGCTTTAGGTGGACTGTTCACTTTTCTCATATAGCATCTTGTCCTCCTCATAAATTACTTATCTTTCTAAAGGTAAATATCCAAATCCTGTGTCAACAATCAGGCAGTTGATAGGATTTACACTTGTCTGGATGCTTTAAGACAATCTACTGAGCTTACCAGAACTGAAACATTCTGCAACTGGTTGAATTTTTGAAAACAAAATACAATTGTATTTCAGCATTCCTTCTGACACCAAGGTAGGCCCAGCATGAGGAGCCTTCGAACACTGAAGTGTCTTAGAAACTGCTTTTCCTCACCATATGAACTTCATTATAATCAAGGTGTAATACAAGGTCATTAAATTGAGACATGGAGGAAAAAAAATGAGGGCCCAAATATTTTTCCAGTTCTGCAGGTCGTTTGAAAGTGATTTTGAAACCGTAATTTGTACTTAAAATGTGCAGGGAAGGCGAGCCCTACCCCTCAGCACGCTGCAAGACCTGAGTCCTGTCAGCCTTGGTAAGCAGGGTTTGCTCTGACAGGGAAGGGGGAACATCAGCTCCAACCAGGAACATCCAGAGCAGTTTTCAGGATGCAAATACTGGTACTCTGGTGGCACTTTTTAAAAGTTTACAGTGCCTTTCCTCAGGACGCGCGCCTCTCCCCCCCTAAACCCCCCCAACCTTCACCCCACGTGAGGGGGGGGGGGCCGTGCCACGCAGAGGAACCGCGGGGTTCAGGGCCAGGGCGGAGATCTCCTCAGACAGAGCGATCCCGGTGTCCTCCCGGGACGGAGGGAGAGCCGGGGGAACCTGACAGGGAGGGACGGGCCCCTCCCGCCGCCGGGCTGCCGCAGGGCACACCGGGGGCTGCCGAGCCCCGCTCGTCAGCAAGGCGCCCGGCCAAGCTCCCCCACACCCTCAGCTGTGCCCGGCACCCACCGGCCCCGCTCGCCGCCGCGGGCTTCCCGGTTGCCTGTAGCAACCGGACGGACTGCTTCCCTCAGCCCCGCGCTGCGCAGGGCAGGGCCGGCGGCGAAGGCCGAGGCCCCTCGGGGTCCCGCAGGGGCCGTGCCCCGGGTCCGGTTGGGGGGGAGGAGGTGACTCCTGGCCCGCCGCCATCTTGTCCCGCTGCTGCTGCCGCCGCCTCGCCCCGCGCCGCGCCGCGCCCCTCCCCCGCCCCGGGGCGCGCGGAGCGGCCACTCACGCTCTCGGCCGCGCCGTCCCGCCCGCGCGCGTCCTGCCGCGGTGACGTCATCGCATCCCGCCAGAGGCCGCTCGAGCGACCGCCCCGCCCCACCCCGCCCCCACCCCGGCCCCGCCCCCTGCGCATGCGCCGCGCGTGCCGGGGAAGGCGGTTTGCCCGCACTCTGCCCGCGTTTTGCCCGCACTCTGCCCGCGTTTTATCCGCACTTTGCCCGCAGTTCCCCCGGCAGTGCAGCCCTTCCAGAGAGCTCCGAGGTGCCGAATCCGGGCCGTCCCGGCTGCTGAGGTGGTGGCGGCGGCCTCAGCGCTTTCCTCAGCAGTGGCGAGCAGGAAAAGGGCCCGTGGGTGGTGTGGAAAGCGGTAAATGGCTGTGGGCACCCAGCGAAGGGGCCCGGCCCAGGGGGTTGGGAGTGAGGAGGAGGCGCTGTGACCTGCTTGGGAAACACAGCCGGAGAAAGATGGGGCTGGTGCGGAGAGGGCAGCCCGGGCCATCGGGGAACATGAGTGTCAGGGGAAGAGTGAAGAAGCTGAGGCTGTCAGGTGAGAAGGCAAAAGGGATGGGGTGGGAGTGCTCATAAAATCATGAGGAGAAGGAATCACTGAACACCCACCCAACCCCCCCAATAGCCAGAATTACAAGAAGTAAGAGGCCTAAATTATAAGCAGGACAATTCAGGTTGCCATCTCTGAAACAGTAAAAGTAATGCAAGGATTGGTTTGGGAGATGAGATATGCTTCAGCTGAAGTCTCTAGGAACCAGTGCCAACATCTCTCAGAAATGGGATGTATATTTGACTGGTTCAGAGCAGAGAGCGGAGCCAGGTGGCCCCTTAAGGTCCCATCCAAATCCCTTTTACTGTCATTGTTTGATAATGAGGTTGTCTTAGCTATCAGGCTGAGCTTCCACCCCTGCCTCTTCGGTTTGTAGCTGAGCTGAGCATCTTTGTACAGGGCCTGGCATGGAATCCTGCTATTCTGGATCTGTGCCAAATCAGATACCACATCAGAAGAGTGTAATTTATAAACTGTTTCTTCAGATATTAATAACGGAACTAAATGCAAAGAAGTAGAAAGCCGTGTCTGTGATGTCAGCAGAGTTTAAAATACTTTAGGACACTTTGTGCAAGGTGTTACAAAACAATTAATTGGAACACTCAGAAAAATCGTGCTACTAAAGCAAATGACTGCCATTTCAGAATTCAAACATTTGAACCTGATTATAAATTAATTATTGCTCAGTTTTTTCCATCAGTAGTCCACGTGCCAAAATCCAACAGCTTGGATAACTGAAGATGGAAGGATAATGTTTGCATGCAGTCCCTAGATGCACTTAACTATGTCATAAGCAGCTGAAAATGAGATAAAAACAATTGCAAGAAGATGTCAAAATGGAAGCCTATCTAAATAAAACTACTGTAAATCCATTAATACTGGAAACAACATACATTGCAGGACTAACTCAAGTTAGGCAGTGATTTGTAGAACTAAAACATTAAAAAAAAATACAGTAAATACTAGATGGATAACTTCATTTTCTAGAAATAACTTAAGAAACTACAGTTTTTGTGTGACTGGACAACTGTTCTCATGCTGACAGATTAACAGGAACCAAGTAAAATTGGCAGATCTCATAGAGAAGAAACCCTGTGTTCAACATGACCTTCTAACATTAATGCCTTTGTGACTGAAGGAACAGCTCCAAACAGATTTGTGAAAGGCTGTCTGGAGTTTGGCTTGAAGAAAGAGGGGATTTTTCAGAAAAGTCAGGAAGTTCAGCACATAAAAACCTTTTTATGCAGCATGACTTGTAGTCTGATTTTAAAATAGCTCCATTGATAGTCTCTTTTTACTTACAAGTTGCAATAGTGCTGCATTTGCTGTGCACTTTGTTAAACATGTTGAGGGAACATGAGCCCTCACTTTTTTTCCCCCTGCATCCCTACCCAATGATCTTGAATATTGTAAGATGACTGATTAATTGGATTTTATTTTATTTTGACACAGGCTAACTACCAAGAGAAGAATACAATTTCCTTTTTGCTGAGTTTCAGTTTTCTTCCTAATCTATCAGATATAATGACTTTTTGGTTTTGCTTGCTTTAATGTTCCAATTATTTGTATTTCCTTCTCCTCCTGTTTTCAGTCATCTTGGCATATGATCATATCATTAATAAACTTGTTCTTCCCACATCTACGTTGAATCTGTTATTTGGAGGCTACTGAAGTTGTTCAGGTACTGAAATGTATAATCTGATACAGTTGTCAAGCCCTGAGATTTGCAGCAAAGAGGTTTTTGGGGGTCTTAGTAATTAGCAGTAGACAAGACAAAGCATCTTCAGAACTATTTCTGAAGCCAATCAAATGTTACTTCTGTTTTGATTGCTTATAGGATTTGCTTTGTCTACACATGCCACAAGCAGTATGATTGAACTCACTTTTTGTACAAGTGATTTATATAAATACTGATGGGAAGCTTGACATTTAAACCAATAAAGGACATTGGACTTTACTCACTATTAGATTTTTTAATAGAAACACATTTCTTAGATAGGCAGGAAATTGCAATAATGTGTTTTCTAATTTATTGCAATATTTTACACTCAGATCTTAAAAATGAACTGTCTTATCTCTCCACAGTTAATAGAATCTGAGGTTAATGGGGGAGCAGCACATCCCTATCACCACGGAAGGGAAAGGACAGAGAACAGACAGCCCCCACTGATTGAGGCTTTGTATAAACCTGGCAACAACTGCATTTCTGGAAATTCAAGTAGGGTAATGTCACTCTTTCCGTTTAAAAGAGGAATTCCAGAAATACACTAATATTTAAAGGAGAAATTAAAAAATCTAGCAGTGGTCTTACGTCAATCTCCATACATTAAGAGTGATGAATTTGACCTCAGTGGGCTTGGGATCAGAGCAATGCTGATTTCATGTGACAGCTCTTCAGAACGGTATTCCTGCAGGGGGTGCTGCCCATTTAGTTGACTTATTTTTAGGTTCTCCGGGTGCTAAATGAGGCTACATTTATTTTACAGCTTGCTTTTCTATTATCTCTGCTGAACAGTTATGAAAAGTGATATCGATCCACCTTGTTAATTCATTTATAAAGCGTTGCATCCCTCTACCTTTGTGTTAGAACTGGGGTTTGTCACTTGGGTCCTCAAGCAAGAGAGACCTTCATTCTTTTTCAATACCCAACTTTTACACCGCTCGTTTCCCCATAACCATCCCTCGTGCCAAGCTTGGCTGGCGCTTGGCTCAAGTTCGGGTAACTCTCCCTTCAACCTGACAGCCTTAAATTTGGGGCGTTTCCTACAAATCTCCATAGCATTGGGTGCCCTCCACTGTGACACCGCACAAAAGGAAGGACCGGGCAAGAGGATGAACTCTCCTGCTCCCGACCAGCCAGATGGGCGGCTCCAGAGCGGGGTCACCCCCGGAGGCCCCGTCCCGCCCCTCCGCGCTGCCCCGAGCCCTCCCGCAGGGCAGGCGGCGGCCCCGACCCCCCGCCGCCTCTCGGCCCCCCCGCCCGCCCCCTTTCCCCGCCCCTCTCCGCCGCTCCTCTCCTCGGCGGCCGAGATGCGGCCGCGGTCGGTGCTGCTGGCGCTGGGCCTGGTTCTGGCGGCGCTGGGCGCGGCGGGCGGGGAGCATCGCGCCGACTACGACCGGGAGGCCCTGCTGGGAGGACAGGTGGGGCCGCGACGGGGGCGGGAGGGAGGTGCGGGGCCGGACCAGCCGCCGGCGAGGCCGCGGGGGGAGAAGTCGCGGGCCGGAGAGGGTCGGAGGCGCCCGGAGGCGGCGGGGTTGACACCGGGCTCGACACCGGGATCCCTGTGCCGCAGGAGGAGGCGGAGGAGTACGCGCGGCTGAGCCCGGAAGAGCAGCAGCGGCGGCTGAGGGCCATCGTCAGGAAGATCGACACGGAGGCGGACGGGCTCCTCACGGCGGGTAACGGCGGGCAGGGGGGCGGGAGGAGTCGAGCTGGTATCTCCCGGGCGGGGATCGGGCTTGCTCGGTGTCCTGGTCCGGCCCAGGGCCCTGGGGAAAGGAAACAGACGCGGTGCGCGTGAGCCGGCCGGTGGCATTTGGGCTGCGCGGAATCTCCGTGCAGAACGCGCCGCCCTCCCGCACGGTGCGTCCGGACCGATGGGAATCAGTGAAGTGTTTCGGTCCAAGACCTGTAAGGTCATCAGGGCTGACACTTAACTCAGCACTGCCAGGGCCATCGCTAAGCCACGTCCCCAAGCACCACATCTACACGGCTTTTAAATCCTTCCGGGGATGGTGACTGAAGCACTGCCCTGCTAGGGCCTGGAAGATAAGAGAGGTGGAGGGCATTTCAGTCCCTGGAGTTTTGTTTCACATGATGAAAGAAGTGAGGGCCACACGGATGAGAGAGCAGTACTCACAGCTTTGCACTTGTACCTGCTCCTTGCATGGCTGAAGCCACTTTGAACCAAGTGGTTCCTGCGTTTGAAGCGCTGTTTGATTTCCCATTTTGAGTCCTGCTGGAACTATCCATCTGCACACTTACTGCAGTAGTCCCAGCTCTGAATGTGTAGAGGTGAGAGTAGGTAACATTGTCAGGATAGCTAATCCGTGTTATTACATCCTGTTAAAATTACCCCTGTTATTTTATCCCTGTTAATTATCCCTGTTATATTATTAAATTATCCCTGTTAAATGGGCAGTTCACAACATGAAGGCTATAGGAGAAGAGAGCAAATATTCTAAAGTGTCAAAATTCCACCCAGGCTCCACCCTCATTATATATATATATAAGTATATATATATGTATTTTGCATGTGGTTTTCAGCCTAATGGAAACTTCCCATCCCCTAACTTTCTAAAAGATAACTCAGAGTGGAATGTGTTTTTACACCAAGAAACTTAGGGTATGGAGGCTTTTCCAGCTCAGTTACTTCTCACTGTATTGCAAAACTCTCTGAGAACCATTTCCTCATTAGTGGCACCTCTGTTGGGAGGCCAACAGTGAGAGAAGATGTGATATGTTAATGCCACTTTTCTCATGGCATAGCATTAAATATGGTGATGATGAATGGCACTGGGCATTATGTGCTCAGCTGCCTTTGCCTCCTGCCTGACATGCTGGGCAATAAACCATAAACCATATAAATTCCATGCTACCCATCTTTAAGAAACCACGTTGCAGTTTGTTGCAAGGCAGTGCTGGGTTTGTGCAGAAGCCTCCCTGGTTACCAGATGTGTCATTGCATGGCAATTCACAGAATCTGTTATAAAATTCAGTTCCTCTGGTAACAAAACCTCAGCTGTATGAACAGTGACTGTCATCATTGTTTCCTACCATAGATGAGCTGAGTTCCTGGATACAGCAATCTTTCAAACATTATATTACCCAAGAAGCTAAGCAACACTTCAGTGACTATGACAAAGATGGTGATGGATTAGTGTCTTGGAAGGAGTATAATTTGCAAATGTATGATCGTGTAATTGATTTTGATGAGGACACTGTGCTGGAGGATCAAGAAGAGGAATCATTCCGACAGGTAAAATGTTTCAGTGTCAGTTTCTGTATGTTGTTGGCTAAAGGCAGCAATATTTGTTTATTGTGCTGGAACAAGATGGGTGGAGAAACCATAGCAGCTGGGACATGTTTTAACACTTTCATCTGTCTGAGGTAGGGGAGTAATTAAAGGAAAGTAATGGAGTATTAAAGCTGCTACCAACAAAACAAAGAATGAAATCCTACCTCCTGAGCCTGTTCTGCTAGCTGAGTGGATTCCTAAGTCTAACAACACTCTTGCCACAGTGCACAGTCTCCATCCACTGGCTTAAAACAAGACCACAGTCTATTGGAGTAGGTCTGTAGCTTAACCAGTGTCCTGCCTGCAGCAAGGACAGGTGTTGTAGGTAAAGGAAGGCCTTGTACTCTTTAACCCCCTGTCTTACACTGTTCCATCCACTTTTTCACTTGTTTTTCAAGTACCCAGTGTGAGGTATCAGTATTGTCTGTTTTAATACGTTCTGTCCTTTGGAAACCCACAGAGTAAGCAACAGCAATTCAGACATTTTTTGCAGTCAAAATGCAACTCTGAGACCTAAACCTGGATGTATAAACAACAAAAGTCATTGATTAATCTAATATATTAAAACAAATATTTAAGAGTAGAAAGGAAAGAGGCAAGAGAAGGGGGAGGGAAGGTTCACTAGAAATCAGCATGGAGCAAAACTTGTTTCCTTTCAAGCTGCATGTTTATAAGGACATGTAAGTATTTCCTAAAAAGAGAATGTGTTTTCTAGACTACTCTGGCCTCTTTTTTTTTTTTTTCTGTGAAGATTGTTTTGGCTGCTTTTAGTAAAGTAGTATGAGATAATATAGGATGTTTGCAGAAGTGAAGCTGGAATAGATAGTGGGCAGGGGATTTTACACACTGAGGAGGGAGGTTACTGAACTGAATAATTACACAGGTTTTTAAATAAAACAAGACTTTGAATGGAACTGCCACTCAAAATACTGATCCCATGTTTAAGATATTGCCACAGATACAGACACTGAGCTAGAACTTCTGCACACTTACCACACAGTCAGTCTGGTTGGAAAAGACCTTTAAGATCAAGTCTAACCATTAACCCAACTGTACCAAGTCCAATGCTAAACCTTATTCCCAAGCACCACATCTACACATCTTTTAAACACTTCCAGGGGTGGTGATTCAGCAGCCATCTCCTTGGGCAGCCATTTCCAGTGTTTAATAACCCTTTCAGTGAAGAAGTTTCTTCTAATACCCAGGCTAGCCTTCCTGTGGCACAACTTGAGACCTTTTTCTCTTGTTCTGTCACTTGTTCCTTGGGAGGAAACACTGACCTCCCCCTTGCTCCAGCCTCCTTTCAGGTAGCTGCACAGAGCAAGGTCTCCCCTCAGTCTTCTCTCCAGGCTGAACACCCCAAATTATCTCAGCTGCTCCTGGTCAGACTTGTGCTCCAGACCCTTCTCCATCCCTTCAATGTCCTTGTAGTGAGGGGCCCAAAGCTGAATCCAGGAATTAGAGGTGTGGCCTCACCTCACAATGGTGAGTTCAGGGTGATGATCCCGGAATTGGTCCTGCTGGCCACATCATTCCTGATGAAGCCAGGGCACTGGTGGCCATCGTGGCCACCTGGACATATTGCATGCCAGCCATGGGCTGATACAGCAGCTATTGACCAGTGCCCCCAGGCTGTTTTCCTCTGGGCAGCTGAGCTATACTTGGAGTGCTTGCTACATTTTCCTGCTTGCTGACATCCACATACATCATAAAGAGTGAAAGTAGTGGCATTGCACAAGCATCTGATGTCAGCCACCTTCAGCATTTTCCCTGCTTTTGGAAATCAGTGATCCTGCTCTAATCAAAATGGAAGAGTTAGACTTAAGTATCAATTTAGAATTGACATAAAGTAAGCATACGAATGTACCAGAAGGTGACAGCCTTGCACATCACCAAAAAACCACTGTAAAAGACTTTTCCCATCAATAGTTCAAGGTTGTGTTCCAGTCTAGTACTTCCTGTCAGTCCTCCTATATTGTCCTCCTATTTAAACTCTTAGCTAAGGCCAGCTTTTCTCTAAAAGTATTTATAATTATTTTAATTTAATTGTTAAGATCTTACACCTTGTGAGATGTTATGCTCTGTATTGATCAGGCTAGCCTAATGATAAGGGGAGTGTCAGTAAGTATGATATAAACCACAAAGTACAATTCAAAATAGTTCTTTTTAAAGTATTTTTGATCTCTGGTTTGCTGGCCACTTCCATATCCAGACCCAGTCACATTGACAGCACAACACACCTAATTATGGGATTCCTAAATTCTTATAGTGGTTTGAGTAGAGATCAGTTATTGGTGGTGTGGGTCTTTATTCTGTCTAAACAGGCAGTACAAAATGAAACAAAACATTAATACAAAGAGTTTTGCACTTTTGGAATACAGAAACAGGAAGTGCAAGAATTTAGAAATAAGAACTTGCCTGCTTATTGTGGGTATTATTTATTTTTAAAAGGCATGCTAATAATGATCCTTAAAACAGATTAGAGCAGTGACTTTGCTTTGAAATATGTTTGGATGTAATGGACAACAGTCTTGTATTAAAGGAATCTCCCTAATCCCTCAGCACTCACAATGCCTTCAGAAAGGGCATTTTACAAAAATTGTATATCAAGACCTTCTTAGCACAACAAACAACCTTGATAAAAATGAGATCTAGATCCAGCAGTTTAAATGTACTTAAGGTGTAAATTTTGGAATTTGCAATGGCTGCCACTGTACTCCACTAGATTAGTCTGGAAATCGGTGGCTTTTAGAAGAGTTTATAAAAAGACAGGAATTCCTGGTCTTTTCCATGTCTGCCTTTTGTGTTTTTGAATGGCTACGAATGTGTTTTAAATGAGTCATTAAAGGATGGTTGTATACAACTCTTGGAATAAAACCACCTCAATTAAAAGTGCTGTTCTCCTTGCTCTGGATGAGCTATTTTTAGTGAAAACAGAACATCAGCATGAGTAGGTCATGGGAAATAATTAGTTTTCTAATGAGGCTACAGCCAGCTACTACAATATTGGGGTTTTTTTTTCATTAAGTGCTCTAACTAAATCTCTTTTCTAAGCTTCATTTAAAGGAGAAAAAGCGTTTTGAAAAAGCTAACAGAGATGATAATCCTTATCTAAATGTGGAGGAATATATTGCTTTTGAACATCCTGAAGAAGTGGAGTATATGACGGTAAGACTGAGGAGGGTGTTTTTATCAGCCTGAGTATACAGATGCAACATCTTTTTATTGCCCACGTTTAGCCCCAGTACTACAGAGTTGTGCTTTTGAGCAGTTATCTGTATTGCTTTTGCAGACCAAATAAAAATCAGCTGCCAGGAGGAGCTCCCTGAAAACAGAGCTCCCTGTTAGTGTTGACACAAGTGGTGATTATGGATAAACAAGTATCATAGAATGGCCTAGGTTGGAAGGGACCTTAGAGATCATGTGCTCCAACCTCCCTGCCATGGGCAGGGACAGCTCTTATCTAGACAAGGTTGCTGAAGGCCTCATCTAACCTGGCCCTGAACACCTACCTCCTGGGAGGGGGCAGCCACAACTTCTCTGGGCAGACTGTTCCAGAGTCTCACCACCCTCATATTAAAGAGCTTCTTCCTAATATCCACTCTAAACCTATCCTCTCTCAGTTTAAATCCATCTTCCCTTTTCCTGTGGCTGCACACTTAAAAAAAGCCTCTCTCCAGCCTTCCCATAGGTTTCCTTAAGGTATTGGAAGACAGCTGTAAGGTACCACTGGAGGACAGAACTACCAGGACAGGCACACTTGCATCACTGGGAAACACAGGACTAAAAGACCATCCAGATTTCTTAACAGTTGCTTAAACCTGCAAAAAAGCACATCACATGAAAAAAAAAAAGTGAAATTAAGATGATATAGCTTTGTACAAATTCATGGTTTTCAATTAATTATGTAGTTTTGAATCATGTTGAAGGATTCCAACTCCATGGACACCTGGTTTTCATAAAAGCTAATATCCTAAACTCTTAAGAACAGATTTGTTTTGTTGCACAGGAACCAGTTCTGCACTAATCTGCATAAAATAGAAAAATGTATTTTAAATGACTGATACTTTGCTTAATGATCTAAAATTAATTATTGCTATTTCTCTTGGTTACAAGCTGCTAATTTTTCACAAACTGATATTTTGCTTTTCATATGTATGCAAAAGGACTTTGTCATTCAGGAGGCTTTAGAAGAGCATGATAAAGATGGTGATGGATTTGTTAGCCTGGAAGAATTCCTTGGTGATTACAGAAGAGACCCAAGTAAGGAAAAAGGGTGGGGCCATCAAATAAGGAACTGAACAAAAGTTTTGGAATGGGGAGAATTGTAGCCCCCTTTATTTTCAGCTTTTTACATCTCCACCTACAGATTCTGAGTAAGATTATGCTGGCTTTTAGAATAACTTGGTTTCCTGGTACCATAGGGGATGACTATTTCAGTCTGCCCTGTGTGTGTTTGGCATCAGTTTGTGTAAAGCCCATTCTGCTGTTTCCTTGCAAGTTACTTCTTGTCCTGAAGACTGGAGCACATCCCTCATCACTAGGGATGCAGCTGAAATAAGATGCAGTTTTTCTTGTACTTAACAGGAGCTTTGCCTTTTGTTGGCTGTTGCTGATGGACCTCCCTTGCTGTTAAAGCAGGGGAATAGTTAGTGGAATATTAAAAACTTTGCATGACCTTACAAGTTTCATAATCCTATGTACTGTCAAACACTAGTTACCAAAATACTTGTTGAAACAGTTGATTTAAAGCTTTTCCTTTAAATGCTGAGATGGCCCATGCCTGAGGCCTAGAGTATTGCTCATGTTGTACCTGTATCATCAGCTCAAGCTTTTTCCTTCTGATATATCAGCTGTCCCAGTAAGTAGGAAACTTTCTACCTGGCAGTGCATGCAATATCAAGTGCACTTTCTTCACTATCTTCACTACCTTATCTTTAAAATATCTTAATCTATACAAATATTTTTTTTTTCATATGTAGACAAATGAATTTATTTCATCTCCTGGAACTGGTCTGTGAGGCTTGACTTTGTTTAGTGAAAGCATTTCGTGTTGTTTTATGAGATTAAGCAAACTTGCTTAGGGAGAAAAAAAGTGAAGAAATCTGCTTCAAGGAAAAGAATGGCTTTAAACTTGACAAATGTGTCTTACTAGCTGCAAGGGAAGATCCAGAATGGATACTTGTTGAGAAGGATCGGTTTGTGAATGACTATGACAAGGATAATGATGGAAAACTCAACCCTCAGGAGCTGTTGTCTTGGATAGTACCTAATAATCAAGGGATTGCAGAGGAGGAGGTATGTGCTTTGACTGCTGTTTAGATTTTAATTAAAGGAGTAGAATTTTGAAGGTATTACAGTAAAATTAGAGACGCATGTGGGTTTATTATGTCTTAGTAGCTGAAAAAAAGAATGTTTAGTAGATCCTTGCACACATTTTTAAACTTTTTTTGTTTGACAAAGAATGCAGGTTCTTTCATTGTTTTATGCAGATTTCAAGTTCCTATTAATTGTATGAATGTTTGTAAATTAACAAAGTGCTTTTTTAAATACTTAAATCTGGTTTGACTTAAGAATACAGTATTTTCATCTGCTACTTTTTATTTATAGGTAATTCTAGTGAGATATACTACTAAAAGAAGCTATTACATACTGACAGCAGAATTTTGAAACAAAAATTTATCACAATTCTTCTAACTGGATAAATCACCACAATTTTTAAAACTAACAGATTATCTTTTTGAAAGTACATGGAAATGGAAGTATTCCATGAATCAGGATGCTTTAATGCAGATACTGATGATGATAATTAATGGTTGAATCACAGTTAGAAGGCCTAAATTGAGGATTCTCAAGTTAGCTGTCTTTATTTTTTGGTAGCAGGCAAGTGTTGAGTGTTTCAGAACAACCTGTTCTAGTAAGCAGACTTTAACAATCCTTGAGCACAGTACAGAGGATTTCTGCCTTTAGTTACCTCAGTTTGTAACCAAAAAATCTGAGAATTGTTTTAACTTGCAGTTTCATTTGAGATGGTCATGATTTAGTATTCGGAAGTTTTTTTCAGAAAAGCAAGTTTTTGCTTTCAGGAAATGAGGGAAAACATGACTTGTTACCCACAACTGAAGTTCCTTCACATAGATATTTGATCTTGTCCTCTGCTGATGGCAGAAAACCTTTTTTTCACAGTGGACATCAAATACTTGGCAGTTACATTTTAATAATGACTTACAGCCATAGAACATTCTTTATTGCAAATCATAAATAGATTAATACTATCCAGCTGCAAAACTCTATCCCCCCCTTTTTTTTTTCTTAATATGCACGTGTGATGGAAAAGTGAGTCTCCACAGGTTCAGGAAATAAATGTCCTAGCACCTCCAGGGTAGGAAGCAAGCGTGCCTCCAGCCTAACCTGGGAGCTGGGAATGATGTTTCTCTGGTCAGACACAGGGTCAATGTGTGACTGAGAGAACCAGTGCACACTTCCAAAGGAGAATGCTCAACTTGAAGACTGTAATGGCTCAAATCCTCATTGAGATCCCACACATCAAGTTGTGGCTGTCATTCAGGGGCTCCCTCTGAAGACACAGGGTCTGACACGCTGAACTTCCATTTTCTGCAGATCATACACCAGACGGGTACTGCACTCACCTGTGGGTTTCAAGGTGTTTCCAGAAAGATGATTAATCTTTGCTTCTTTAATACTGTCTTCCACCTTGAAAGTAAAGCTATGGGTTTGACATTGATTTGTTGCTTTAGAATTGAGAGGGAAGGTAAAGATTTGTTATTATGATTTTGCCACCAGATAGAAGAGGCAAAGGGAAACAGAGGAAAGAAAGGCTCTGTTCTGAATGTAAATTATGTGACACATAATGGTGTTGGTGCAGGGCTTTGACAGAGCCATTCCAAAAGCACTATTTCTAAATGCTTACACCTATTAAATGTGCATGTGGTGTTCTGTTTATGTTAAAGGCTCTCCACCTTATTGAAGAAATGGATTTGAATGATGATAAAAAGCTTTCCGAAGCAGAAATTCTTAAGAACCAGGATTTGTTCCTGAACAGTGAGGCGACGGATTACGGGAGGCAGCTTCATGATGAACGTTTCTACCATGAAGAACTTTAGATTATTTATTTTGTGATCTGTTTTTCTTCCCTTTATTTCATTTGGAACTTTTGTTAAAAGCACCCATCAGCTATGTCGCAAGTTGTATTCTGTAACTATGGTACACTAATGTTTGTGTAAATAATTTGCATTCAAAAATTGGTTGTCCTCCTGCAGACTTGCTGGGCCTTTTCTAGCCTTCAAAATTAATCTTAAGTACTGACTTTCAAAATTCTATAGTGTTGGGGAAGGTATTCTTTAAGGTGCAGTACTGCAGTGTGAAGGGTTGTTTTACTCTACGTGGAAGAAAAAGAAGGATCTAAATGATTCTGAAAGAATGCAAAACAGTAACTGAGAGACTACTATTTTTTCTTATTGGTTTAACTAGGGAAGGGGTTGAAGAAGATGGGGAGATGTTTACAGTCAGTATTAACTGTGCTTTATTTAATACGTTTGGAGAAACACTTAGATTAATGCCTCAATTGTTTAAGAGGTTTCTACTTAATTTTTAAATGGTTTGTATGCTGTGTTTTCATATCATAAAACTTGCTATTTTTACATCAATAGACAATAATTGTTTTTAATGTACAATTCTACAGCGTTAGCAATGCAATGGTATTTTACAGTGTTAAGACTCATCATTTGTTGGATTAAAACTAAAAATATTCTGTCTTTCTGTGTTTTGTCTTTTTATCACTTATTGTGGGTCACCCTTGAAATATCAGTGGTGCACACAATGTACAATGGCAACACTCCTGGCTTTTCTAAACGATTGACACATCACCTCACCTGGATGCTAAAGAAGGTTCAAAAAAAAAGCCAAGTGTGCATGTAGCACCTTCTGGACAACTCTGCAAATGCAGATGTGCTTTTTTTGGGGGGGGGAGGATATATGGAACTCTAAAGTATCAAGACACCAGATAATTTATATAAGTAGTAATAAACTCTAAAAGTTAACTTTGATTTAAAGCTCTACAATGTGTCTGGTGTGTCAGGTTTGGTGTGTCAGGGTTTTGGTAGCAGGGCAGCCTGGTTCCAAATCCTGACCTGCCTCTGGCTAAAGCTGAGCCCACCAGTGAAAGTGGTGTCACCTCTGCAATTTAAGGTGGGGAAACCTAAACTGCAATAAGACTTTGCAAGGCAGAGGAGAGGGATAGGCGAGAGCAACGCCAGAATCCCAGAATGTTGGCGTTGGAAGAGACCTCCAGGATCACCCAGTCCAACCTTTAAAACCAGTACTGTGTGCAGGTTTGGGCACTGCAGTATAGAACGGACATCAAACTCCTGGAGAGCATCCAAAGGAGAGCCAGGAGGATACTGAAGGGTCTGGAGAGGAGCAGCTGAGGTCACTTGGATTGCTCAGTTTGGAGAAAAGGAGGCTGAGGGGTGACCTTCCCCTCACAAGGGAGTGGGATGGGGCTCGCACTGATTTCTTCACTCCTGTGCCTGAAGACAGGACTCAGGGAAATGGCAGGAAGCTGAATCAGGGAAGGTTTAGGTTTGATACCAGGAAAAGGTTTGGAGCAGACACCAAGGTCAGTGAGGAAGGAGGAAGGGGAGGAGGTGCCCAAACAGAAGTTCCCCCGCAGCCCGTGGTGAGATGGCAGCTGTGCCCTGCAGCCCATGGAAGGAGCAGCTGTGGGTCTGCAGCCCTGGAGGACCCCGTGCCAGGGCAGGTGCTGTTCCTGCAGCAGCCGTGACTCTGCGGGCAGCCCCCCCGGAGCAGTCTGTGCCTGAGGGACTCGTGTCGGAGGGGTTCCTGAGGGACTGTCTGCATGGGGGACCCCTCCTGGGGGCAGGGGAGGGCTGTGAGGAGTCCTCCCCTGAGGAGGAAGGAGTGGCAGAAAACACAGGGTTATCATCTGACTGTAACCTCCATTCTCTGTCTGCCTGTGCCACTGAAGAGGAGGAGGCAGAAAAATCGGGAGTGAAATAAATTGGGCAGGGGAAAAGGGAGGGGTCTGGGAAAGGTAAGATGTAACACCTGGGTTTGTGATTGGGTTTTTTTTCTGGTAAATCAATTTTTTCCTCAAGTATAGTCTGTTTTGCCTGTAACCATAATTGGTGAGTGAAAACCCTCCTGGTCCCTTTGTTGGTTCAAGAGCTTTTAGTCAGATTTTCTCCACCCCATCCCACAGTGGAAGAAGGGGTGAGTGACACCTGCCTGTTACCAGCTGGGCCTAAACCACAACACATCTAATGAGCACGTCAAGTTAAAAGCAGAAATGCAATCACTTCAAGCAGAAGTAGGATGTGTGCTCAGCCTTGCTTCTTGTTGAATCTGCAGACTGGAAAGGGGCAGCCACAACCCTCATCTTGGGCAAAAACCCCAGGCTCCACAGGTACCAGCCAGGCAGACAGGAGGGATTTGTGAGTCCAAACCTGTGGCAGATGACAGCAACTCTTAACATTCCTTAACTTGTCAGAAAAGTTGGGTTTTTCTGCATTTCAACTTTTAAAATTGCATTTATTTGACAAGGACAGCTTAGAGGTAGTTACACTGATTGCAAACCTTGAATTTTTCCTAACATTCTGCCCAAAGCTGCTTTCATATCATTATTTTTCAGGCTGTAGATGATGGGATTTAGCATGGGGGTAAAAATGCTATACTGGATGGAAAACAGTTGATCTAGAATGAAGAATGAGACTGAACTGGATTTTGTGTACTGGAACAGAGCGGTTGTGTACAGCAGAACCACTACGATGAGGTGGGAGCTGCAAGTGGAGAAGGCTTTATGTCTCCCCTTTGCAGACTGTATCTTCAAGATTGTAGAGATGATATAAATATAGGAGATGAGAATGAGCAGAAAGGAGCTTGACCCAAAGATCACAGCAGAAGCGAGAAGAACAAGCTTATTGAGGAAGGTCCTACCACAAGCTGAAGTTAAGAGAGGGGGCAACTCGCAGCTGAAATGCTGAATTACTGTGTACTTGCAGAACTGCACCTTGAGCATTGGCAGTGTGTTTATCAGAGACTGCAATGCCCCCATTGCCCACACCCCCCCCACCAGCTGCTGACAGGCAAGTTTTGTCATCACCTTTTGATAGTGCAGAGGTTTGCAGATGGCAACATATCGGTCGTATGCCATTGCTGAGAGCATGAGGATTTCACTGCCTGCTGAGAGAAGGATTAAGGACATCTGAGTAATGCAGGCACTGAAGACAATGGTTTGCTGCTTCACTAGGAAATTCACCAGCATGTAAGGGACAATGGTGGTGGCATAACAGATGTCTATGAGGGCTAAGTGAAAAACAAAGAAGTACATAGGGGAGTGAAGGTGGGGGTCACTACTTATCACAACCATGACCATCATATTTCCAAACAAAGTGACAAAATAAATAATTGAAAACACGAAGAAGAGAAAGTTTTGAAGGTGTGGGTCACCTGTAAGACCCAAAAGAACAAATTCTCTCGCACTCGTTTGATTTTCCATTCAGTGTGTGACCTGTAAGAGGAGGAAAAGCCCATCACATCAGCACGTGGAATCAGGACATGCTCAAGCTGCACATGCTGACTTCCAGGTAACAGCAACACCCAAACAACCAACCTTGTGCAGGAGCAGGAGGTGGGGTGCAGTCAATTTCAGTCCTGGCTGATAAGCAGTTTCCAGCAAAGGTTTGGAGACGAGGTTAGATGTGAGATGTGGAGTCCACCAGGCTTTTCCTCCTCCTCTTTCATGTCCTCTTAAAAATGCCTTTGAAACTCCACGCAAGGGAGAGCCTGGGAAAGAAGAAGTTCTTACAATCCTCTGATTTGTCTAAGATACATTTTCTTCCTGACAAATAGGCTTCTATCCCAGAAGTGCTCATCACCAAAGATGGGAGGATGGCCGCAATTCCATCTGGATCAGTCTGTTCCTCCCTACTCCGGAGCTTAGCCCTGAACTTGTTGCTCAGTGCAAGGTGGTCCCATTTCTTAGAAAGTCTGTTGTGTGTGTTTCTGGTTTGACTTGGTAATGAAAAGTGATATATCCAAAATCTGCACACTACCCTCACAGGCTCAGTGGTCCAGACATACAGACATGTTTAAAAGTCTGCACTCGAAGATGGGGATGAATGAAATTCTGGGGGAAAATTTTTTTGCCCAGCTAACAGGTAATTGTATTTTAAAGCAGAAAACTTCCAAGGAACATTTCTATACACATAACATTTTGCTGAACAAAGCTTCCTATTACACTGTCCAGTATATCAGTGGAGATTCATCAGGAAAAGTAGTAATCCAAAATGCAATCTTCTCATTGTTATGTTGTTAGTCAAATAACTGAGATGTCAACAGATGCACAAACATCCAATACATCTCAGCTTTACAGGGGTTTCTAACTCAGAAAGTAGTTTAGAAAGCACTCCCAACCAAGGATTGTGATAGATTATATTTACTTTCCTTTTGGTAATTTGTAGAGCTCAGACCATCCTCAGAACCAAGAATCTCCATCTATTTTGTACCTTTAGCGTCTCAAGAAGCAGATCTATACTATGAGCAAGTTCCCACATTTTCCACCCCAACCCTTTTCTTTGGTTTCCTTCTCTAAAGAGCCAAATGCTTCACTCCTTAACTCAGACAGAATCAATCCCAGTCTTTGCCACTCAGGGAGATTAAATGCAAGTATCAGTTTGATCCCAGAGCTACCAGGACACTATGAGAAGCTCAAAGACCTTCACTGTGTTTCACATGATGTCCTACAACACAATAATGAATTCTCCTTGTTTAAATCATTTCCACCATCATGGTTTCTTCATTTAAGCACTTGAGTCTGCAAAAGGAAAGCCCATCACTTCTCAGGAAATTGTTAATCAAGAAGTTCTTAGGTAACAGCTGGTAAGATACTGTGTCCCTGATAGATTTATCTAAAAGATATTCACAAAAATCAAAGCTAGTTGCTTAGATCCTCCTGTTAGTTCATCAGGGGAAAAAAACCCACACACACACAAAAAAATTCAACCCCCCCCCCAAAAAACAATCGAAAGAAACCATCTAGAACTTGATATTTATGGTAAGAGAAATCAGCGCACTTTTAAAAAGTCCTCTCTCCCTTGCAGATTGTATCTTGAGACTCCTTGATATTTAAGAGAAAGTGGCATTAAAAAAATGTCTGCAGTGGATATTATTACCCCCAGAAGTTATAAAAAAACACATCAATTTCATTTTTTGCAAATGTCAAATTAAAACTATATTTTGCTCAACCATTCTAGTTTTGGAAGCTAAAATGAAGAGAGATAAGAGATAGGCTGAGAGTTAAGTCACTGAAGTGTAATTGATCTTGCAATTTGATATCAAAGGTTCAATATCTTTCACCCTTTTAGTCTTTTATAGCACACCGATAACTGCAGACTGCCATTTTATACCCATTTGGAGAAATTTTTGTAGTGTAATTCACTAGTCCTAAAGTGAATTTAATAGTGTTATTCTCACATTTATGTTATCCTCACATTTACATAAGAATTTGACCAAAATCATAATACTATGAAAGTTTGCTTTTTTTTTCCTGTGAAATTTAAAATGAGCCCAGAGCTGAGTTGAAGCAGATTGCACCTACGATAATCAATGGAGACCCACACCTTTAATTGCAATTTCCTTCTGTCTGTCTCAGACACAGATTTTGCCTCTCTCCTGGAATGGCCAAGTTGCTTCCTTTGGCTGTACAAACATGAACAGGAACACTAATTCACAGTTCTTCAAAAACCACCATGCATTCACTGAGTTACTTGGGTTGGGTTTTGTGTACTCAATAAACTAAAAAAGTTGCAGCTTTTCTGAAGTTGTCATTACTTGTTTGCAATTCTTTTCTTCTCTCCCTGGATAAAAAGTACAAAACTGTATTAGTGAATTTGTTGGTAGAAAATACTATAACAATAAAAAATAAACTAATGTTCATGCATGTCTGCTCTCAAATCCTTAGAAAAGAGAAGCATAACAGTGAAATGACTTACCTCTAACATGAAAATGAGAAACAAGTTAAAACTGAGCTGATAGACAGACGGAAACCTTGACAGACAAAGGAGAATCAGTCATGGTGTACAAGCTAAAATGGTAGAATTCCTCTTCCCGAATGCCCTCTACATTAACTGAGCTGTTAGAAAGTACAAATCGATGTTTCAAATAAATGCAAAATAAGTCTTTGCTGAAGTTCTCTCTCATCTTTGATGAGATCTCTTGTCCTTTTAATCCTCACTCTCAATCTCTGCATCTTTAACTCAAGCATTGGATGTAAGAATGTGCAATATAGTTTACCTCAGGAGAAGAGAAGGTCTCTGCTTTTGTTCTGGTGATGTACTGGGGAAGAGTTCATTACACACCTCTTCCTTTGAAGCTCATCTCCTTTCATCTTCCTTACTAAATTCTATGCCTTATTTTGAAGCCTGTTTCCTGGCTGCTTCTGGGACCATTCTCCCTTGTGTATGAAACTCTGAGTCTTTTGAGCCAGAAGCTAAGAAGTTTATTCTAGGCTAGAAAAATTAATAAAATCAGGCTATTAGCTAGTTTCTTAGGTCCCCACTGTTGCACCTGATAATTGCTTTCATTAGCCATTCTGTTTTGAAGGCTGCTGTGCACCTCTGTGATACTAGAGACTGTAATGCTGAGACTAAGTCATGCTGACCAAGTAATGCTGAGACTCAATAAAATAAATCATCGGATCTGTAAAGGTTTAATGCTCTCTATCAAACTCTCTTCCTCCCCAGAAAGGGAAAGGAAAGCAATTGAGAAAGACTAAACTACACAGCTTTAATGAAAAAATAATGATGAAAAGGAAATAATTAAAAATATACAAATAAGTACAAAACCACTATTGAGCTTCCCCCATTCACATCACCACAGAGGCTACAGGGCAGGACCTGGGCAAGTCTTGGTCTGGACTCCTGGAGTCAGCAACAGACTCAAAATGAAAGTGAGAAAAGCATCACTCAAAATGAAAATATGGACAGGGCCCTATGTGAAGACACAAAATGAGAAATGTGGTCACACAGAACGTGGAGAAAAGACAGGTATTGTTCAGGGCATGCAGAACCTCTGGGAGCAGAGGCATGAAAGGCTTTGGAACAGTAGTGAGGCAGGAATTGCCCCAAGTGATAAGCAGCACAGATGTGGTGATATATGGCAAGGTATGGACTTCTGTTTGGATTCAAAACACTCTCCCTTCCTTGGCCAAAGAACAGAAGAAACAGAAATTAGATTAGTCCCCACCTACCATCATAACACAGATCATTATATGAGCAAATCAATTTAACTTTGATTTACTGTCAGTGCAGAAATTTCATGCTTTTCTAGCTGAATAAAGATTTTTGTTGTAAATAAACTGCATCATGATTTGGATTTTTCCATCTTGTCTAGATCTTTATGATCATAGACTTGGGACAATGCTTTCACCTCTGAGGCAGTCTGTTCCAGGTGTACTGGATACCCCCTCGGGTCAAAGCAAATTGGGCCTGCACTCTGCTGCTGTGGGAATGGAGAAAAACACATCAGCAATATCAGTAGCTGCATACCATTTGGCTGCCTTAGACTCCAGGTCATACTGAAGCTCCAACATATCTGGAACAGCAGCAGAGCCTGTAGGGGGTTAGAGACTTTCTTCATACTGTCTTAGCTGGGTAACAAATTCACTGAGGGTTGGTGGTGTTTCATCATCTCCCCCAAAGACCCTTCCCCACAGAATCATAGAATCATAGAATTGGCTCGGTTGGAAGGGACCCCTGAGTTAATCAAGTCCAACCCTTGATCCACTCCCCCCGTGGTTCCCAGCCCATGGCACTCAGTGCCACATCCAATCTCTGTAAATATCTCCAGGAATGGAGAATCCACTACTTCCCTGGGCAGCCCATTCCAATGTCTGATCACCCTCTCCATAAAGAAATTCTTTCTAATGTCCAACCTAAAACTCCCTTGGCACAACTTGAGACCGTGCCCTCTTGTCTTGCTGATAATTGCCTGGGAAAAGAAATGTGGGTGTACAGAGGGGAGCTTTTTTAAACAGAGGCTCCTGCACAGTACCTCGTCAGGATCTTCAGGTGTTTCCTCATCACTGCAGAACTGCCACCTCCCTCAGATATTTGATGCCTTTTTTCATGGTGTTCCATCTAACAGGGACATTAGATACCCTCCTTATAAAGATATTGGCTTTTCCAAAGGCTACAAGTACCACTTTTCTCCCAATTACCTACCCAGCTGTCTCCTCTCTGCCCTCCAGCCCTACCACATCTGCTCCCTTGTCCCAGACACGCAACACCCTCATCGTGAGCATAACCCTTTCTTAAATTTCCTATCTCTTTCAGAGACAAAGATTGGACAATTATCTCAGGTTCTGAATCACTCTCTTGTGTCCTTCCTGCCTCGGGCTGACTCTCATGCTGATCAGGGGCTTCTGCTGTCTCGCCCCTCACCGAGCACCTCGGTCCGACTTCTTCAGCTGCTTTCTGCGGGTTGTGACAGGGGTGACAAGGGACGGATCAGAGCCAGGGGGTTGGTGTCCCTGGCAGTGGCAGGGGGGAAGTTTTCCCACACAAATATTGAACACTGAACCACCTCTAGAACACATCCAGGCACAGCGATAACAAAAACAAGTGACACCAACCATCACCGAGGCCTCTGATCTCTGGCCAGGTGAACTTGAGGTGAACTTGCCAGAGAAAGGAACAGAATCATTTTGCACCAAAGAGTCCCCCAGAATCCCCAGACAAATTCCCAACCAGACGCATTCCTACAGAAATCACTGTTTTAGCAACATAGGAAAGTCACATGGCTGGGAGATGAGGTGCAACAAGATGCATGGATGAGTAAATTCAAAACGGTAGGTAGGATATAACAAGCCTTTTGCCAAGGCCATTTTGAAAACTTTTTTTTTTTTTTAGAATCATAGAATTTTTCAGGTTGGAAAAGACCCTTGGGATCATCAAGTCCAACCATCATCTCTACTCTACAAAGTTCTCCCCTAAACCATATCCCCATATCCCCCAACACCACATCCAAGCGACCCTTTGAAGCCCAAAAGGCCTAATAAGACTGTTCAGAGACAGAGTTTTAAGTCTTTAAACAGCAAAGGTATTTATTTGCGGATCCGGGGAACTCCCAGCTCGTGCTGGACAGAGAGTTCTTGGGGTCGGGGGGTAGGGTTAGGGTATTTATACAGCCTTACATGCATATTCATAAGATTACGACAGGTAATTATAACATTCATAACAGGTGGAGTCTGGGCAGAACCAGGTGGAGTCTGGGGGGAACCAGGTGGAGTCTGGGCGGGGGCTGGGTGGAGCCGTCCTCTCGGGGATATGTCCCCCTTAGGGTTAAACTTCTATCTCCCTTGATTCCAGGTGGCTTCATGTTGTTCTATGGATATCGGACCCCAGCCATAACTTTTCTCTTATCTGCTGGTTGTGGCATCTTTATGTTCTCCTTGTGCAGATGTTCACATGCTTTTGGGGCCAAGCTGGTGCCTCCCTGGCCCTGGCGGTGCCTTATTCTAAAAATGAGACTTACACTCCCAATTATTTCCCAGACAGAAAGCTAGCTTCGTTAGGCCTTGTTTTGCTTTTCACTGTAACAGTGGAAAATTGTTTTGCTTCTAACTGAAACAGTGGAAAATTACGAGTTTGGACTGCTTCACCTGGTCCTTTCTCGGTTTAGCCTTGAATTGTACCGGTCATGATCACAAGTTCTAATTCTACATTAGGTAAATTCACACAAACAACTTAGCCTGCTCTCCTTTTCCCACAGGAACTGATCTGTTAAGATCCTTCTCTGTTTCACCTTAAACACCTCCAGGGATGGTGACTCCACCACCTCCCTGGGCAGCCTATTCCAGTGTCTGACCACTCCTGTTAAAAATTTTTGGGAATACCTGCAGAAGAGTGATGGCAGTTCAGGGGTAAGGGACACTTTGTGAGATGGAGATGCATTGCTGATATGGTGAGGTGTAAGGTGCAGGACTGTAGCAGAGAATTTCTCAAGGTTTGGGATGGGGAAGAGACTGTGCCACCAAGGGTGGGACTCTGGGCATCCACTGAACAGAGCCAGATGGGTGGCAGAGCTGGGACAACTGGAAGCCCCAAGCTGTCACTACCCCAGAGAAGATGCATGGCTGAACAGCACCCATCCATAGCTGGGTAGCCAGGGGAAGGGGCTGCAGAGAGTGGAAGCCCAGGGCTTGCAGGACCAGGCTACAAGGCACCCCTGAAATACTGGTGTCTGGCGGGCTGGGGATCTGGTCTGGGGCAGCAGGGACTCCGTGTGGAGAAGCTGGGTGCCATCACTACAAGGCAGAACGGATGGGGGTCTGCAGGCCTGGACAGAGAGGTCCCAAGAAAAGGGAGGTGGTGGGGGCTGTGTTCCAGGACCGAGCAGCAGCGCTCAAACCTGGGGAAAAGCAGGGAGGAGTGAGCCCCAAGGCTGGGAAAGCCATGAGGCACATGTGGGCCAGGCTGATATGGCTTTGCTCAGGCACCCTGACTGTGTGGCTGCTGCAGCCTCCCAGGAGCCTGAGTGTCTCCTCTGCATCTCCCACACTGAGCAGGAGGAAGCCTGAGGCAGGTGAGGCCTGGAGAGGTTCTGCTGTGGGTCAGCACCTGGCCCTTTCTCTGACAGGACACATCCAAGCGGCTGCTTGGCAAAAGCACTCACTCCCTGCTGGATTTTCCTCTAACCATGCTCTCATCTCCTGCTCTGATCAGACCCCAGGAGGGCCACTTAGACTTCTTCCAACAACTTCATCTCTAATGGCCTCAGCAGGCCCCATTAAAACTGCAGGAAACTTTACCCTGGTGACCTCCTTTCACACTGCCTCATTTTCTCACATGGGATTGTCAGAGTCAACTGTAAGAAGTTCACTGTTATTTACAACCCTGCATGCAGTCATCAGGTTCCTCATGGGAGAAACAGTCTTTTGGAAACAGTTTGCAAGGTTATGCCATTTCAATGGGAACATGATGTAACATGGCTTCTTTTGTTTCTCATCTTTAAGACCAAATTAAGTCAATTTGCTTCAAATGACCCACAACTATCACATTTCAGTTCTTGTGGTACAGCACCTTTTGGACAATTTCTGTCTATTTTTCCCATTGGTCACCACAGATTAAGATGTCTTCCATTTATCCCTCCTTCTTACCAACCCTTCCCAACAGGAGAATGCTGTGGAAATACCCAGATCTAGTGCTGCCCATGCTCACACTAGAGTCTGGAGGGACTTTGTGCCACACCAAGAAACCCCAAAGCAAACACGCATCATAGGAGAGGGGCCCTCGGTCTATTTGCCATCTGTACCCATAGGAACAGTCTCACAACCCTGACAGGTAGCATTAAACCTAAAAAATCCTGATATGTTTCACTTTCCCTGGGAATGTGAAATTCCGCTGCTGCCCTCTCCTTCCTTGGTAACCACAGACACCTCTTACAACACTCACAGGGACATTGTGACCATCACCTTCCTCCCACAGGCACAGCAACACCACTTGGATGGGCTCTGCCCCAGGCCAAACTGTCCCTTTGATGGCTCCACCAGAAATGCCTGCACCCATTCTGCACCCACTTAATACAGAGCTGGGCACAAGGCAGGTGTCAGGAGAAAGAGGTCCTCCCCTCTCCATCAGCATGCCTCTGCCTCCAAATGACCCACTCTGCCTTTCCCCAGGGGGATGAAACACCTCCATGCTCTTATGGTCACCACAGACTCTCGGGACACAAAAAAAGTCCATTTCAAATTGCCCAGCCTGCACAAGGCTGAGGATGAGATAAAGGCAACGTGGAATGGCTGAGCAGGAGTCTGTGCCTCAACCTGTAGACAAAATCACCAGCCCTGCAGCACCTGTTGCCCAGGAGAAACTTACATTGTTCCTGAGAAAGGACGACAAGGAGACTCAGGCTGGGATGCAGCAGTTGTTTAATGAGGACAGAGAGTGTGCATTTTGAGGGGAGGAGGGAGAGCACTGAGCAGGGGAGGTCAAGGGCTCCAGAGGGCAAGTGGACATCACCCTTTAGACCTGTTTGTTTAAAACTCTTCCCAGTGACGGAGGGGCAGTAGAAGAGGTCACTTTTCTCAGGGCTGCAGACAACACCATGCTGGAGGGTTTGGAACTTGCAGTCAAAACTGCTGGTAACATTGAAATGCTTTAGCTACTGCTGAGGAGCACTTACACAGCATCAAAGACTTTATCTGTTCCTCTGTCACAGAATCACAGAATCATCTGGGTTGGAAGGGATCTCTGAGATCATCAGGTCCAACCCTGTCCCCTCACAGCAGCACGAGATATTGGGAGGGGACACAGCAAGGAAAGATGAGGTAGGATATCCCATGTCATGTGTCCTCATCATCAGTCCTAAAAGCTGCCAGAAGAAGGAGGAAGGAGAGACTGATTCAGAGCTATGGTGTTTGCCTTCCCAAGTAACCATTAGAAGTGATGAAGCTCTGCTATCCTGGAAATGGCCAAACATCTGCCTGCCAATGGGTAGAAGTGAGTACATTCCTTCTTTTGCTTGCTTGAGTGCACAGCTTTTGCTTTACCTACTAAGTGGTCTGTATCTCTACCCACAAGTTTTTGCACTTTCACCCTTCCAGTTCTCTCCCCACATCCCACCAGCAGGGAGTGAGCAAATGGCTTTACAGCCCTGAGCTGCCCACCAGGGTTAAACCACAACAGGACTGTCAGTCACTAAGAACCCTGACTGTGTTAACAGAGCATTACCAGGAAATTAAGGGGAAAAAAATTCCCCCCCTCTACTCACCACTCCTTAGACCATCACTACAACACCTGTGTGGAGCTCTGAACTCCCGTGTACAACACATCAGGGAAGTGAAGGGAGCTCAGCAGAAGGCCACCAAAAGGGCTCTCTCTGGGCTGGAGCTCTTTTCCTTAGTGGAAAGGCGGAGGGTGCTGGCCTGGTACAGCCTGGAGGAGAAAAAGGAGTTGAAGGAATCTAACAGCAGTCTCCAACATCTGAAAAGAGGTTGCTCAGATCACCAGGCCAGGTGCTTCACAGTGGAGAAGGCACAAGAGCCACAAGTGGAAGCAAAGTGAACCAGGCTGGCTATAAGGAAAATGTTTTTCATGACAAGGACAGTCAAGCAGGGCTTGCTCAGTGGGGCTGCCTCTGCTCTGAGAGGCTCCCAACACTGGACAACAAGGTCTGAGCAATCTGGTCTGATCTCCTAGGTGGAGATCAGGTGCTTCTGGTGTGACACTGGCCTGGAGACTTTCTGAGGTGCCTTTCAACCAGAACTATCCTATGAACAAATGTATATCTATAAATTGCCTTTCTGTATCACCTAGAACCAGACAATGTCTGCCTCACAACAGTGACTTAGGAGCCAGAAGTGTGGCCACAGCTGAACATTTGAGATCACTTTTCTAGTCATTGGAGAAAGATAAGGATCCCTGTCATGCATTCCTCCTCACTCTCACAGATAAGTCAAGCTCAGGAAGATGTATCTTCCTCAGTGACAACTTAAAGCAGCAATAAAATCACAGGTAATGGGAAATCACAAATAATGTGAAAGCGAAGGAGATCTCCACAGCAAGTCAGTCACCAGGACTTCTGTTATGATCAACAGAAAGAAACAGGAACTTCTGTAAGTCAGTGAAGTTTACCCATTTTGCACCTCTCCATCAGAATGAGTGAAGTCATGACTTACCATTGCCTGATTATCTCCATGGTGCACCTTGGTGATCAGTCCTGACGTAGAAGCCAACAGATCCTACACACCTACAAGCATCTCCTCCCGGGCACAACCCCCTGATTCCAGTCCTGGTGTACAGAGTCACTCGTATCTACCCATGCTGGGGGAAAACTTCCAGGTGTTGTGTCCACACTGCACAGCTCTTGGCCTGAGTATCTTTTGAACCGTGCTTATATTTCTGTTTGTCAGACATAAGACCTCTGCCACGCTCTCATTTTTCCTTCAAAATGTCTAAAAAAGAATGAAAGGTGGATGGCAGCCCTTCAAGGTAATGTTTGCATGCATCATCTAGTATTCAGGGTACGTGTGTCATTCCCAAGGCTATGGCAGGGGGTTGTGTGCTGGTGTTAGAGAGTATATGATTGATGAAGTATTTGTGGAAGACTGTAAAAAGAGTAAAAACTGACCTAGTCTCATCCGTTCTGCTAGCTCAAAAGCAGTTCTTTAAGTGAGCTATTTGTAGAATCACAGCCAGATTTAATTACACTGTGGTACACCTGAGTCACGGAATCACAGGAACATTGACATGAAGGGAGTTCAGGGAGGGCAGAAGCAAACTGATTTCCAGTGACCATCCCCTGACATTGCCTCCTGTAGCCTTATCCAGGTAATTCCCAGGGCAGGAAAGCCTGCCCATGGTAGTCCCTCCCAGGACTGCTCTGAGCTTAGCCCTGGATGCGGAGAAACACTTTTCCAAGTTTCCTGCCCTCCCTGCTGGTGCTTGGTGTTGCCACGCTGTCCTCAAGTCTACACACGGGTCACAGGGCCCTGCTGTCTCCTCAACAAGTGCTTGGACCCTGAATGGTCCCATTTAGGGGCTGATACTTCCCCAGCTAAGTGACCCAGGCTTTGGGGTTCACATGGGAACCACCTGCACAAGACAGCAGTAAAGACTGCAGGCCTTTAGGGGAAGACACACAGCTGGAGTCTATGCCAGAGTGAGCAAGGAATTTCCTTCAGGACTTGAGAAACTCAATGGGAGATGGATACTCCATCATGGCCAGAAGGACAATCTACCCCAAAGGGACTTCTCCAAGCCCAAGTGGAAGCAAAACATCAAGGTGGTAGGTAAGGAGTCAGGTGCTGCTTCCTGAAAACACACACACCCTTTCTGCACACCTCCTGAAGAGAAGGTGACAAACAGTCAGCCTCTGCCCACAGGGACCCAGCTGAGATGTTGGCAGCTGTCAGCACAACTGCTCAGCAGCCGACCTCCAAATGCAAACAGTCTGGAGAAGCAGGACACATCTTGCTGCCTCCATCATCTTGAAGAGGAAGCCAGGAACAAAGCCAGGTGTGCTGCCCCTTTGCTGGACTCGGGTCCCTCCCCAGAGCAAGTGACGCTGTGGGACCCAGGCAGCCGCACAAAACTTCAAGAGCGTTTTGTTTTCCTTTCTGGTGTAAAAGAACCCCGGGAAAACATCAGCTCTCGACACCTAACTTGGGCTGCTGCAGCAGCTTCATGAGCCCCAGGGCTTTCCTTGCAACACCGCCCTGGGATGAAATGCTGACAGAAGAGCTCTGGAAGCCGAGGCTGCCTCAGGATCCAAGTCCCACCTGCCTTGGGCACCGAAGGGCAGGCCTGCCTGCCTGCCTGCTCAGAAACGGGCGTTTTCTCTTGCTGGAGAACGGACCGAGGCTGAGATCGGAGAGGGCTAAATACAGAGGGCTAAATACTGGCTGCACGGGTGTCCAGAACAACGTCCCGGACCCGCTCCCCGCCGCCTCCTTCGCAACCGCCACCTTCCCGCCCTTCCCGCCGCCGCACCGGTGCAGCTGCAGCCTCCGGCCGGCAGAGGGCGCTCGTCCAGCTGCCGCCCCACGCTGCCCCGCGCCATCATGGCAGCCCTGAGGGGCGGGCGGGGTCCTGAAGGGCGGGCGGGGGCCTGCGGTTTTTCCGCGCTGCTCTGAAGCGGGAGTTTTGGAACTGTGCACCGCAAAACCATGCCAAACTAACTCAATTACGCCTTACGTACAAACACTTGAGTTTTTCTCTCCTCCCTCGGCCCCTCCTCCCCGCCTCGGCTGTTGGATTTTTTTTCCCCTTTGTTTTTTGGGGGCTGTCGTTTTATTCCCATCGAGGCGTTTGTGGGCACGGCGTCCCACCGCCCACCATCCTCACAATTTACATTTCATTGGCTGCCTTTTTGGGTTTCTTGTATCTCTCGGCAGACTGGCAAGATACGGGCCAGAAGTTAATGATGTGAGAAAGCAGCTCAGGCACTCCTGGAAACCAAACACAAGATGAAGAGAACTCGGTCAGGCAGGAGAGAGGACAGGAAAAGCGCTCAGAGCTGGCAGAATGACCCAAAGATCCTTGCTGGGGGTTGCACGAGCTGCCATTCGGCTCAGCTCCTGCTTGCATCCTCATGGATGCTCCAGGATGGCTCAGGGACAGGGATGCTGAGAGCGTCCTCCTGCCCAGCAGGGAGCAGGAGGGGACAACCTGAAGTCACCTCCCAGGTGGTTCCAGCTCAGGGCCTTGGCCTCAGCAGCAGAGGCTGATCCTGAGAGCAGGGATGTTTAGACTCTTGGCAATGGCCACCCAGCCTCTCCGGGGCTCATCCTCTGCCCAGCTTTTGCAGTCTTCAGCTGCTCTGAACTATTTCTCTCTGTCACATCCCACAGAAGCCACTGGCCTCCAGCATGAGCACGAGCAGAAAAAAAACACCCATTTTGGCCTGGATCACCCTCAGGCAAGGAGTCACAGTGTCTTTGAACATTGGCCCATTCCTTTGATAAACTTGTTTTTCAGTAAACAATAAACCCTCCGAGCTGAACTCACATGCCCAGTGGGAAGAAGAAAAGCAAAGGTGTCCTCCTCTAGCACCAACACCATTCAGATCCAGGAGTGCAACAGCTGGACCTTGGTGATGAGAGTGAGCAGCTCAGCTCCTTGGCGTCTCCTTTGATGTCCTGCTGACGTCTGTGTGACTGGGGGAGAGAGTGAGCACAAGGACTGCTGAACAGTGTGATCATCACAGGCCTCACTGAATGCTCCTGTCAAGAGGCAAGGTGACTTCCGATGCTGAATTCCTCAATACCTGAGGGACCACGTGCAGTGTGGAGGGGCGGTGGTGGTGGCCGTGCTCCAGGAATGTGCATGGCCAGCATGCTGGTCTAGAAACCCTGTGAGCAGCTGAGGACAGGTGGACAACGATGTCTTCTGACTGCAGGGAGCAACTTGCAGTTACCAGAGAAAGGACAACAAGGAGACTCAGGCTGGGATGCAGCAGTTGTTTAATGAGGACAGAGAGTGTGCATTTTGAGGAGAGGAGGGGGCACTGAGCAGGGGAGGCAAAAGGGCTCCAGGGGGTAAATGGACATCACCCTTTGCAGTGATGTCTGCAAGGCTCTCCTGTCTCCCCATGGCAGCCACAGCCGGGGAGAATGCTCAGCTGTCTGGAGCAAGGGAGGGTGAAGGATGTTCCCTTGGTCAAGCACAGCAGCTGTTGAGCCCTGGCAGGAGGATGAGGAGGCTACACGGGAGTAGCAAGGAAAGCACAGGAAGCCAAAGAGCAAGAAGGGCAGGATGCCGAGGCATGGCACAGGGCTCCCTTCCATTCAGGTGGCGTTTCTCCATTCCGGGTTGTTCTGTCCAAGGTGAGCGATGCGCTGGCCCTACAAGCAGAGGTTGCAGGAACGCAGGGGCCCACAGAGCCCGCTCCCCAGGCCTGCGAACCTGCCAAAGCCAAAGGAGCCCCCAGAAGAGATGGGAACCCCCCCAGCGCTGAGGGTGCTCCCCACAGCAGCTGCGAGAGAGGAGCCCACGGCTGTGCTCTGAGGGAAAGAGGTGAGGATGGGGCCCGGCAGGGTCACCACCACCGGGGAGGGTTCGATCACGGTGGTAGAGTCAGCACAGCGCAGGACACAGGGCTCGTTGCAGCTGCTTGCAAGGGGGGCTGCTCCGCAGGCAGAAGGCACGCAGGGTCTGTAGCAAGACATCTCTTGGCAGGGCAGGCAGAGCTGAAACACAGAGCAGGGCGTGAGCACGAGAGCCGAGCCCAGGGAAGAGGATGGCTCGGGACCACCATCTGACCTGCAGAAAGAGCCCAGGGGGGCTCAGACTTACCAAGCTGACTGAGGAGATGGCAGCAAGGGCAGTGGATGGCCGGCCTGGAGACGCCTGGACTTTTATACCCTGGCTCCCCCCCTCGGGGGACCTGAAGCATCCTTTGTGCATGAAGCACTTGGCCACACGCGGGATGTGCTTCCAAAGCTCTCCTGGATGATTTCATCTTTGCCCCTTTCATCTCGGAGGGTTTGCTCCCATCTGACACGTGGGCAAGGCTGAAACGTGCCCTTTGAGGCGCAGCAGCCATTACGCTGCTCCCTAAGGCCACGAGATGTTGTTGTCCACCTGTTTCACAGGGTTTCTAGAGCAACGTGCTGGCCATGCACATTCCTGGAGCACGGCCACCACCACCGCCCCTCCACACCTCACGTGGTCCCTCAGGCACTTGAGCATCTGTAATCATCTCACCATTGGTTTCATTTCAGGGCCTTGGCTTGGGCACCAGAGGCTGATCCTGTTAGCAGGTACGTTTAGGCACTTGGCAATGGCCACCAAGACCCTTCTGGGCTCCCCCTCTGTCCAGATCTTGATGTGTTCTGCTTTCCTGAACTATTTCTCTCTGTCTCTCCCCCCACAAATGCACCTGGGAGCTCTGGTTCCCTGCCTTTACCACATCCCACAGAAGCTGCTGGCCTCCAGCATGAGCATGAGGAGAAAAACAAACCCATTTTGGCCTGGATCACCCTCAGGCAAGGAGTCACAGTGTCTTTGAACATTGGCCCATTCCTTTGATAAACTTGTTTTTCAGTAAACAATAAACCCTCCGAGCTGAACTCACATGCCCAGTGGGAAGAAGAAAAGCAAAGGTGTCCTCCACTAGCACCAACACCATTCAGATCCAGGAGTGCAACAGCTGGACCTTGGTGATGAGAGTGAGCAGCTCAGCTCCCTGGCGTCTCTTTTGATGTCCTGCTGACGTCTGTGTGACTGGGGGAGAGAGTGAGCACAAGGACTGCTGAACAGTGTGATCATCACAGGCCTCACTGAATGCTCCTGTCAAGAGGCAAGGTGACTTCAGGTGCTGAATTCCTCAATACCTGAGGGACCACGTGAGGTGTGGAGGGACGGTGGTGGTGGCCGTGCTCCAGGAATGTGCATGGCCAGCACGTTGCTCTAGAAACCCTGTGAAACAGGTGGACAACAACATCTCGTGGCCTTAGGGAGCAGCGTAATGGCTGCTGCGCCTCAAAGGGCACGTTTCAGCCTTGCCCACGTGTCAGATGGGAGCAAACCCTCCGAGATGAAAGGGGCAAAGATGAAATCATCCAGGAGAGCTTTGGAAGCACATCCCGCGTGTGGCCAAGTGCTTCATGCACAAAGGATGCTTCAGGTCCCCCGAGGGGGGGAGCCAGGGTATAAAAGTCCAGGCGTCTCCAGGCCGGCCATCCACTGCCCTTGCTGCCATCTCCTCAGTCAGCTTGGTAAGTCTGAGCCCCCCTGGGCTCTTTCTGCAGGTCAGATGGTGGTCCCGAGCCATCCTCTTCCCTGGGCTCGGCTCTCGTGCTCACGCCCTGCTCT
Organism: Heliangelus exortis; assembly: GCF_036169615.1. Taxonomy (NCBI): domain Eukaryota; kingdom Metazoa; phylum Chordata; class Aves; order Apodiformes; family Trochilidae; genus Heliangelus; species Heliangelus exortis. Next base: position 12,179,564 of record NC_092432.1, on the reverse strand, counting down.
GTGTTTCAGCTCTGCCTGCCCTGCCAAGAGATGTCTTGCTACAGACCCTGCGTGCCTTCTGCCTGCGGAGCAGCCCCCCTTGCAAGCAGCTGCAACGAGCCCTGTGTCCTGCGCTGTGCTGACTCTACCACCGTGATCGAACCCTCCCCGGTGGTGGTGACCCTGCCGGGCCCCATCCTCACCTCTTTCCCTCAGAGCACAGCCGTGGGCTCCTCTCTCGCAGCTGCTGTGGGGAGCACCCTCAGCGCTGGGGGGGTTCCCATCTCTTCTGGGGGCTCCTTTGGCTTTGGCAGGTTCGCAGGCCTGGGGAGCGGGCTCTGTGGGCCCCTGCGTTCCTGCAACCTCTGCTTGTAGGGCCAGCGCATCGCTCACCTTGGACAGAACAACCCGGAATGGAGAAACGCCACCTGAATGGAAGGGAGCCCTGTGCCATGCCTCGGCATCCTGCCCTTCTTGCTCTTTGGCTTCCTGTGCTTTCCTTGCTACTCCCGTGTAGCCCCCTCATCCTCCTGCCAGGGCTCCACAGCTGCTGTGCTTGACCAAGGGAACATCCTTCACCCTCCCTTGCTCCAGACAGCTGAGCATTCTCCCCGGCTGTGGCTGCCATGGGGAGACAGGAGAGCCTTGCAGACATCACTGCAAAGGGTGATGTCCACTTGCCCTCTGGAGCCCTTGACCTCCCCTGCTCAGTGCTCTCCCTCCTCCCCTCAAAATGCACACTCTCTGTCCTCATTAAACAACTGCTGCATCCCAGCCTGAGTCTCCTTGTCGTCCTTTCTCAGGAACAATGTAAGTTTCTCCTGGGCAACAGGTGCTGCAGGGCTGGTGATTTTGTCTACAGGTTGAGGCACAGACTCCTGCTCAGCCATTCCACGTTGCCTTTATCTCATCCTCAGCCTTGTAGGCTGGGCAATTTGAAATGGACTTTAGCTTCGTCTCCCAAGGCCTTTCTTTGCACTGCTCTGGCTCAGCCTGGGGAGACAATCACAATCACAGAATCTTTCTCATTGCAAATATCCTTTAACATCATCAAGTCCAATCATTAACCCCACTATTACATCCAATACTAGACCATGTTTATTTATGTCCATATCTACACATCTTTTAACATCTCCTGGGATGGTAATTCTACTGACTCCCCAGGCAGCCATTTCCAGTTTTTAACTACCCTTTAGGGAAGAAGTTTCTTCTATTGAGTCATCTAACCCTCTTCTTGTGCAACTTGACTCCATATCCTCTTGCTTTTTGCTTGTTACTCAGGAGAAAAGACTGACACCCACCCCACTACAATCTTCTTTCAGCTAGTTGGAGAAAGCAAGGTCTCCTCAGTCTCCTTTTCTCCAGGCAATAGACCCCCAATTTCTTCACATGATCCTTGTAAAACTTGTTCTCCAGACCCTTTACCTGCGTCATTGCGTGTTCCAGCCCTTTGATGTCTTTTTTGTAGTAAGGAGCCCAGAACTGAAGATAGAATTCAGAGTACTACCTCAGCAGTGCCAAGCACAGGGGCACAATCACTTCCCTGAATTTATGTCCCTTGGAACAATGTCAGAGGGTCTGGGAGCACAGGTGGTGTTCTTCTCTATACAGCCTGATTGCAGTAGGGGATTCAAAAAAAGGAGAGGAAAGTCTGTCTGTGTAGCTGGTGCCTTGCTCAGAATCTCAGCTTCTAGGATACTGGGCATACTTGCAAGGAACTGGGACTGCCGACAGCTGCCCAGGCTCATCTGTAAAGGGGAGGCAAGAGAGTCCTGGTTAACAAGATGGCTGACTGTTTAATGACCTTTAAATTAGATTTGATGGGGAAAAGTGATGGAATTGTAAGTACAAGGGAAGAGCCTGAGGTTTCTGATGCATTAGGAAGCAACAGAGAAACCCCTGTGAATTGTCTCAAGGAATTAGGACAAACTCCCCTAAGAATGCTGTCCTCTATGAATACATGCAGCATGGAAAAGCATCTATGTGGATGAAAGATTTGCTCACTATCTGGATTCCTCTTCTTACCCTATCCTATTAAAACAGCTTTTATTAAGCCACTTGCAACTGGCACTTATTACCGAGACCCAGGAAAGAAGTCTGCACCATTTCTTTCTGTGTCAGATCCACCCACTTGGTGCAGAACAGCCCAACTATTTTACAAGTTGTCAGAAGAAAACAGTGCTCCCTGGCCTCTGAATAAACTCACTCTGACAAATTCTACATCTATGAGGAGCAGGCAGCAGTCACACAGTTACTCATGATATGGATTGGCCACGGTGTGATCACTGTGTGATCACTGACTCCACATGAAATAGTCTTCTGGTCTGATGAGTGTATGGCCATGCATGGAAAAGAGGGGCTTGCCCTGAGGGTTTGTCCAACCCTTCCCCTCTGTTAAAAACCGATCACCCTGAGCAGGAAACAGGCTAGATATCACTTCAAGTAATACTTTTGCGAGAAGGACTTCTCTGCTCAGAAAATCTCAGCCTGCCATTCAGCACACATCATGCCTAAAGGCCCACAGAATATTCTTAGGACATTTCACTGGCCGGGACACTGTCAGTGATCATCGCCTTTTTCCCACAGGCACAGCAACACCATTTGGATGGGTTCTGCCCCAGGCCAAACTGTCCCTTTGATGGCTCCACCAGAAATGCCTGCACCCATTCTGCACCCACTTAATACAGAGCTGGGCACAAGGCAGGTGTCAGGAGAAAGAGGTCCTCCCCTCTCCATCAGCATGCCTCTGCCTCCAGATGACCCACTCTGTCTTTCCCCAGGGGGATGAAACACCTCCATGCTCTTATGGTCACCACAGACTCTCAGGACACAAAAAAAGTCCATTTCAAATTGCCCAGCCTGCACAAGGCTGAGATGAGATAAAGGCAACGTGGAATGGCTGAGCAGGAGTCTGTGCCTCAACCTGTAGACAAAATCACCAGCCCTGCAGCACCTGTTGCCCAGGAGAAACTTACATTGTTCCTGAGAAAGGACGACAAGGAGACTCAGGCTGGGATGCAGCAGTTGTTTAATGAGGACAGAGAGTGTGCATTTTGAGGGGAGGAGGAGAGCACTGAGCAGGGGAGGTCAAGGGCTCCAGAGGGCAAGTGGACATCACCCTTTGCAGTGATGTCTGCAAGGCTCTCCTGTCTCCCCATGCAGCCACAGCCGGGGAGAATGCTCAGCTGTCTGGAGCAAGGAGGGTGAAGGATGTTCCCTTGGTCAAGCACAGCAGCTGTGGAGCCCTGGCAGAGGATGAGGGGGCTACACGGGAGTAGCAAGGAAAGCACAGGAAGCCAAAGAGCAAGAAGGGCAGGATGCCGAGGCATGGCACAGGGCTCCCTTCCATTCAGGTGGCGTTTCTCCATTCCGGGTTGTTCTGTCCAAGGTGAGCGATGCGCTGGCCCTACAAGCAGAGGTTTGCAGGAACGCAGGGGCCCACAGAGCCCGCTCCCCAGGCCTGCGAACCTGCCAAAGCCAAGGAGCCCCCAGAAGAGATGGGAACCCCCCCAGCGCTGAGGGTGCTCCCCACAGCAGCTGCGAGAGAGGAGCCCACGGCTGTGCTCTGAGGGAAAGAGGTGAGGATGGGGCCCGGCAGGGTCACCACCACCGGGGAGGGTTCGATCACGGTGGTAGAGTCAGCACAGCGCAGGACACAGGGCTCGTTGCAGCTGCTTGCAAGGGGGGCTGCTCCGCAGGCAGAAGGCACGCAGGGTCTGTAGCAAGACATCTCTTGGCAGGGCAGGCAGAGCTGAAACACAGAGCAGGGCGTGAGCACGAGAGCCGAGCCCAGGGAAGAGGATGGCTCGGGACCACCATCTGACCTGCAGAAAGAGCCCAGGGGGGCTCAGACTTACCAAGCTGACTGAGGAGATGGCAGCAAGGGCAGTGGATGGCCGGCCTGGAGACGCCTGGACTTTTATACCCTGGCTCCCCCCCTCGGGGGACCTGAAGCATCCTTTGTGCATGAAGCACTTGGCCACACGCGGATGTGCTTCCAAAGCTCTCCTGGATGATTTCATCTTTGCCCCTTTCATCTCTGGAGCAGCGTATGCTCCCATCTGAACGGGGGCAAGTGGGCAAGGCTGAAACGTGCCCTTTGAGGCGCAGCAGCCATTACGCTGCTCCCTAAGGCCACGAGATGTTGTTGTCCACCTGTTTCACAGGGTTTCTAGAGCAACGTGCTGGCCATGCACATTCCTGGAGCACGGCCACCACCACCGTCCCTCCACACCTCACGTGGTCCCTCAGGTATTGAGGAATTCAGCACCTGAAGTCACCTTGCCTCTTGACAGGAGCATTCAGTGAGGCCTGTGATGATCACACTGTTCAGCAGTCCTTGTGCTCACTCTCTCCCCCAGTCACACAGACGTCAGCAGGACATCAAAAGAGACGCCAGGGAGCTGAGCTGCTCACTCTCATCACCAAGGTCCAGCTGTTGCACTCCTGGATCTGAATGGTGTTGGTGCTAGTGGAGGACACCTTTGCTTTTCTTCTTCCCACTGGGCATGTGAGTTCAGCTCGGAGGGTTTATTGTTTACTGAAAAACAAGTTTATCAAAGGAATGGGCCAATGTTCAAAGACACTGTGACTCCTTGCCTGAGGGTGATCCAGGCCAAAATGGGTTTGTTTTTCTCCTCATGCTCATGCTGGAGGCCAGCAGCTTCTGTGGGATGTGGTAAAGGCAGGGAACCAGAGCTCCCAGGTGCATTTGTGGGGGGAGAGACAGAGAGAAATAGTTCAGGAAAGCAGAACACATCAAGATCTGGACAGAGGGGGAGCCCAGAAGGGTCTTGGTGGCCATTGCCAAGTGCCTAAACGTACCTGCTAACAGGATCAGCCTCTGGTGCCCAAGCCAAGGCCCTGAAATGAAACCAATGGTGAGATGATTACAGATGCTCAAGTGCCTGAGGGACCACGTGAGGTGTGGAGGGGCGGTGGTGGTGGCCGTGCTCCAGGAATGTGCATGGCCAGCACGTTGCTCTAGAAACCCTGTGAAACAGGTGGACAACAACATCTCGTGGCCTTAGGGAGCAGCGTAATGGCTGCTGCGCCTCAAAGGGCACGTTTCAGCCTTGCCCACGTGTCAGATGGGAGCAAACCCTCCGAGATGAAAGGGGCAAAGATGAAATCATCCAGGAGAGCTTTGGAAGCACATA